>NW_027192528.1:4029942-4344937 GCF_041956765.1 Thermoascus crustaceus | reverse complement strand
TGTGTGCTTTGTTGTGTTACGTTTCACAGGCTATGCAGCCTTCGCATTTGACATGCATGCATTCTATGCTTGAGATCGTTCGAAATAGCTAGAGCTAGGCTAGGTAGCAATTACAATCAAAAAGACTACACGAAGTCCATTCCTTTGTTTGCTCTTTGGATAGACAGAGCTAGTCACATTTTCCGTAGAATTGTACGCCCTTTGCATCACGCTCAAGTAGGGGAAGGCACCACGTGGTCATTAGCTCTGAGTCATTCGATCCATGTCCTGTCCCGCTTCCATTCCAATCTGGGGGATACCGGCTGGATGAGCATGCTAAAGGCCAACTGTACCCTACAGCTCCCCTTGGTTAGGAAGGTAGGCACGTCAGTCACATCCATGACACACTGGAGAAGTACTACATGGCCAAAAATTGGCAAGGCTCCAGTTACACATAATAATAACGTCTATATATGACACATGATGCGTTGGGTAAAGGCTTGGGTACATGTAGATACATAGTTTGGAAATTTCCCGATCTCTCCAAAGGGGCTATCGATTCAATCCATGATATTCTGTATGTATCCGGGTCGAACCATCAAGTTTAAGTTTATATAGTATATCCATCTAGGCAACAGGAGACTTTTTCGAACCGTGATTGCTGGATATCGTGTTAACTGTCAATGGGTACGTTATCCACGGGGTTGGATTTGCTTTACATGAAGCTTCACCTTGCGTTGAGGGTCAGACATCCTGCAAATAAATTTCAATCTCTCAACTACCCATATCTAACACGTTCATGCAATCTAATAATCTAATTGAAGGGAAACAAAACGTCCAGACTAAGTCTTTCTCTGTCATGTTCCACTCGGAAATCCCACAGTTTATCCAACTATATTCACACATCCGTCTCGAATAACATCATCTGAAAGAAGTCTGGGACTTTCAACCTCAACTTGCATCTGCATTGTGTCCCTTTTACCATATGCCTGGAGCTATACTTTTCAAACGGTGACGGAGGGACTAATTCAGGCGTTTGCACGCCTCACCCCCGACTCTCCAGGTCCTTTATCTTTGGGCGAGGCTTAAACCAGTTGTTGTTACTAGATGCTTTCATGTAGGACTCTGCAGAAAGGCGGGCCTCTGTTAGCACATAGGTATCAAGGCTACGAAGTTAGCTAAATGAATGAAGATCTATATCCGTAGATCATTCCGCTATATCCTTTCTGTCCTTTGCCCTGTCCTAACATCATTCTCTCTGTTCTGCATCATCATTCGTTATCTGTCTGTTGCATATGAACACTTTCTTCCTTTCTTTCCAGTCTTTCATACTCAAATCACTTTATTGCAGATAGGGATCATGAAAGGAATCTTCTTGTAGAGAAATCTCAGTTGAGCAGCTTCACAAGAAGCACAAGACCCTGCAGGGCACGTGATTACACTCAGTCTCTTGACTTGATGGACGGATTCGTACATGGTAAACTGATAGTGATGTCTATTATAGCTCTGAGAAGCTTCTGCCCATGAAGAATGGGCTGATTGTCAAAGAGCTGAGTCCGGTGTTACTTCTACATCCATCTTCAGAAGTATTTATATACATATTGATGCAAAGAGAGGAAGGAACCAGAGAAAACCACAGGATGATTTTTCCATAATGTCCACTGGACCTTTCTCTGACACATTGAGAGATAGCATTCTCCATCTAGTCGGTGAAACTTACCGTATAGAGGCTGTTAACTCCCGTGACCTTTGCCAGCGGTGGCCGCCGGTCGTCTTGTCTGTGCCCTAATTAGCATTTCCATCCTCTTGCCACACAATTCCCTTTCATAAACCTCCATATAACCCATAAGACTGTTACCTTTGGTTCAATCCCATTAGGACGCGTTCTAGCGCGTCGTTTCTCATTGTCTCGCTTGTTCTCACCTTCATTCACCGTGCTCACTACACTCACGCACCTTTTGCCCGTTCAACAATTCATCTTCCCCTGTCCTCTTTGTGACTTAGTGTGTTGTGTTGTCTTCATCCTGCCTTTCTGTCTCATCAACTCTCTTTCATTTTCTTAAAATGATCCCTGAATACTTCAAACTTCGCGAAACAATGCCCGTGGATCCAAACGTCGAGGGTGGAAATCGGGAGGCTCAAGAGCTACACCGCGCCTTGTGCGCAGTTGAGAAGCTCCCTCATATACGGCAGATCATGGATGCCCGTTATGAGAGTGCCTTTCCTCCGTTCGACGTCAGCAGGCTTGCGCTGGGCCTTAGCCAGCTAGTACAAGCTGACGACGACGATCTGTCAAGTATTGGCAGCGATCCTGCTGGCCCCGCAGCAACCGTCGAACACGTTGAATATGTCAAGGAAGAAGAAGCAGAGGAAGACGAGGAGGTCATCATCAGACAGGGCGTTCAGAACCTCCTTCAAGCCGCTGAAGAAGCGGCTCTTGACGAGACCAGCAGTCTCCCACCACCAGTACAGACGCCAATCTTCCGTCCAGTCAACCAACGTACCATCGAATGGGTCCGTAGCCTCGAGACAAACCTGCCCGAGACTCCAGAAAAACACAATTTCACACCGACGAGCACCAGTCCAGCACGACCTCGTCTCCCCGAAAGCTGGGACAGCGAGTATGATCCCGACAGAACCGAGATCATGAGCGAGCAGACGCCGGACATCAATCGGCAGAAGTTCCAGTACATGTCTCACAATAACCGCTGGTGTGTTCCGCGGATGACGAACCCTCTCGTGCACTCTATCGAACGTGATCGGCCGGATCAAAGTCCATATCTAAATCATCCTGCCCTTGAGGATACCACTGATAGCAGTGTAGACGTTAAGCAGGAGCTCAACGGCGACGATGACGAAGATGAGGGCGAACTCACACCTACTCCCGTCAAGAAAGAGCGCGAATCCGAAGAAGAACAAGTCCTCGAGAACATCCCCCGTCATGCCGCTGCTCCGTCTACACCTTCCCCTCCAGCTCCACCTCCGCAGCTCGAGTCCGCAGCAGCTGCCCCGGCTGAAGTACCTCCAGGTGCACAAACTCCAACTCCACGTCGATACTCCACCCGCAGCACAACCGCAAACAAAGTGACTAAGAAGTACCACACCAGGAAGACCAAGCGTCTGTCGAAGGGGTGCAAGTCGAAGCACGGCGATTATGATGATGACTTTGTTCCCTCAAGCCACTCGAGTGAGGAGGACGATGAAACGCAGCAGGAACAACCACTCAGAAGGAGCAGCCGCATTGCTGCCCTCACGTCGTGTGGCTGAGGCTGTTAGGTAGTAGCCTAGCCACAATCCACACAGAAGCAGAGAGAGAGCCTTGTGTGGGTATCTGAGATGCATGATGATCTGTCACGACATGTGCAATCCTAACTGGTCTTGTTCTAAATGTCTTCTTTTTTAATTTGCATCTTCTTTCTCAACTTTGTATCTGGGTAATGAATCTTTCTTTTTCTTTTCTTTTTTATTTCCACTGCAATGTTAATGAAAAAAAAATGTGGGGGCATCCCCAGAATGATTGTTTCCTCGTCTTTCTTTCTTCCTTTCAATGTCACCATAATGCCCATGAAGAGTTGCAGGGCGCACCCCCTCTATGTACTGTACAACTGTACCATATGAACCTGTCAAGTCTTTATATCTTCGCTTCATGTACTTAGTATTAGTCAATGAAAGCATCACAGAGCACTGGCACTCTCCAAGTAACCTCATCTTGAATCCATCTTGCCAACCAATTAAGTAGGTAAATAAAAGGTAAGTATACTTACAAACTTCATAAAATTACTAACCAATCTCGGCATGACCGACACCATCCATCTATTCCCAGCTGAAAGCTGCAGGAAGGCAAGCAGGAAGGCATCACAATTTCACAACTCTCAAAACCACCACAGCTGAAAACTATAAAAACAAGACGAATTATTCGCGAAAAAGGCGAAACTTTTGTGGCGCCTTGAAGTCGAACTCTTCAATTAGCTGCTTATTATTTTCCGACACCTTGGTCAGCTAATGCACTGCATGGTTACTGCTACTACTTAGGCATCCATTGCATCCATGATCCCTGAATCCTTGCATGCTGAGTTGAGGGTCTCGGCCATTGTAGAGTACCATTTATACTCCATGCCACAAATGGTAATAGGAGACAAAACCCGCTGGCTAGCCTTAGTGTGCGTGAGCCGCAAGTTTAAGATTATTGCGAACTCGACCGGAATCATCAAGAAGATTCCAGTCCTGTAAGACCACGAAAAATAATCGGTTTAGAGGTGCTGCAGTACGATGGGCCCTGAACAATACCAGACAGTAGATTACTAGTAGGAAGAAGCGCGGGAAGTTTTGGGGGCTGTCAGCTGTCAGCTGTGGCTTGGCACAGCTATTATCATCACGGCTTACAGAAAGCGCAATCACCGCCAAGTCGTGGAGGAAAGATGACGGAAACGTGGAAATAAGAAAAATATTCTAGTGTGATCTTCAGGTAGGGTAGTACAGAAATATCATCTGTCCAGAAGCGGTTTAACTGTGGCTTGTTACACTTGCATGAACGCTTGACTTGGGGGGGGGGGGATGTCATGGGTCGGGTGACTAGCAAATATGCGATATATACTCGAAAGCGGCACTGGAATCTACTTTTGCTGTTGCAAGTAATAGCAATCTTGATTCTGATTTCCCGAGTCGCGAGTTGATGGTGTACTATTGTCTCAGATAGCGACAAATGCCGGCGCAGATAGGAGACCTTGAGGGGTGGACAAGATTCGCGATCTTCTAGTCATCTGATAAGGATCGCGTATTAAAAGCGCGGGAGTTACATTTACCCAAGGGTTGAGGTGGCATCATGTGACCACATGGTGATCCATCTGTACGTTTGCTCTCGAGATGCAAGGTATCTTGTCGATCTGCCCCTCTGGATATACTCGAAAGCGTTCACGCGGTCATCTATAGGTCTCCCTAAGCGGGTGGTACCGGAGCTAAAGGAGTCAAAGTCCAAGGCCCGAGCCGGAGGGGAGGGTTGCTCGATCCTCGATCATGGGACGATCTCCCGTTCCTCCAGCGTATCCCAAGCCGATATCTCCAATGATTTCGGCTCCGATCCGAAAGAAAAGCACTGGCCCTCTATGTCCCCGCATCTTTTCTCTATGCAATATGTGGTCTCCGCATTGGCGATCAATGGCATCCCAATCGGGGACCTTGGATATAGGCAGCACACTATCAGCGTCGAGCGTCGTAACGGCACACTTCACCAGCAATGCGCAGTTCAAATCCCGCTTACCCTGAGGTGCGAGCACATGCCGCAGACTTCCATCCACACCCGTCGCTTTCCTTAGGGATCAGCACACAGGTCAGCAGGCGAAGTCGGGTATTCTGCGAGTTTTGTAACTTCGAGCACTCGTGGCTGATCCCAAACAGCTGGTTGGATAGTATTCTTGACATGATACTGAATAGCCTGATAAGGGTCATGGTCTGTTTGGATCCGACCGGGAGAGCCCAGTGGTAGCTATCCGAAGCGGTCAAGCCGCTCCGAAAGTAGAACGCGACATGTGGGCACAGTCCTTGGAAGGAATCGATGGATATACTGTTTGCTGCTGTAGAACGATCGATAGGCAACTTGGTATCACAACGAATATATAAACAAACTAAAACGTGCACAACGATGTTAAAACCGATCAAGGCTAATGATAGTTGAAGGACAGTGCCAAGAAACAAGTAATAAAACCTGTTAAAATAGATCATAAGAGAGCCTGAACAAGTAGGGCCATTCTGAAGTATCTTCCACAGACATCAGATGATCGCAGCTGCCGATTACTGCGTACTGGAAATGTCGATAACTCCAGAATGTGCGGTTCATGCCTGTTGTTAGAATCAAAGTGCCAGCAATATAGAGACCATCAAGTATAACCAGTCATCCTTTCCTGGCACAGAGAACGAATAACCCGATGTCAAATTCTCAATTAATCGGCATCAAGATGAAGTTAACAGCGCGATAGGTCGGAGAGAGGTATGCCCCCGATCGGGCCAGTCCAAGGCCCGCGGGGGGCTCGGTCGGGAGCCCACTTGCACTATTCCCATTTAGTCCCGATGCGGGCATTGAGATCACGTGAGCATATCTCAAGATGGAACTTCTCGTCCGCAGCTCCGACGACAGCGAGGCAGCCTGCAAATCGCCCAGTCCAGAACTCCGTGCGTGCGAAGCACATCCGATCCTTGCAATTGGATTAGTCGGCGTGGATTGATCGGTGCTTAGAGTCTTCTTTCTTCCTTTTCGGTTGTCTGGCCGTCGACCACCACCGACAGACCAGCGGAACGAAACAAACCTCCGAGGCGAAGCCTCTCACTGCGTATCGACTGCACAGCGCATCCACACATCCGTTAAGATGGCGAAGAAAGGTACGTTTTTCTTTTCTTTTATCCGGTCACGTCACTCCGTGTCAGCAAGTGCACCGCGCGCCCTCTCTCCCCCCTTCCCCCGCCAAAAAACTGGATTGAATAGATCAAAGGCTAACATATCCCCTCCCACCGCACAGCCAAGTCGCGAACCGTCGCCGTCCGTCTCATCTCCATGGCAATGACCGGCTACTACCGCACAATGGTCCGACCACGTACGCACCGCCCGCTCAGCATGCTCAAGTACGACCCGGTGGTGAAGAAGAAGGTGCTCTTCCTCGAGGCGACCAAGGGTGGAAGGGCGAAATAAGCGGCTTGTCTCCTCATTCCTTGGCTGTATGAGTATATGGAACTGTTCGCTTGCGATATGAAGGAAACAAACAAGCGGCATAGGGGCGATGTGGTAGCTGAGACGATGCCCCTAGTAAAAGGAACGACTGGATATGAATATGTGTGTCTGGAAGACTTGTTGTGATGGAGGTTCTACATGGCCTGGGAGCACAGCTCAGATTCTGCTTTATGTCGGTTATTGTATATTATATGGCAGCAACTGCGATGATAGACGGGAAGCTTCTTGCAAGTCCCTTTGTGCAGTTGCGCTTCCTTTTCCCAACTCTGCATTGAGACTGGCGTTAATTGCAATAAAATCTGGGTCATTATTTTCTATTAAAATTTCTCTCATCTCTAATACACGATTCGATCTTTCATCAAAGCACCCCTGTTTTAACAATTTGTTTTGCACATTGAAATAAATCCAGCAATCTGTGAAGCTCGCATCCACATTATAAATAAATACCCTTATCACTATAAAAGTAAGATGCCTTCCTCTAACGCCCATTAGTATTCGCATTTCACTGTCAGTCTCTGAAGTACTCCTCTCTTTCATTCATATTGCGCGCATCGCGCTGACGTCTCACTGCGAAGCTGGGATCTCCTGACTGAATCGATCGTTATAGCGCTCTCCTACCTTAACATTAGTATCTACTATAGTGATTATGGAGCTGCAGACATACCACGAGACCTGCGTCGACCACGTCCATGGCTTCGTGTTATTACCGGGTGCCTCTGGAAGCCCGCGTGTCCGTTCGAACGTCTACTCCCAGAAGCTATAGAGGACGCAGGGCTCCCAGAATTGCCGAAGTATTCTGAGCTTGAATGCGTTTGTCTCGAGAATGTCCCTGTCTGTTTCGGAGACTGCTTCACTCTCTTGTTTTGTGAGCTATTCGTACTTGTCTTTGTCGTGACACCCTTTGGAAGGCTATTGCGGGTCGTAGGGTCCTTGAGAATGCCCTTGAGAGGCCCTTTCGCATCAGGCTGCTGATTTATGTTAGATGTTCCTTTCTTGGGGCTCGTGCTGGCTGTTATTATGTCCGCTTGGCTGGTAATCTGGGAATCCAGTTTCGCATCAGACTCTACACTTGTCAGGCTGTTCTGTGTCTCGCGTGCCGTCGCTTTACGTTTCAATCCAAGATATGTAATTTGCTCAGGTCTCTGCATATAACTCTCAGAAGTCTGACCCGTGTCTTGGTTCTTCTCTGACTCTGCGTCATTAACCGAAATAGTCCCGCTGCGATGGTCAAGGTCCAGTCTGCCTTTGTTTTGAGCAGACGGAGGGGCTGCCTTGTTGGCAACAGTATGGGTAGACCTTTGTTGGTCGGACTTCGTTTCTCCAATTGGACGATTGTCTTCCTTGTCTGCAGATTTCCCTTGCTGCGGCGTCAAAGGAAGCATATTACCGAGCTCACTCAGATCACCGGCCGGCGAAAATGGAGCTTGCGGAATAAAGGTGTTCTGTACCTGAGAAAATGGCACGATTGAGCTCGAAAGCTGCTTCTCGGGAAGGGAGCCCGGAAGTTTAGTAGAGCTTTCAGATTGGGACCGTGGAAAATGCTTTGAGAACGCAGGCGTCTCTGTCCGAGCGTCATGAGTCCGGTATATAAATTCGGTGGTACGGACAAACCCTTCAGCCCGGGATCCCATAATCGTATTTAGATTTTGTCTCTCATTTTTGGCTTTCGTAAAATTGTTCTTTGAAGACTTCGAACTCTCCTGAGTAACATTATTCCTGCAATGCAGACTCCCTGGAGGCAGATTGTGCAAACGATCCCTGAGTCGCTCTTCGATAAAATTCCATACTTCTGGGAGCGTCTCTTTCTGATTCAGGATCTCTAGTCTGCGGAGAGTCTCTTCAGCTCTCTTGATCCAGCGCTCAGAGTCCTGAACCTTCTGGAGGAGTGTGTGAATCCCCATCTTGGCCCTCTCTTTGTCGGATTCCAGTGCAAGCCGTTCTGATTTCGAACTGTCCAATTCACTGTGTAGGGATGTAATCTCTTCTTCTTTCTTGGATAAATCTGTCTCAAGAAGGTCGATTTTCTGCAGAAGTTCCTTGGGGTTTTCAGAATTGCATTTCTTGCTGGATATTGTTTCTCGAAGATTGTTGATCTCTGCATTTGCTTCATTGAGGTGTGATTGAAGAGTAGTAAGCTCGCTGGCATGAGAGCGTTCTAGATCTTTATATTTCCTTACCTCTTCCTCTTTAGCTGCCATTGTCGCTGAATGCTCAATCTGCGTGTCCTCAAGGCTCCGTATCCTCTCGTCCTTGCTCGCAAGCTAGCAATTGTGAGCAGACTCCAAGAAGATGATTTGCAAGGAGCATACCAGAGCTTGGAACTCGGCCTGTTTCCCTTTGGATAATGCTTCTAATTGAATCTGCTTCTTTCTTAGTCCACTTCGTACTTTGTCTGGACGGGTCTTACCAGCGAAGCTTGCAGGGCATCGAGTTGCTCTTTCATCTTTGCGGATTCTTTTTCCACAATAGCTTTTTCACGTTTAATCTTGTGGAGCTGTTGCTCAAATTGGGCTCTATTTTGATCCCGCGATATCAGACTTGCGCGGCTTAGCTCTTCACGAACTTTTAGCTCCACGCCTCTTATCTCCTCCGCCAAGGCATTCTTTTCCGATGCAATCTCTTCTACATGTCTCTCGGTTTCCTGAACCATGTTTTTCGCTTCAAGCAACGATTGGTTGACACACTCTATTTCGGAATCCTTTATTCTCAGTCTCTCCTCTGCCTCTTTTAGAGCTGCGGATGTTGCTTCCAGCTGAATTCGTAGTTCCGGTGCCTCCGAATCTTTGTGGGAGGTATTAATTCCGGTGGATACCTCCTGCCGCTTCTGGGCCTCAGAAAGATCTGCTTCTAACTCTGTTACGCGTTGCTTGAGGTTCGTCTCTTGCAGCTTGAGATCTTCGACGGTCGTGGTCAAACTAGCAATAGTTGACTCAGCGGTCTTCAAATTCTCTTCTAGTCTCCCGTGTTTTTCGTACGCCTGCGTGAGTTGTTCGGATAGGTTCATATTAGAGCCTAACGCCGCTTCAATTTTCTCCAATTGCTCGCTAAGCTTCATTCCTATGTCGTTCTGAATGTTCGAATCCTTCTCGGCGTCTTTCGACATCTGCATGGCAAAGGATTGTACACTGTCAAGATTGTTAGCACGGAATTGCATTGCTATGTCTTTGTAGCAAGAAAGAGCCGACCCTGCAGTAACTGCTCCTATTGACTCTTTTATCCGCTCTAGGTCTGTCTTTTCTACTAGTTCCTTATCGTGTAGAGCCTTTATGAGCTGTGAAGATTCGTTAACTGCAGGACCTAGCACAGACTGAAGATTTGTATGCGACGATTGCCACTGCTTATTGACATGGTCAATAGCCAAACTCAACTTGCTAAGGACTTCCGATTGCTTGTTCCGTATCAAATTCAACTTTTTGTCCTGCTTTTTCGACGAATTCTGAATGTAATCTTGTAGTGTTGACACCTGCTCCTGTTCTTCTAAGAGACGCTTACGATGAGCTTCTGTCTTTTCCTCTGCTGATCTCAAAGATTCGATCAGTGATTGGATTGTTTTGCTCATTTCGGTTAGTTGACCTGGATGTTTGCTGATCTTGCTGGCGACTTGATCTACATTAGATTTCATATCTTGAATACACTTGATCAGTTCACCCTTTTCTTCAGACAACGAGATTTGGGTCGATTTAAGATTGCGTGCTTCGCTTCGGAGGTTTTCGTAGTCTTTTCCTAGCCCATTGAGGAATCGCTTGAGCTTTGCCAGTTTGGTTCTCCAGTATTCTACTTGACCTCGATGAGAACTGAGTTCTGACTCCTGTTTGCGTTGACGGATATCAGATTCCTCCAGTTGCGCTCTCAAGGACTGGTTTTCCTCGTTGAGTCCAAGTATCTCCGTCTTCAGCTGTTCATGGATGGCGGAGGCAGCAGCTTCATTTTCCTCACGTTGTCTTAATCTGTGAATGATAAGATAGAAGAGTTCCTCTTCAGAGGGTTGAGGACTGGAGTTGAAAGTGGGAACCGGTGTTGAGGGTCCGGGTTTGGTCGCTTTCGTTTTCTGCTTGTTGTGACGCTTCGACACTTTCGTCTGTTGATTTGATGGTCCTAGTACATGCCAATTTGGTGCAGTAGACGGATTTGATGGGCAAATCGGCTGCGTCGTCCCATTGTCTGTCAAGGAGTGCTGAATATTGTTTTCAGCCTTCTTACTATTAGTAATTTTTCATATAGTGTAATACAGAAAAGTCGGCAGATAAGAATATTCTTCCACCAAGATCAAGTGAATTGCCAAACGAATACATAGAACGTGGGTACCGAACGACACTGATATATACCAGTGGAAGGAAAATGTGTTTCCTTACAGGAGTATCTCGATCAGCAGTCACAGTATATCCTGACATTTACTTCAGTATCATGACTCGTAGGGCAAGCATGGGAAACGCACTAGGCTTGTCATGTTCCTTAGGCAGTTTTTGTCCATCAGTCGCGTTGCGTCCATCTTTTTCTGTATGATGATGCTCTTTAGGGATCGAATTCCGGGGATGGCTATTGTCCGTTATCACCTCAGTCGTCTCACTTCGGAGTATTTCACGGTCTGTATCGGATCGAATATGTAACTTCGAATAATCTTGTGCTGTTTCTGTAGGTGCTTCAGGAGAAGTAGGTCTATTGGCTGGGTTTGAGGTGATAGAGAGCGTAGGACTTGATAAAATACAAGCGTTAGCAACGATGTATTGCAAGGGAAGGGCCTCCTTGAGGAGCATGGCTTACTCAGCATCTGTGGATGTTAGGCAGACACCTGAATCCCTTCTTTCTTTGGAGTCATTCTTCTGGCTAGGGTCGACCGAGGACTTTTCGCGCGGCGGACGGAAAGAAAATTGAGTTGAATGTCGCGCCGGTCTTGAGTAGTTGAAGCCCGCAATGTCAATCCCCGAACTAGGCGGACGCTGGATACTCAGAGTCGTCCGGGAAGTATCCACTCGTGCTGCTGCAGTGAACGATGCAGTATTCTTTTCGATGACCTTCTTTGAATTTGGGGACAAACCATCGTCATTTATTTGGGCCATACCCAGGAGAAGGACATCATCCATTTTGTCATATGGCTCTGGAGAAATGGACTGCCTGCTCTGCGGATGATTAGGATGGCCTTTTGGCCGCAGAGATGCATGGTGGCCTTCCTGTGCGGTTGGAAACTCCATTGGGTTCCCTCAATGCTTGTGGAAAGAGATAGACAAGGATGAAAACCATACAAGTCTATAGAGAGCAGCAACTACTGTTGTGGCCTTGGAAAAAGGGCTGAATATTCAAAGGGCGTACCGCGTTAGGGAATCCCGACTGGAAACCTATCTTCCAAAGCAACTTGAGACGACGACGGGAACGTTGATCTTCCGAAATGAATTGAAGGCGAGACGATGTCAAACAGAACTTGAGACTATCTCAAAGCTTTGCGGGATGATGAAGGCTGAGAAAAAGTCTACGACAGGTGAAAAGGCACGCCACGATGCTGAACCCACGATTCGAGGCACCTGCCCATTTGACTCGAAAAAGGCAAGTACTACCTAATCCAGCCAACAACTCGGATAGCATCTGAGGATATGCTCCTATCCTTCACGATATCGCCACATGAACAACCTCAAGGACGTATGGTTTTTGATCTAAAATACGGAACGCGAGAGCTAGACGTGACCTCTCTAAGGCCGAGGTTTCACCCGAGTACTTACAATTCCAGCGAGATGCTTCGTTTGCTTTTATTTTTCGGGAAACAGGCCCCTTCACCTCTTTACGTCCGTTAAATTGCCTGTAAACACCTGCCATTTATTCATAGATGAGAGAGACCCTAGTACGTCATATTAATATGATGATAGGAAAAATGTTCATTTTTTAAAAGCTCGGAAGGCGATGACGGCTGAGATCATACCCGTACCTGGATTCTAGAATCTAGATCGACTGCACAATAATTTTTCTTTCCACGTGGTGATACCACACGTGCTAACTGGAGTCTCAGACATCCGTGGATAATCGAGGCAGGCGCTCCAAGCTTCCATTATGGGCTGTGAATGAGGGTTTTCCCCTTCCTTGCTCCGAATGGGCTCTGTGGCGGGACCACAAGCGCGGGTCCAACAGGCCGGGTACATCCTTCCTAAAAAGGCAGGTAGATAAAAGGTTCTAAGCAGTACGTTGCGCACGTTACTGTACAACTACCTCACTATGGATTATTACTACACGAACTCGAGGGGATCTGGCTAGCCATATTATCGAGCAAGGCCAACTCACTTTGCTAAAACCTATGTAAGATGTCTGTCGTGCACAGAATGCATAACACATCCCTCCGGCATCCTTCCGGCATCCTTCCGGCATGTCTCCGTCCCGCGCTTTGTCCTCCGCCGACTGGTCGAGCCACTGCCACTCCCGGCTTTCTTGGCATCGGCGGCCGCGGGCCCTGCCGCCCACTCCTTGGCGCTCACGGGCCCGCGCCTTCTCCGTCGCCAGCAGATTTCTAAGCTGCACGTGTGAGTAAAGATTGACTTTATTTGTCGCCTGCGAACTCGCTCATCTCGCAGCTTCCCCCCGGCATCCCCGGCAGTCATGCTGCCAAGAAAGAGGGCCTTTTAACAGTGCTTGATATCGATGCGCAATGTTCTCTTCCGACCCCACAAGTGGCGGGAACGGGCATCATGTCCGATCGAGCTCCTGCCCGATCACGATCCCTCGCCGAGACCGTGGAGCTAGACCCGGCAAGTTGACCTGCAGCTGGAAGGGATAAAAGGGAGCTCATGCCTGTCTGCGACAGCTTCAGCTCCAGCTCTCAGCTCCTACTGTGCCTGGCCCCTGCGTCTCACGCGGACCGTCACCATGAGGGTCAATTGGATTTCCAGTCTCGTTCTCTTCTCATCTTGCGCTGCTGCGCAGCATTACCAGCGCTTGGGCGGTTGCCCGAAGCTGGGCTGTGTCTTCCCTCCAGACCAGTATGCATTCCATTTCAACTTTGAATTGTTCCCACTTCATCTGAACCTTCGCTGATCATCTGTGCAGAGCGGACTTCCTTCCTGGACAGTACTTTGATATCCGTCTGGAGGTTCATTCTCCTGTCAATGGTTCCGAAGCTCGAAAGGGAGAGCCCGATCCCAACTTCAAGTTCACCATTGCCAAGAAAGGAGAGAAGCCCGTCCCTGCGACGGAGTTCTTCCAGGTCGACGAGCCTGAACTTGAACGATGGGACTTCTCCTGGTATGAAGGTGAGTTGGGCTTCCGGCAGTTTCTTCTAATGCATCACGTCAATCTGCAAACGCGAAAGAGTCTAACGGCTAGCAGATCTCTTTGCCAAGGATGCGGGCAAGGCCTCGCTCGTCAATGTCACCGCCAAGGCCTACAGAAAGGTTGCTCTCTACGAGCCGGGTGAGTACGAGGCCACTTTGACCTACTACAACAACGAGACAACCACGGCCAACTGGGTCGTCCGTGACATCCCCAAAATGCGTAAGGCCAAGAACGTCGTCCTGTTCATCGGTGACGGCATGACGACCAACATGATCACGGCCGCTCGCTTGATCGCCCATCGCAGCATCAATGGCAAGTACCAGACTACGATGCAGATGGACAAGTTCCCTGTCCTGGGCCACCAGATGACCCATTCCCTGGACACATTCATCACCGACTCTGCCAACTCCGCGTCAGCCCTCTACAGTGGTCACAAGACCTCTGTCAACGCGCTGAACGTCTATGGGGACTCTTCGCCTGATCCTTTTGATGACCCCAAGTTCGAAACCATCGCGGAGATTTTCCGTAGGAGGTATCCTGGAGCGGGTGTTGGTATTGTCTCCACCGCCTTCTTGGGTAAGAGATATGATTCCATTCCTTTCTCATAGCATCGCTGATCTCCCTACAGCTGATGCCACTCCTGGTGCTTTGACCGCCCATACCCGAGACCGTGGCCAGTACGGAAATGTCATCGACTCTTTCTATCACGGCCTAACCGACTACCCCTGGACTGAATGGACGGGTCCTGATGTACTCTTCGGTGGAGGTGCGGAGAACTTCGTTGCCGGCGAAGACTCGTACAAGGGTCAAGACTACTATAAGCTTTTTGCGGACAAGGGCTACAGCATCAGCTGGAACAAGACCGCTCTTGAGACCGCTCCCAATGACACCAGAGCCTTGGGAGTCTTCACTTCCTCTACTATGAATACTTGGCTCGACCGCAACGTCTACCAGTCCAATCTCCTTAACCAGAGCAACTACCCTGACGGCTCTGGTCGTGATGCTGAGGACCAGCCGGGCCTGAAAGAGATGACTTTGAAGGCTATTGATGTTCTTAATGCTCGCAGCGGCGAATCCGGTTGGTTCCTTATGTCTGAGGCCGCCAGTATTGACAAGCAGATGCATGCTCTTGACTACGACCGTTCGCTAGGAGAATTGCTAGAGCTTGATGACACAGTCCGTGCCACGGTTGAGAAGCTTGCTGCCCTCGGTCAGCTCGAGGACACTCTGGTTATCGTCACTGCGGACCACGGGCACGGTTTTGATGTCACCGGTTCCGTCGACACGCAGTATCTCAACGCGCAGACAGATGACCGTGCCAAGCGAAACGCCATTGGCGTCTATGAGAACTCCGGTCTTTCGCAGTACACCATGGGCGGGCCTTCTGCCCTGCGGTACTCGGAGGGAGTGCATTTCCCTGCACGTTGGGACCCGCGGTACACCCTACACGCCGGCGTCGTCGCCGCCCCGGACCGTCACGAGAACTACCAGGTGCACAAGGACGGCCCTCGTAAGCCGGCTCTCGAAATTGTGGAGGACTCGGACAACTACTACGCTTACTACAAGGATGCTGTCACGGGCTTCCTTGTCAATGGAACCCTTCCAGTCTCGGAATCTCAGGGTGTGCACTCGTTGACTGACGTGCCCGTCTTTGCCATGGGTCCCTGCCAGGAGCTGTTTGGAGGTGAGTGTTATCGACTTTCCGAATTTCCCTTTCCTGCTATTGCTCTTCTCCCCTTTGAAGTCCGAGAAAATCAGCTTCTAACTGGCTGTTTCGCAGGTGTCTACAACTCCATCGATATCTTCTTCAACATGGCGGAGTGTCTCGGCCTCTCCGAGAGCAAGCAGGATAAGAAGTCCAAGTGGAACTTCCCCCACAAAATTTCAATGCACGTTTAAATAGTTTGAACAACCTTATCGGTTGATCGTTCTTTTCCCTTCCTTTCGTCAGACTCCGATCTGAATTGTATTTCACTCACATTCTGATTTAAATGTTCCGCAGAGTTGGGGCTAGTGTGAGCGGCTGGCCCAGCGTCACTACCCAATTAAACTATGGATTCGGGCAAGATAGATTCTACCTAATTTTAGAACTGTCAACTTCAACATTGTATTTAAGACGCTGAACTTTTCTTTATGGAAGTGATATATTCGACTTGCCTTTCCAAGATACTATAGTGTTTTTTTCTGAAGTGCCCGGTTTCTGGCAACTTCTGACACAAGGTGACGTGCTTTTCTGAAAAATACTATACACTACTGAACCATATCTTTCGTTACCCTATACCCCCTGTCCAAGGAATTTACCTTGCCGCTTTTCTTATATTTTGTTCTCGGCTGGCTTTGTCTAGAGCCTGTGACCTATCATAGTGTCTGGGTACCCTCCAATAGCTTCAAAATCACATGGTTTTAGAACGGCAATCTGCCAAGCCAGTGGAACAGGGGGGAGGGGGTAGCGAAAGATATGGTTGAGTAGTGTAGGCCGAATGAACTGTTACGGCAATTCTGGGGAAGTTCTCGTATAAAAAGTGCCTAGTGCTATTATTGGATGTGCTTGAAACCTTAGGACGTGATGAGCACATCTTGGCAGACAGTGGCGGGGGATCTCGGCGGCCAGCGCGAGGCCACCATTGGCCGCAGCCCTAAAAAACCTACCGCCCTTGCAGCCATATTTGGTATGACGGCGAGCAGCGAGCATCTTCCTCCAGATACTGGCCAATATTCACCTTTGATTTGCTGTATGCTCGGTATCAAGAGCCTCGACTGGTGTGGTATTGTCCTTCGACTACGAGCGATGATTCATGGCGGTTCAGGGTTTGGGATCGCTTTGCGTCGAGCCTATGGGATTCTTCATTCAGGTTTTCTTCATGCAGTTACTGTCTACAGTCACACAAAGGTCTCCCTGGATATATGATTCTCATCGCCAGAGACCTTCTGTGGCTGGTCTCCTTCGGTCTCTTTCTCTTTATCTCTGAAGAGTGCTTTTCATCTTCTAACACTAACATTCTCTCACTGCATTGGTTTCCTTGATGCTGAGCATCCAGACACCCAGATAGTTAGTTTACCATCGAGCAGCACAATACAACGTTGTCCAAATGAAAGACCCTTTCCAACTGCGGCGCCTAAGAGCACAAATTCTCTTTTTCTACACACTTGCCATCTTTCTCAGGCTATCCAGCGCCCAATATACCACGGACTCGAGTGACACTGCAAGCCAGAATGAAGCCGGTGCGGCTGGACCATCGTCCGGATCTATCAATCTCTCAACCCGCGACCAAATTGTTATCTTCACGATAGTGGGGGTTGTTGTCATCTTTGGAGGTCCGTCCATCATTCCAACTATCTACTCCTTACCCTCTGGGAATCTTTTGTCTTGAGGTCTAACATTATCTCTACCCCCTACAGTCACATCGGCGATCTTATACCTCATCGCAAAGAAACGACAATGGAAGGTCCGAGCCTCGATCCGCCGCTCCGCTCGACGCGTGACGGAAGCCATAAAGACGCCATTGACGCCCAAGTTTCCCAAGTCCCCGAGGGCCCCGCTAGTTCCGCCACGAGATCCGAGAAGAGATATGCAACAAAAGAAGGATCATGGGGACGATGCTTCTAGTTCGCAGCTGCAGGACAGTAAGCGACCTGGTCCTAGGAATATCCATAATAATTCTACCACAAGGAGCGCAAGGAGCGAGCGAAGGAATCGAGAACAGCCTGACCTGGAGAAGGGGCACAAGGAAGACATCGCGCCTACGAAATCCCACGGGAGCTCATTTGGGAGTGATTCTTCTGCGTCCCAGCACAGGAGGGGTTGGGGTACGTGGCTCTCATTTGGACGAAATTAAACTGATGCGGGCAGTCGTCAATATTGGCCATTTTGGGGCTAAGTTTCCCCTAGCTTTCTGGAAATTCTGAATGAGGATTATTCCTGGTCGACAAGAGTGCTAGTCTCAGGACCTGCATAGCATAGGATCGTGTCTGCTACCCTTTTTCATCCCGTGACTTCATGTTTGTCTGCCGGTTACGTTCATTTGTTGCTCCTGTTTTCCTTGAAGAGGTTATTTTATTTATTCCATGCACTGTCCTTACCGTTACCTAATTTTCGTAATTCAGACCTTTTTTTCTTTTTCTCCCCTAGTCCTAGCGTTGTGTTTACTTGATTACTGCTGTGTTTTGGTCAAATTATCCATTTTCCATGTGACATATGTCACAAATCATGTTGCGATACCCGACTGAACAAGTTTCACGTTTTCTGCTGCAGTAGGGGGAACATACATTGTATTCACTGCTACAGCAATATATATAATTTTTTTACCTAGATAGGTAATCAGCGCCGACCTCCAACACTATGTGCTAGAAAATCGTTACCTAGGATGGCTGTTTGCTGCTGATTTGGTTGAAACACCGACGTTTAGGTACCTACCTCTTGGACAAAGAGCTGTCAATTTCATCTCGAAGTGACGTGGTCGCTTTAAATAGGCACTTGCATCACTGAGAAGGGTACTTGCAGTTAAGTGGGCGCCCTCCTGTCTTTGTACGGCGCAGCCATGCTTCATTCGCCCGCCCGCCGCCCTCCTTCCTTTCGGTATCCTGGATACTCTGCTGCGTTTAGAAGATCGCATCGGTTCATACTTACTTAGGAGCACTGTTTAATATTTCCCTCTACTGCCTAGCCAATTTATATGCCTGTCATGACTTGTTTTCTCCAGCTGCGGTATTGATGATTGGACTGTCTTTCATATCAGCACGACTTCTTGTTGGGGCGTAGTATCTAGTTTGCCTTCCCTCTTTAACTCAGACTCCTTTGTTTACAAGAGCTAGATAGACTGGTTTCAGGTATCGGGTTTGGATCTATCTCCCACGACAAGACACTCTTCGCTCTTTTCTCATATGAGATCATTCAACAGTTCCCAGGATTCCTATCCATCCCTACAGTGCGGAATAGCATAAGCAGAAAATACCAAATCCAACAGTGTTTTATGATCGGAAATCTGCGAGGCTCGTGTGGATAGACAGAATTCGGAAATTGCTGTGCACAATGGAGTTGGACGGACCAGACAACCGCGACTCGCGCCTGTCGCCGAATTCGAGCAACATCCTTGACCTGTCCAACCTGGTTCCTTCCGTGCTGCCACAGGATTTGGAACCGCACTCGCAAAATCCATTTCAACAACTTTCTTCTCCGCACGTCCCGGAAATCGACTACTCTACAGCCACGCCCAGGTCAAAGTCTTCAAATGTTAAAACTGGACCAAAAGGCTTCGTTGAAGTCGATCTACGACGCCTTTTGAGGGAGAATCTTCGGATCCATTATTCCCCAGGGATGAAAGCGTTGGGACACCTACTAATTCTTCGATCTCTGAGGAAGGAACACAGCAGCGTTTAGATATGGGTCCGGAGTCCCAAGCAAGCATGCCGCCTCCCCGTGAATCGTTACGATCCTTCGACAGTTCGCAGACGGTCCTTTTAAATGATAAAGCAACTCCTCCCAGCTCATTCGGATGGAGTCCACCTCAAGGTTTGGAATATATCCACACAAGTTAAGGGGCCAGGCTGACGCCACTTCCGAAGGTCAATATAACTTCAAATGTCCTACACATGGAAGGATCGTTCACAAAGCACTATCCTCGTTCCACGTTGCCGTTCTTATTCTGGCTACCTATTCAACTCTACTGTCGGGCATATACCTTGCAGTGGCACTGTTAAAGCCTCGCTTTGGGAAGAGTATTGGAACTGATGGTGGTCTCGCGCCGTCAACTGCCAACCTGCTCAGTGCACTCTTTGCCAAAACGATTGAATTATCTTTCGTGACTGTCTTCGTCTCTTTTCTGGGACAAGTACTGAGTCGACGGGCCGTTACCAAGGACTCACGAGGTATCACCATCGCAGATATGACCATGCGTATGTGGATTATGCAACCGGGAACTCTGATCACCCACTGGGAGACTGTTAGATATTCAGGGTGGACCATTCTAGGTGTTATATCCCTTATGGCAAGTTTCTCGGCGATGTTGTACACGACGGCAGCTGAAGCGTTGGGTGAGTTTAAGCGACTTCTAAATGTTGGCTATCATAGCAGGAATCTCCCGTAGAGGTTCGCACTAATCGGTGTTGAAATACAGTTTCGCCAAAACTCGTAATGGGACCTCTCGAACTCAGAACACTTTGTGGCCAAGTGTACACAAAATTCGCCAATCCGGTCTACCTCTCTGAGAATTGTCAGACTCCCATCACGACGACCATGGACCCTCTCTACAGAGGGACAACCTGCATGGAGATCGAGCACGTCGGACAGGCTTTCCACAATTATGAACAGTATATAGCAGAATGGAGCAAGAATGTCACAAGCGGGATCTCTACGTCTACGACATTGAAACTGCGGCCAAAACCACAAGGTACCCTATACGACAACACCACCGTAATAGGGAGCTGGATCGAAACGCAGAATATGACAGAACTCACCATGAAATATGGCAGGATGGTCAACAACGTCACGGCAGCTATGCCTCATGCAGGCATTTTCGCCGCTGCTAGGGATCCTTCTAATGGCATCAGACAGCCAGATGATCTGGGGGGCCACGGAGAATACGAAATTGAGGCATCTGTTCCTTCTCCCGCGTTGAACGTACTCTGTGTTGGGATGTCTGAAGAGGAATTGGCCCCCTTGATATACACGAAATGGCCAGGTACGGCTGGTGAATTTGACGGGACAGCCTGGAACTTTGATCCACCTGGTGACATCCCCGTTTACCCAGACTGGTTGAACCGGACAGTGGTGGATGAGCTATTTGGATTCGGTCAGAAGTACGGCCAGCGTCCACCCATATTTCCAAAACTCCCCAAGCCATATAATACCCTTCTCAACGCGACGGGGCTGTTTACAGCCGATGCTATTTACATTCTCGGTGCAGCGCCGGAGAACTTCAGCCCAGAGTATGTTCTCTGTTCGCTGAAGGCCAAGCAGACCGACCTCTGCTCGACTAGATATAAAGTGGCGAGCAGCGGTGGCAGGCTAGACTCCGAGTGCGAGGTTCCAGGAAACGGTATGCAATACAACCGCAGAGTCGAAGATGTCCTAGACGAGGGCTGGGAGACCGATTGGAAGAATGTCGCGTCAGAGTGGGCTACTTCAATAAGCCTAGGAGCGGGCATCATGGACGGCGCAGCGAGCAACGCACGCCTCTTGACGCAGCTTATTCCGAAGTTCGATAGAAAAACCAATACGTCGTCCTTAGACCCAGAGCTGCCATCCATTGGCGAGGCTCTCGCCGTCATGGCTGGATCTACATTACTGCTGAGCACGCAAAATGCACCATTCGTACCGTTTTGGAACTATTCGACTACCTATCTCAACGAATCAGTTTACCAATCTTTCAATGCGACGCTGCGCGCGGTGGGTTACGCCGCTGGTGGCACGGAGAGGTGGCAGGGCGTATTCTATATAGTTCTACTGTTCACCTTCGTTACCAACGTCATTTGCCTGGCGTTCATGCTCTTCGAGGTCAGAGGCAAGCAGATGACCGACTTCACGGAACCGCAGAACCTGTTCGCTCTCGCAATCAATAGCCCTCCAGCTTTACGACTAAAGGGTGCATGCGGAGCCGGGCCCACGGGGCGCCAGTTGGACGACCGCTGGTATGTTGGAATGGATGAGGCGGACCAGCACTACTACATCCGGGCCAAGGCAGAGGAGAAAATACCTTACCAGAGACCTACTATGTCGCAAATAGGGAACAAAAATGATAAGGGAAGAGGTCACTTCGAGCCCTTCGAGGTGGAGGGAGACATCAAACCAGCTGCGGCAAGTCCGGCCGTCAAGGATTTCCGGAAACTCAGCGGAAGAGATACGCTCCTCGCGCGCTTGTATTACTAAGCTGTTCGTCTCATCCAAGATTTACAACGTGCAGTGCCACCGCACTTGCTTTGGAGTAGTGTATTCGAGGGGATGACATTCCGACAGAATGGAAAGAGGGAGTACAGCGAGATGGCATCGTACGAGATCTCTCATCCTCATCCACTCCGGACCGGAATGGGGAATTGCTTGGTGGGTTCGGGAAGGCTATCAGAGATTCGCACTAAACTCTCAGAAAGGCTCAAAATAATCCCTCAAGCGATGCACTATAACTACCTGGGTAAAGGTAAAGGGGCACACCCTCGGGCGGATGAGACGGTCTTCACTAGCTTCACTAGCATGAGTCCCAATGTCATATTTGATTTCAAGGTACCCTCTTAGATCCAACCTCCCGACCTATATTTCGGGTTCTTTGCCGGCAGCAGCCTTGCTATCCTAATTCGACAGTCTATCATTGGCAAAATGCATCGAACACATATCGAAGAAATATTCAATGTCGTCGCCCGTCGTACACCGGATTAGATGAGTAGCACTGCAATAAGAGCCCGGGATAAGAGTCCAACGAATCAAAAGCGTACGATAGGGTTATCCTGCGGCGGTGGCGGTCCAACGGGCGTTCCTGGGCTGCAAAATAGCCCCCCGGAGATGACACCCGGGCCCTTAGCTAGACAGGGACTAATGGTTAGGGAAAACTAAGCCCTACGATCTGTTTCTTTTCTGCGCGCCGCCCCGTCAACTGTGCGTCAATCATCTGTCAGATCGGGACTGGGAGCCGCGGGTCGTGATGTCACGCTTCCAGGGCCACAATATCAAGCGCTTGTTGTCGAGGTTTGCAGAGAAAGAAGAAACATGAATTGAACAGTGCAGTCGACGGGGCGAAGGTTATCAGAAAGATCCTCGCTTGTATATCCTGGAAATAGGATCAGGCCAGGGGAGCCAACGGGGTTTTGTCGGTCACCCTCCGAGACAACTCAAACTCTTTCGTGTTGCCTGGAAAAGTCGGCGTTTCCTCTCACCCTTGGTTCGATGCTCTCGTCCCTGGCGTTTCAAGGGGCATCGCTGGCGAATCCCGAAACAGCCGATCCTTCCGCCCAACCAACGCGCCAGGGGCGATCCAGATCGGGACCAAACAGGAGGGGATCGATCGGGGTCCAGAATTCGGTGCCTTGGAAATCGCCGCCTCGATAAACTGCTCCACAGCTCCCTGCCATTTTGTGTCCCTCCACCTTTTTGCTTGTTCTTTTGCCCAGCGCTGCGGATTTGTGTTGCTAACCATTCCCGGGCAGAGTGCGGCTCTCATTTTGTGGCTGTCTCATGTTTTTATTGCGGTGAAATGACAGGGTGGTGATCGTGATATGGAAGTTATATTAACAAGAGGACACTAGGCATTCTCAATATTAGCGAGGAGGTCTTCGGTTCAAGAGGTACTGAGTTAGCGGTCGTCTATCGTGGCAATGTAGATCAGATCGTAGCCTTGGATTTGACACGTACCTCACGCGACCCTGGAAGTTAACAGGCCTCTTCAGCGAACAGAGTTTTCTGCTGACCAGGTCCAATATGTTGAAATCCGAGTTAACTCGTAGGCTGAGCGGGTTGCGCCGCCTCAGTGGCTGCGAGCAGGGCAGCTGAGAAGTGGCCCCATATCGCGGACAAGAGTCGATCTCATCCATCGTCCCCATTTCCAGCTGTTTGTCCTGGATCTGAATGTCCACGGATGTTTCTTGCGTTTCTTGGTCCGGAATCTGCCGTGTTTTCCCAGATATTCGGTCCTCTTCGTGTTGCTGCGGTCTGGGTGCGCCATCAGCCACGGAGCCGGGCTCAGGACCAGACCATTCAAAATATCTCCAGAAAACCCTGAGGCGACCCGACCGAAGCAACCGGTCCAGACCTTGGGTAAATGAGCTTGTCCGGGCTCACCCACGTTCTGGCCCGTTCCTTTTCCCCTTCCTGCTTGTTAAAATAATTCCTGACAGGCGATGCTTTTCTTGTGTTTAATGTGTGCTTGTGAGGCAGAGCAAGTAGCTTCAACTTCTCCCTTCTTGTGGTAGCGCAAGGCAGTGGAAAGAAGATACCAGCGTGCTCCCGGCACGAGGAGCACGGTGTACTCTCTACGTCCCTTCCCTTCCCTTCCCTTTCTTTTCCTTCCTTTACTTCTCATTCTCTACATCTCTTTCATCTCTGGAGTGCCTGATCTGCGATCCGTCTCGTCTTCTCTTCTCATATCCTTCCCTCTTTGCCTGCGTGCACATGCCACAGCACCCCGCGCCAGCAACCCTGCATAGCATTCCAGCCATATCTCTCTTGGAACTTTATCAAACGTCATTCCTCGACATCTCTGAAACGCATTATTTCCTGGGACTCGAGTTTCAAGTGTCACAGTCACAGAGACTTGCGAGAGAAGAGTTATGCTGCTGCTGCTGTTGACTACGCCTCGATACATACTTCCATATCATCTGCCACCACGTCAATCCTTCTAGAAGAACTTGGCCCCTCGCTTTAACAACTATCTACTTCCCATTATTACGAGAATAGCAGCAAATGCACTACGCTCTCAGAGTCCATACAGGATTTTTCTTACGTTATCCGGCTTCTTCAGTTTGACTCACGAGGCTCTCTCGTTGCCCAGATGGCGTCTGCCCATTCTGGCGACAGCGACAGCGTGAGTCGCCCTACTCCTGATCCAATTCGCCATGGGAGTAGTGCCGTCCGGGTTGTCATTCCCGAGTCTGCGAAGACGCCCGTGCCTGGAGGTCAGGAAGAGTTACCCCGTTCTCCTCCACCCGTAGCCATTTCAATTTCACCGGGCTCTGAGACGACGAAACCATCTCCGACCTCCGCTTCCTCGAGTGCGAGTATATCAGGCGCGCAGTTTCCGCAGCTGAGTCCCGATGCTACGGATCGAGTGTTCCCCATACGGTCGGTCATTATGACTCCCAAACACGAGGTCCCGAATCCTCTACACAATGTCGAAGATCCGATTTCTCCTGGAGAAGGTCTGCGGAGTTATTCGATCATCGACGCCGCCACATGGGATCAGGTCATGCCTTCTCCCGCTGAAGATGCTACGCCTGCGGAGGTGCAGAACGTAACGACGGGTATTCTGGCGAGCGATACGTCGATGCAGACTGGGAACGATGTCAAGGCAGATCTGCTGTCCGCGTCGTCGAAAACGGGAGCTCACACCGCCGTCGAAGATATTTCCTCCGGACGCACGTCCAATGATGGATTCTCTGTCAATTCGAGCACGGATGGAGGTGTACCTCTGGATAGTAGCTCGGAACGTCCCCGCAGTGGCGGTTCCAGTGACGATTCTCCAGGTCTTGCAACGGCGTCGCGGTTTCAGATTATCGAAGGTGGACATGTGTTGGTGACAGGCAGCGACACGAGCGATTCGCAGTACTGCGAGGACGAGGCTATTTGTATACCAGGAGCGGTGCAGAGTTTCGGGGTCTTGATCGCGTTGCACGAGGAGTCGGAGGGAAAACTGGTCGTACGGATCGTGAGTGAAAATTCGAAGAGGATCATGGGGTATTCGCCGAAGGAGCTTTTCGAATTGGATAGTTTCTGTGACATCTTGACAGAAGAACAGGAAGACAATCTGTTGGATCATGTGGATTTCGTGAGGGATGAAGCATGCGATCCTAAGCTCCATGGTCCGGAAGTCTTTATTCTCTCGATCAGGATTCCGGATGGGGAATCGAGGAAGTTCTGGTGCGCCATGCATATGAATAAATCGAATCCCGATCTCATAGTCTGCGAGCTCGAACTGGAGGATGACCAGATCAATCCCTTGAATGTTGGAGGTCAAACAACGCCTGAAGAGCCGCTGGATACCCTAGGGATGGAGCCAACGCCAGAACAATTGGCACAGAGCACTATTAATGTCAGTCGACCTCTACGCGTGTTGCGCAACGCCAGGAGGAAGAGGGGAGAGGCAGCTGCGATGAAAGTCTTCAATATAATGTCGCAGGTGCAAGAACAGCTTTCGAGTGCGCAGACGTTGGATGCTCTTCTGAACGTCGTGGCGGGAATTGTGAAGGAGCTTACCGGGTTTCATCGAGTGATGGTCTATCAATTCGACAGCAACTGGAACGGAATGGTTGTCGCAGAGCTTGTAGATCCCAAGGCCACGAAGGATCTTTACAAGGGTTTACATTTCCCAGCGTCTGACATCCCGAAGCAGGCCCGGGATCTCTATAAAGTCAACAAGGTCCGTCTTCTCTACGACCGCGACCAGGAATCCGCTCGATTGGTTTATCGGACGATGAAAGACCTGGAGACTCCCCTTGATATGACGTATTCCTACCTTCGGGCAATGTCCCCCACTCACCTCAAGTATCTGGCAAATATGGCTGTCCGCTCGTCGATGTCCATCAGCATCAACGCATTCAACGAGCTTTGGGGTCTGATCATATGCCACTCTTACGGCTCCTCGGGCATGAGAGTATCGTTCCCGATTCGAAAGATGTGCCGACTAATTGGTGATACGACTTCAAGGAATATCGAGCGTCTGTCTTACGCATCGCGTCTCCAAGCACGGAAGTTGATCAATACAGTGCCTACTGAAACAAACCCTTCGGGATATATCATAGCCTCGTCTGATGACTTGCTCAAGCTTTTCGAGGCAGACTACGGTGCCTTGTCGATCCGCGATGAGACCAAGATTTTGGGCAAGTTGGATCACTCTCAAGAGGTCCTTGCACTGCTGGAGTATCTCAGGATGCGCCAAATCAATGCAGTGCTGTCCTCGCACGATGTAAGCAATGATTTCCCGGATCTAAACTATCCCCCAGGCTTCAAGCACATCGCCGGTCTTCTCTACGTGCCGTTGTCTGCTGGTGGACGCGACTTTATTGTGTTCTTCAGGCGTGGTCAGTTAACGGAGGTCAAGTGGGCTGGGAACCCGTATGAAAGAGAATCCAAGAAAGGCACACCGGGGTATCTTGAACCAAGAAAGAGTTTCAAGACCTGGAAGGAAACAATCTTGAGTCGGTCACGGGAGTGGTCCGAAGCGGACGTGGAGACAGCTGCCGTCCTGTGCCTCGTATACGGCAAATTCATCGAGGTGTGGCGACAGAAGGAGGCGGCCATGCAGAGCAGCCAATTGACGAAGTTACTGCTTGCCAACTCGGCTCACGAGGTCCGGACACCTCTCAATGCGATCATTAATTATTTGGAAATCGCCTTGGAAGGTTCTCTGGATCAGGAAACCCGGGAGAATCTTGCTAAATCGCACTCTGCGTCCAAGTCTCTCATTTACGTGATCAATGATCTTTTGGACCTGACGAATACGGAAAATGGCCAGAACCTGATCAAAGATGAGATCTTTGATCTCCCCACAACTTTGAGAGAGGCAACGGACATGTTTCAGGGCGAAGCGAATCGCAAGAATATCGCCTACAACGTTTTGCAATATCCAGGCATTCCGGAGTCCGTTCTGGGAGACCAGCGCCGTGTTCGCCAAGTCATCACAAATGTGATCGCCAATGCCATTCAACATACATCGTCCGGTGCTGTGACTGTGGAATTCTGGCCTTCGTCCGTGCAGCCGGAGCCTGGACACGTCGATGTGGAGGTGGCAGTGCACGACACCGGGTCAGGTATGTCTCAGAGCACGGTGGAAGCTCTGTTTCGTGAGCTGGAGCAGGTCTCCAGCGAAGACGACAATGTGTACTATGAGCAATATGACAATCGTGATGCGGGTGGAAACTCGGAGGGTGAGCAAAAGCGCGTTCTTGGATTGGGATTGGCATTGGTTTCGCGCATTGTGCGCAATATGCATGGACAGCTGAGTGTCAAGTCAGAAGAAGGAAAGGGTAGTCGGTTCAAGATACTTCTGAGGTTCCCATTACCGGCGGATGAAGGCAAGGAAGCCAAATATTCAGCTCCGGAAAGGTCGACCGTACCCGATGAGGGTGCTACACCTACAAACCCACCAGTGGCAGAAGGGGAATTCCTGCTCGTAGACAGGAGTATCCATCGACGAAGCGATTCCATGCGGCGGCCCAGCAACGACAGCGAACGCAGTGGGAACAGTCGAAATAGCTCGCGAAGTACGAGGAGCGATGTCGACCGGCTTATCAGCGCCATTCAAGAGCCGCCCCTGATTCAGAGATCCACGGGTGAGAGCGCTGACGCGAGAAAGGCGAAGCAATATCCTGATGGTGAAGTTAATAGGTCAGCCAAATCAGATATCAGGACCTCTTTCGTCAGCCCTCTCAATCTCCAGGATAGAGGCGGCTCGCCTCTTCCCAGTCCTGGCTCGAGAATGCGCACACCGATGTCTTTGGCTTCACCACCCCCACCGGGTCAGGAGATAGTAACTGATTCTGGAGTACCGTTGAGCGCCTTGCGTGTTCCTCAAGAGGACGTTAAGAGGTCGTCTTCTCCCCAAGATAAAGATTCAGACGCGAAGGATGCATCTAACTCAAATGAAAAGCCACCGTCGACATCAGAAGGGCAGCAATCAGAAGCCAATGCTTCCGCTCACAACTCCAATTCCTCCAACGCCCAGAATACTTCTTCCACTAGGTCAAATCTGCGTGTATTGGTCGCTGAGGATGACCCCGTCAATAGCAAAATCCTACAGAAGAGGCTGGAGAAGTTCGGACATACGGTCCATATGACTGTCAACGGGGAAGAATGCGCCATAGCTCATCGTGAGCATTCCAATTCTTTTGATGCAGTCTTAATGGACCTACAGGTATGCTACCTACCTTACGGATCTCTTACTACTTGTGATAAATGCTGACTCCTCTTCATTAGATGCCAATCGTCGACGGCGTAAGCTCCGCGAAAATGATCCGTGAATTCGAGGACACCGCACCCCGGGAAACCCTGTCAGACAAAGCGCGCTGCAACGGCCGAATCCCCATCTTCGCCGTCTCAGCGTCCATCATGGAGAAGGACCGTCAGAAGTACATCGATTCCGGCTTCGACGGATGGGTCCTCAAGCCGATCGACTTTAAGCGAGTCAACCATCTTTTAGACGGCGTTCAGCAGGACGATGTCCGAAATAGCACGGTGTATAGACCGGGGATGTGGGAAAAGGGCGGCTGGTTTGAGAGTCGGGAAGAAGCACACGAACAACACGTGCAGCGTGGTTGAGTGGTTCATCCATTCTGGGTTTGTGTCGCTCGATCGGAAAGAAAGGCTTCCAGTGCGAAGTCGAGTATCTCGGCGATCAGTCGGATCGTCCGGTATACGGCTAAATCTGACACGCTTATGGCACTCTTCCCAGTGTCAGTTTCGGACACCCACTCGAACGGCTGCTGAAATACCATCCCATCCGACTTCGAACGCCACCTTCGCCCTTTTCCACGTCCTAGTCCAAGTTATAGAGCATGACTAGGCCCGAGATGTTGACGTTGATGCATATGCGATTTCCCTTTCGGTTTTGCTGGTCAAGTTCTCTTTTCGGCACGGCTGGTCCATTTCACTTTACGAGCGCTTGCGCTTGCCTTGCCTTGCATCCTTATCTGCATATGATGGTCATCTCCGTCATCTCATTACCATTTCTCCTTCGTGATTTTGAGTGTCACGCCTTTTCTCCTGTTTCAGATATACCCCCCCCCCCCCCCTTTCATGTGCTGTCTGAGGCCACACATGCCTTGATTTCTTTCTTCCCTTTTCATATTTCTATCAGGTATCTCGATCACGACGACCACCACCTCTACGATAGAGAGTGGAAAAGATCTGAGTTGAATCTCTGTCCTCCTCATGGGTCCCTCCTGTTTGTCACAAAGCATTTAGATCTGACGCAGTTATGAGTCACGTTCATGTCGCGAGTGTACTATACGATGATGGCAGCATGTCGTTTTGCGTTGATTGGATATGCATCTACTGTATCGCATTGTATCTACAGCATTTGGCATGGAGTTGGGTTTTGATTTCTTATAGAATTTTTTTTTCACAGATTCGGCCCTTATTGGTCAACTCAATTCAATTCAATGGATTGGCGTTTTCGAAACAAAATAAGATAAATCCTGTTGCTTTTATTTGCTTGTTTCTTTTCTCCATAGGATATTCAAACAAACAGATGTGTCTAAACTCACATCGAAGTAATGTAACCTCGCTGGAGACGAGACGAGACGAGACGAGACCGTAGCTAAAACAGTAGTAGACACATGACATACATACAGTACATACACACATGAAAAAGCAGAATATACGTCTATCTATCTATACATTATACATTATGCATAACGTGACATGATTGTTTGAATTTGAACGCCGGCGCCACTGACGAGGGTAGCGTGTACTGTGCAAGTCAATATGCAAACACGTAAACGCCCACAATCAGGTATCGTTGAATAAGTACGTCGTACGTATGTAGAGAGAGAGACACATAACGTAACGAAGCCATGATATCAGATCAGCCCATTATCAATCAGCCCCGGATTCATGACGACACGCCAAGCTGGCTAGCTGGCTGGGAAAAAAAGGAATTAAGATAGGGGGGTATCGACAACAAATATATGCACGCGAAAACGAAGCGAGAGAGAAACAGACGAGGGTTATTCGATCAATAATTCGCCGCCAGACTACTAAAATCCGGCACCTCATCCGTGCACCTGAACGAGGGCGCATACGCCTTCTGGGGCATGAACCCGTTCTTCCACCCGGTGCTGTAACTCCACTGCGCCGCGTTCTCCGTCTTCCACGTCCAGTAGAACCAGCCGTGGGCCTGCTCGAACGCGTACATCTGCGCCTCCGCGTACGTCTGCAGGAACTTCTTGTACTCGTCCGAGTAGTCGGCCGGGTCGGCGTTGGCGGGGGCGCAGTCGCAGGGCGGGCCGGTCTTCGCGGTGGGACAGAGGGGGGTGAGGACGGAGGAGTCCGGGTCGCCCGTGTCGTAGGTGCCCGTCCAGCGGTTGCCCCAGTTGACGTTGTTGAGGAATCGGGCGCAGTCGGTGTCGGCTTGGGACCATTCGCCGCAGATGGTGGGACCCCATCTAGATAGATGGATGGCATGAGGCGTCAGCGTGGGTTTCCCTACCTATATCTGGGTATATATAAGGATGAAGGTGCTACTTACCCTGCACTTACACTGTTCACCTGCCCGATCATCCCGACCCAGTCGTTGCAGACCAGCTTGATCTTATCGTTATGGCTCATCCCGATCTGGCCCGTGTTGAAGATGGTGTACTGGTGCGTATCCAGCATCATCTCCTTAGGCCCGTTCTTCAGCATCGCCTTCCACTTGCTCAGGTTCAGGAAACCGTCCCCGAAAGCGATCCATGCGGTGATCCCGTTCTTCTGAACGAGCGCCGTCGCTTGAGTGGTCCAGTCGAGGACATCCGCGATGGGCAAGGAGAGCATCTTCGGCTCATTGGCAAGGCCGTAGATGGCAATGATGTTCTTGTACCGAGGCTGGGCGAAGAATTGAGACACTTGGTCGTGGACGTCGAGGGATCGCTGCTTGTTCAGGTCGCCATCTGTGCCGTTTATCCATCCGATGGGACCCTGACGGCCGCTGTGATTCCACCCGTTCTGGCTTCCCGGGATGCCGTGCATATCGAGGTTAACTCGCAGGCCGTATTTCCTGCAGTATTCAATCGCCCTGAGCAGGTACCGCCAGGCGATCTTCGGAACGTATGGATCGCCTTCGTAGGTCGTGATGGCCCAGTACGAATACTGGATCCTGACATGGTCGAAGCCCGCATCTCTGATATCCGCGAAGTCCTGCTCAGTGATGAACGTGGCGTAATGCCGCTCTATCGTCCGGGCCGCTGACGGCCCCAGTTTCTGCGAAAGAGTCCACTCATCGATGACCCCATCCCTGGCAGAGAACTTCTCGAATAGAGACGGTGTGATGAACGGCTCAATCGAAAGCCATCCACCGAGGTTCACGCCTCTGATGGGCTGTTTCCCGTAGGGGAATTTCTCATTCAGGGGCGGCACGTTTTCATTTGCTTGGGCAGAGTCGTCCCATGTAGAGTTCAGACCCATTATAGGAAGGCCACCAACGGTTTCATTTGTATAAGTCACGTTGAAGTCCGTAGTGTCATACCAGGTGAAAGGGTCTAGGACCGTCCCTTTTGCCGCCGGCTTATATATGGTGTCAGTAGAAACACATAAACCTCTTATTTAATTGGATAACAAGGATTAGGGGCAAATAGGAGGCTTACCGGAATACTGTTCGGATCGATATTCTTCAGATTCGAATTTGCAGGACTGCTCGACGCAGAATCATCCGAACCTCCCTTATGTTTCTTCGACTCGACTACCGCAACAGGGATGATGATGACGAGCAGCAGAACCACGGCAGCTATACCGATCCAAATCCACTTCTTCCTCTTCTTCTTCCTAGCTGCCTCATCCTCGCCCTCGCCATCATCGTAGTAGTCTCCGCCGCCGCCCTCTTTCCGCCAGAACGCAAAACCACCGCCTCCTCGCATTTCCCTTCTGCCCTCTTCCAAGACAGGACCGGAGACGACCCTCTGCTTCCTTCGTGCCCGCTGCTCCTTCATCCGTTCTTTCTCATACTGCGCAGTGAGAGTCGCCAGAGCATCCTTATTCAGGAGGTGCGAACCGCTGTTTGCGGAGTCGGTGCTCGTGTGCTTCTCTGCCTTCGCCGCCGCCGCCGCCGCTTCACGCTCCCTTTCTCGCCGTCTCTGTCTGCGCAACTCTCTTTCTCTGTGTCGTCTCTCCCTCTCGTCCTCCTCATCATCGTCATCTAAATCGTCGTCATAACCATAACCCCTATGTCTCCTCTCCCTGACCCTTCCTCCTTTCGTCGGGCTCCCACCCTCCGCTCCACGATCATAGTCATACCGTCTGTACCCTCTCCGATCACGCTCCCGGTGTCTCATCTTTACAGGCGAAGTAGCAGGCGACTCCTTGGCCTTGGATCTATCCCTCCTCCTTCCACCACCATCAGCATACAAACGAACCGGAGGCGACGATGCGTCGGGCAATCTCGATCGCGGGACCGATCGCGACTGCATCCCCAGATCAGCCGTCATGGGATCCTCCTCGGCGTATCTCTCCGCTTCTTCCCCTTCGTAATTGTCATGGGAGTCGTAGCCCCCGCCCCGCGGATGACGACGTCGCGAGTAACTCCGGCGGTGGGCCCCATCGTCGCCCTCGAAGTAGGGAGCGTCGTCATCGCGATATCTGCTGTAGCGCGCGCGGGAGTCTTCACGGTGACGCTCCCGCTCCCGCTCGCGATCGCGATCGCGGTAGCGATCACGACTGCGGGAGTGGTCCGGCATGCGATTAAAATATTATCAATCCAACCGGTCGTCAAGATCTCTCTCCGCAAATGGGAAAGGGGTCTCCAAATTCCACCTAATTATTCCACCCGCGTGTTGTTCTGTTCCCCAGAAATAGATATGGTACTTGCGATACCCCACACACGGATCTGGTTGACGAAGATCTTTTCCCTCCTTTGTAGGTAGGTAGGAAGTAGTTAACTGAAAGTCGTCGTCGATAAGTAGCAGCTCGATCGTCGAAACGTTATCTCATCTCATTAGTACGTTTGTCCAGATCGTAAATCGTAAACGGAGTTATCGTCGTCGTCGCAGAAATTCAATCGGAGATGGTCATAGCAGTTTTTAGGTATCTTGCTTGTTCGGGTGTTAAGTAGGTTAGAAGTAAACAGAAAGTAGCGCGCTGAGTTGAACATAAATATAGCCCCCAAAAAAACTCGGCAATGGGCAAAACGCAAGACCGCTCAAACCTGGGCAGCGCCTTACCGTCTGGAAAAAAAGCCAACCAACGGTATGCTCTGCTTTCAGAGATTTGAGGATGAAATCCCCCGAAACCATCGCGGTCTGTCTCCGCCAAGGCGGTCCACGGCGCTTGGCCCCGTCAGGCGTGGGTGAGACGGTGTTGCCGAGCAACGGGCGGACAGCGTTACACGATATATCAGATGGAACGAGCCATTGTACTGCGAAATTAGGAGTTGGGATTCAGATCTTGTTACGAGAATATACCAGAGACCGGTAGCTGTCGTATTCAGTTCTAGAATCAAGGTTGAAGAATGCAGTGAGCGTCAGGCTAGGGAGGAATGCGCTGGGGATGCCGAACGCCTCCTCGTCTGATTTTCAATTCAAAATAACTACGTACAGACCGCGCATCTATCGAAGCAAAGGTGAGAGTAATTACAAAGCCCTGTCATGCATGCAAAAACGATGAAAACAACAGAAGATGGTATAGTACTGTTAATTACGCGCATCTCATATCCACTGCCAAAAGACCCAGTGCAAGCAAGACCCGACCAGTAAATCATATGGAACATGCAAAACAACCTCGAAAAGGAAAATAAAAATTGCTTAGAATACATCATCATTAACACTGGGTCTGACTCCCTCCAAGTGTATCGATACGGAAGCTCATCAACCCACCCCCTCCGTCTGTACAACTCCAAGACGAAAATGAGAGGTGACTCTATGCGGACACTTTGCAAAAGTCAAGAGAAATTATGAAAGCACCCAGTCGCTCCAAGATCGTGTGTGCGATAGTTGGGTGAAAATGGAAGCATTAGGAAGTAGATGTGCTGTGGCGCATGAATCGAGACGTTCCAAGATATTCCCCTCACCGAGGCGTGTCTCTAACATGTCATTTGTAAAGGGTACGAAGACGATCGGCGGCCTGCTTCGGACATCGAACAGGTGCACGTAGACCACACACGAGATCGTTCTTAATGGTGTTCAGAAGTTCGCACCCGGTCTCAATTTGCGTGGTGCCGGCACTCAAAATGACAAAATCACAGCACATGGTACATCAGGTCGCAGTACCGCATTTGTCCCTTTGGCATCGAGGATCGCTCCGTTAAGTGCGTTGGGGGAGCCAAGAAACCATTTAGAGCGCCGCCCATTCCGTTCAACAATGTGTAGGCCACCGCTGATATGGCGGCTCTGGAACCTCAATACCCGGAATCCACCGGGTCCAAGGTGGCAAAAAACAACATCGCAAGTACCGTCCAGGCCTATCCGCAGGCTCAGCTGATGATTTGTCTGGCGCCTTCTTTGCCAAGCACCCCTGGCTCCTGGGGCTTTGGGCTTCGATCTCGTCCTTTCTTCCGGGTCAAAAAGGCAAGCATCCCACTGTTCTGAGGCTTGCCTTTACTTGCAGCACCTTCAAGTCCTTCTGCAGGTAGGGTGGAACTATGATCGGCTAATTCGCTCCAGCTACCGGTCTCCTCAAGGACCATCTGAACTCCACCTCCTTTGCTCATTTTACGTGTCGAGCCTTTCGGGCGAGGCGGAAGGGGTCGAGAGAAAGAAGTACCAGGCGGCGGAGGTGGAGGATGCGATGGAGGACCATTCAAGGGAGGTAACGAATCGGCCCCCTCAGACTTCGCAGATTCTTGAGGCTGAAGTGCTTCTCCGAGAGGGACGGCAGTTTCTAGCGGGTTGGAGCGACCGACGGATCCCTCAGTCCGCAGAGGCGGGGAGCCATCTGAAGACCGTGGCTGCGAGACTTGTCTCGAGTGTGTCGAGCCCGCCTTTTGAAGGCATTCGGTCGTGCTTGCGACTGCTGCTGCAGCATTGCCTTCATAGTTGGCGGTAGTGTAGTCAAATGGCTCGAACATCGTTTCGATCAGTCGATGAAGCTCATCCTCGCGAATTTCCTTCGGCGTGGCATCCTCCTTCAGCTCTGCCCTAGGCTTCTGTCTTCGTGCCCTGGCTTCCAAGGGTGCCTCCTCGAGCAGCAGTTCCTCCAAATCATATGTAGCATCGAAGTTGGTTTTATCGCTTGACGGAATGAAAACGGGATCAATCTCCTTCCTCTCCAGGGCGTCGAAGTCGATATCGGCAAAGAATGGATGTGATGTGAACGTGTGGAAGCCCGCAGCTCCGATTCTCTTCGTCCGATCCTTTTCCATCAACGCAGCCATGGCTCGCAAGCATAGGACTGAAACCGCGGGATTCGTCACATAGTATCTCGGCTGCGCTTTCTGAATGGCCTCGCTCAGGGCGTCCTGCGTACGACCGTCGAACGGTCGCTGAATTACCTGTTAGTTTCACAATGCTTCAATGGGACGTCAGAATACCGCAAACCTTGTTGTATATGCATTCGTAGAACGTGACACCTAGTGACCACCAGTCAACCTCGGAGTAATATCCAGAACCTTCATATACTTCAGGAGCTAGGTATGCCAGAGTTCCAGATTTACTCGTCAGAGGCTTTCCCGGCCTGATGTCAGACGCAACGTTCTTGTTGGACCGATAGTCAGCATCCGCCAGCATGATAGGTGACCCTGAACGCCAAAACTCACAAAATCAGCCAGGTGAACATGTCCTTGCGAGTCAAGAAGCACATTGTCTGGTTTAAGATCTCTGTGCACGATTCCTTGGGAGTGGATGTATTTCAACGCGCAGGCCAGTTCTGCTACCCAGAATCGCACTGCTTCCTCTGTAAAACACTTCCTCGAGATATGAAATCGGAGATCACCGCCGTTCATTAGATCGACGACAATGTAACTTCGGGCGAGTCAGCCATCGGACGGGGAACCGCTGTGAGCGGGGAATATTGAGACGTACATGTATTCCATGTCCTGAAAGCTGTATCTCAGATTGCAGAGGAATGGGTGGTTCAAATGCTCCAGCATTCTTCGTTCCCGAATGATATTCCGTACACTCTCGGACCGGACCACTACAAAGCTCAACCGTTAGTTCCGTGCATTCATGTCTCCTCAGCGTGAGGTCGGAAACCTACCCTCTTCTTTCCGGATATACTTGAGAGCGAACGTCAAACCGGAGTCTTTCCGCTCGACTATGCGAACTTTGCCAAATGCACCTTTTCCCACCACCCGAAGGAGGCGGAAATGGTTCAGGTTCACTGAAAGATGGGAACGTCAGCATGATCCCTCCTACCCAACGAGCAACGGAGTAGCATATCGAAGACCGCCCTCGCTCGGCGGTAGCAGCCAGAAGACCAACCTTCATCGGTGAAGACCACCGGCTTGCCTTGCGAGTTCCCCATCTAGGGCCTCAGAGTCGAAAGAACCGAAGCACTGTTCGCTAATTGTTTCCTTCCCACAGCATCCCCAGCTGGTGACAACTGCTCAGGTGCGATGCGATAGCGGCTGACGATCCACGAAATGGGCAGATGCGGCGTACGAGGACCAGAAAGAATTCTGCGAGTCAATTGAACGACCTTGGCATCTAGGCACTGTCGAGGATAGGAGGGGAACGATCGGTGACGAGGGATAGGGCCGAAGCGGCACCCTTAATAGTCGGTGCTCACTGGGGATGTCTAGTATTGGACCGGTGCGTCAGTGGCAGCGAGAAGAGAGGGCGCGAAAGAAATTCACACGGACGCTGGCTGGATTGTAGTAGTAGGGATCACTTGGACGTTCGCGACCTGAAGTTGGGAGAAGGCCACCGAGACTTACCCCGTACTCCGGCTAGAAGAACCCTTAGCACCACTCCAAGTGGACTCCCGTGAAGATGACAATATCTCCGATAGGTAAAGTGCGAGCAGTAGTCGTCAGGAGAGACCCAGAGCAGGAGTGGTTTGCATCGGTATGCCGCCGTGTTCAAAGACGACGGCCAGAAGAATGCAGAGAGGCCTGGAAGGGCGCAGCAAACACTGGAGAGCGCGGAGAAGCAGCTGAAAGACGACGAGAGCAGGGTCAGGAGCGAATGACGATGACCACTACACGAGAGGTACGGCACGCGAAGTCGACCTGCAATTGCAACGTTTAGTTAGCTCCCTTGCGCAGCTTCGAGGGGGGCGGTCTGCAGCGACGGCGGCGCATGGAGACGGGGATGCGACCTGTGGAAAAGGCTTCAATGGTCAACGGATTGGGCGAGGTGGCGCTCCGTGTCGAGCATTGCCGGGCGCAGACGAGAGACGGGCTGCTTAGGCCCACGAGGGGGGAGGATGCTAAGGGATGGGACACGGTTCGGGAGACGAGGGACAGACGGGGTGGAGCCGTAGTCAATTGCTAGCGGGACGCCGATATAGTTGTAGATCAGAGTCGCGGCGACGGAGAGCCGCAGCCAAAAGCCGTAGAGTTTGTGCTGTCTGAAGCGTTTCGTTTGGAGAGAGGGACGGAAAGGATACAAGGATGGAGATGGTGTTGAGGTTGGAGGAGAGATGGTGTTTAGACGCCGGGGTGTCGCTTCAGGTGATCCTTCTCCTCCAGAGAACTTCTACGGCTGAGAAGAAAAAAAAACTTCCACGGCTTGTCACCTCCAGACATCCTTCTACACTCATCCTCAGTCAGACTGTCCATCTCCTTTCCCCCTCCGTCTCCTTTCCTCCGTTCCAGTTTCTACAGACCCATCTTCCTCCGCGCTCCCGCTGTCTCTCAGACGTCACCACTGCCGCCCCCAGACGGTCCAGATCCTCCTCGCCGCAGACGTAAACCGAAACTGGTATTTTCCTGCCGTGTTATTTATACCACATTTACAGACAGGCTTTGAAAGATGATGCAGGTGCTGCAGTTCTACCACGCTGAACCTTGGCTCCCTGGACGGCGCGGCCACCGATCCCAAATATTTCTCCCCCTTTAGTGCTGGGGCGTCCTTCGGTATCTTTTCCCTATGAAGCGGAGAACGTCTGCCAGCCGCCAACCAGCGCACTCCCACTTCTCCTGGCGTGGTCAAGCTCATGGCAGCCACGTTCTAGTCGCGCTCAACGCCCACTGGCCAGCGTTCCCTACGCTCTGAGCCTGTCCGACCGTCAACGCGCCTGTTGAAACGCGCCCTGCGTTCCACCGCTTTATCTAACCGTTGAGACGACGCAACGGCGTCAAGGATATCTGTGTCACCAGCAGTTCTTACTACTGAACAAAAGACTAAAAAGAAGGACAATAAAAAGGAAAAAAAAGCTGGTAGTTATGAAGTTAATCCCCTGTATCAATAAACTTTCTACTGGTACGGAGAAGTCCGTACTGCGCAGTAATAAGCTCGCAGTCTAACTCCGAAAGCTGTTTGGGCGTAGCAGGATATAGAGGCTAGAGCTCTCAATGGCTGGTCGCATCTACGCAGTACTGCGTACACAGTGCTAACTCCCCCTGTACACAGTATTTGGCTGTCCTATGATGCAGCTTCAGAATTTCGTTTGTTGTTTCAGATCCACTATTTGTAGCTTTCTGGAGCTTGTCAGAAAGAGCTATCTTGGATAGATCGACGCTGGGGACATAATTGACAGTCAGCTGCTACACGCAGTACATTCTGTCCGTGGGTAATTTGATCTTCGTTTCAATGGCGGTATTATTTCTCCTGGGCGGACCCGCTGGATCCTGCAGAAAGCTTGGATGTGCGTTAACCTAGCGATTCCAAGACTTCGAGAATCTAGAAAAACGGCGCAGCGGAGACTGAGTGTACCTAATAGAGTACAGCAACTCATCGTCAGGAATCCACAATAACGTCCAGGACCCAGTGTGGGCAGGATAGTGGATACTAGTTCTTTGAAGACAGTTATCTTCCCGCGGGTTCCGAGAGCCAGAAGAATATCATGATCTAGGCTGATCACTTTAGCGGAACCTCAACGCCTTCTTTCACTGGACGCTCACGTCCCCGGTTTCAATTTGGGATTCTACATACCGTCCGTGCTGCAAGCGGAAGATGGATCATGGGAGCTGCAAATCGTCCGGCAAGAGTGAGGTTGGACTCTTGGCTCTTCCATTGAATAGTCTCACTTGTCGAATTCCTTCAAGCAAGGATCCCTTCTAGAACACAAGTTCCATGCAGGGGGGAAAGAAAATAGAGGTTGCGTGGCAACATATGGTGGCTGTAGCGTGCATGTGTTATGCAGGGGCTCCGCTAGCCTACTGTAATACTAACTGTATGCAAGTTGCCGAGACTGTCTATCCATCCTGGGCTCTTTTTTTGTTTTTTCACCACCCACTTGACCTTACGAAGTTTCGAACTTGGCACATTTTCCCTCATTCTTTTTCTTATCCCTTGTCTGCTAAGTTCTGACTGTCCGTTCGACGCATACAGATCCATCGATCCCTGATAAGCCGGCATCTTGTCGAATTAAGGTTTCTTGACAAGTCTCACGCAACCGAGTACCTACGGAACTAATTACCGCAGATATGTCCCGACTTTTTTTGACAGTCGAAAGACGCCTTGCAGATCTTTTTTTTTATTGGAAGACCCTTATCAACAAATGTCCGGCGCTGGAGTACACCATGAAAACCGCTACGGAGTACTCTGGACAGGTCCGGTGAGGCGGCTGAGTTGAATGATCAACTCAAGTCCCTACTTACTTCAGTACCTATGATGTTGGATTTCTCCCTCGAAAGTTGAATCTCCAACATCCTACCTAACCACCCGTAACTACTGTACTCAGCACCCCATTCCGCTTTTCTCCAGATCCCATATTCATGACACTATGTCCACCGATGATTACCCCTTTTGACCCTGGGATATTACACAGGAGACATTTTTGCTGTCAAAATCCTCTGGCTGTATACAACACACAGTCCGTACTGCGTATCGAGTGGCATCAAAAAAATTTCAAACGCAGGGTCCCCATCGACAAACAAAGATGAGTCTAAGACATGCTTAAGTGCGCCCATCCTCCTCCATAGTCTGACTCCCTAGTCCCTACGGAGTTATTATACTCCATATCATACTCGCAGTAAAATTACCTCGGTCTTTAACTCCGTACTAAGGTTATTAGGCAGGCAGGCCCGGGTCAGGCTGCCAGCCAGCCTAGCCTAGCCTTATTGTTCCGTTAGCTTTGGCGTCTTGATTGTTGCCGACGGCGCCGGGCTCTACCTAGGTAGTACCTAAGTACCGAACGGCTTAGCATCCTTTTGAGCTAGATCATCATCCTTGACAGGCTGACAGACAGCTAGAAGGGGAGGCCCGGGCTTAGTTGGGCTGGGATGGGCCGGGTCTTGGGGGAACTTAACCTACTCCGTATTAACCACGTAGAGTCGACTAGATCTCATGGAATGTACTGTACTCGGTACGGAGTATGGAGCAACTTGTTTAGACTACACCGTTGAGTTCTGTGGAGTTTGGGTTGGTTGATCTGTTGGTCAGTTAATTTTCCTCGGCCGAGTCATCTCGTCTTAGGATTAGTTCCGTCTGGGAACAACAGCCCTACGTTGAGAATGGGTACTGTTGCCTACCTAACCTAAGATACAGCGTGTGAAAAGTGTCTTGAGAAAATATCCTATGATATTACGATTTTTTTTTTCTCATCCGAAAGGAATCATAACAATGTCAATGTAAACTTTAACTGAAGAAAAAGGGGCAGAAGTTACTTTTTATCGCTCAATCAATACTAGCATACATACACCTTGTAATTCATAGTTCTCCGCATCATTGCTATAATAATATAACAATACTCAGCAGAAACCATAATAACAATGATACTGATGATAATAACAATCACAATGGTAGGTAGTAATAGTAATAACAAATATAGCATTACAAGACAGATTCACCCTGCCCTACGGAGTCCATAGTACAGTACCTAAACATTGGCTATTCCCTATGGGAGAAAGCAGCAAGACTACCTAGGTACCTAACTCAGCCCTGGACCTGAACGTTATTATTAGCCCCAAACACCATGCCACGTCACGTCATACTATGCCACGCTGTTAGCATGGATGTTGGAGTCTAAACTCTGACCTGACCACCCCCCCTCCCCCGTCGGTTCCAGAGAACCCTTCGGTTCGGTTATTGACGGTGAGCTAGGTACCTAAGCTTAGGTAGATACGCGGCCAAAGTTTGGGGTTGTTGCTATTTATTTCTCTGGCAACTACGTACTCCGTAGCCGGTCAGCCACCCTTGCTCCCTAGGTTTGAGATACTCCTGTCGGCCGTAAGATCCAGGTACCTAGTAGCGTGCGGGGACTCCACTTTTATTCTTCTGCCGATGGAGGTGGCAGTGCTCTCCGTAAATTGATGGAATATTCTCCAATTGCAATCCTTCAGATGTTGAGAGGTCCGACAAATATACAGAGGTCACTGTGCAGTCAACAAGTCCATCACTACTGGTTTCTGGAAATATATTCGAGCATATTGATTGAAGTAGAAAGAGGAAATGATCATATTCATATTCCTGTATGTATCATTTCAAAACAAAAGTAGATCAAAAGAAAACTAACAAACTCCAGAATCCATGCACAAAGTCCCAAGAGAATTCAAGACCCGGAATGTATAGACCGATACCGAAACCAACTACACCATGACATCTGCATCAACATTGAAAAGGTCACATGGTTTCGTCCCTTAATTTGTCCCCAACGACTGTGTACAGTACGTGAGAACAACTGCAGCATTTCGATCTACCACCGCCGACCGTAGACTGAGTCTTCAGCCCTAGGCGGCCTCGGGGCCTTCTTCGCTCTATCCCTCTCCATAACAGGTGGATTCGCTCTACGACCCTGGCCAGCAGAGGTGGACTGCAAGGACGACGGTGTGCCGGAACCATAGTCGTCCTCATCCTTAGAACCCAGAAGCTTCGTCTTCTGAGTAAGATCGAGGCCGTCGTGTTCAAAGCGGGACTCAGCTTCACGACCGAAAAGTGCCATCATGTCGCGCATGGTCAGTTTGCCGGCCGCAGTCTTGCCCTCGATGGTGGCGTTGGCAAGCTCTCGCTTGCGCTCCTGGAGGTCGACGATACGCTCCTCAACGGTGTCTTTGATGGTCATCTTGTAGATCTTGACGTCGAGCGTCTGATTGAGACGGTGGACACGGTCGATGGCTTGCTCTTCGACGAACTGGAGTTTATAAATATCAGCAAAGTTCTTCTTTCCAGGTTGTTCTACAACAAATGGCTTAATCCTGAGAAACACTTACTGGATTCCAGAACGGTTCCAGGAGAACGACTCTGCTCGCAGCCGTCAAGTTCAGCCCCAGTGCACCCGCACGCAAACTGCAGAGCAGAATTCGTGTGCCACTGTGGTTTCTAAGCTTGTTGAGACTAGCCTCACGCAGGTCATTCCTCATGCCACCGTCGTATCGACTGAATCCGATTCCTTCACGTTTCAGGAACGGCTCGATCTTGTCGAGCATCGAGGTGAAGAATGAAAATACGATGAACTTGTAGTCGCTGCACTCGCGCCTCAAGATCTTCATGAGGTGACGGATCTTGGTTGAAGCAAGGACGTCGTTATCATCCTCGTCATCACTCAAGAATTCCTCGTCATCTTCTGCGTCTGTCTCGGCTTCGCTGTCGGTCTCCTCATCCTCATCGTCAGACTTGCTGCTCTCTCTATTACTATCGGAACTGGAAAGGCTGATGACATCTTTCGCCCGTCTTCGTGAAGGTGATTCTATGTCGTCCTCTTCGTCCTCGTCAGTTTCAGAGTCCTCTGAGCCGAGCCACTCTCCACCGCCCTCTGCATCTTCATCATCAGTGCCTCCGGCTTTGCCAAGATCCGATTCCGTACGCTGATCTTCAGGCACGATCCATTCACCATCTTCCTCCTCATCGTCACTATCCAAAACGACCCTTCTATTCCTCTGGGAGCGCATTTTCTGAGCTTCTGATGACCTGCGAACAGGCGTTGACTCTGGAATAGCATTCTTCTCATGCTTCTCCTTGCTCTCCTTCTCCTGCTTCTTCTTTTTCTCTTTCTTCTCCTTCTTGCCAGCGAAGTCAATTTTCAGATCAGCCTCGCATTCACTGCATCTGCTTGCACCACTCTTGGCTTCTTCCTTGCTCAGCTCAATTTGACAGACATCGCACTTTTTTGTCTCAACGGTGAGCCCTCCAAAAAGATCGGCGACGTCGTCAATGTCATCGTGCTTCGCAGCTTTGGACTGACCCCCCGAAGTGCCATTGCTCAAGAGTACGTCCTTGTCCTGGGCAAGATCGCTCTTAACAAGATCCGGGTGGTTGCACGCCTGACGAAGACGGAGTAGCAAGACCAAGGCACCTGCATAATCTAGCTTCGAGCCGCCCATCATCTTCTCCAGGCTGCGGTCTGTCCGCTCTTCCAGGCGCTTGTAGAAGTTCATCTCAGCAGGCGTAAACTCTGCATTGACCTTGATAACCTCCCTCTTGGTGATCTGGAAGCCACTGGAAGACTTCTTGTCGTTACCCCCATCCCCTTGCTCACCGGGTTTGAGGTTGTCATTGAGCTTCAGAACGTCCTTGGTTCGTCGCTTCATAAACGCCTTTAGGTAGACCTGGAGCCGTTTAATAGCCAACCCGCCGCGTCCGTTGTTCAGCGGTCTGGTAATTTGGTCTCGCCAGGCAGTCAAATCATTATACGGCTTGATCCTCAAGAATTTTATCAGACTCTGCAATTCGTCGAGGTTGTTCTGCAGCGGTGTACCTGTTAGGCACCAGCGGTACTCCGCATTCAATGCGCAGGCAGCCTGCGTCGCCTTTGCGTTTCGGTTCTTTATCGTGTGGGCTTCATCGAGAATAATCCGGTACCAGTAGACATCAAATAGACCACTTTTGTTGGTACTCTTACCACCGTGCTCAGAGCTGAGAGTACCGTAGGTAGTGATGACGACGTCGTAATCCTTTAGATCGTCGGTAAGTTTCGACCGGCCCGCACCATGGTAGACACAGACACGAAGGCGATGAGAATCCGCGACTTTCGCTAGGATCTCAGACTCCCACTGCTTAATCAGAGCGAGAGGCGCAACAACCAACGTGCCCTTGTCAAGCCCAGGAGGAAACTTCCGCTTCTTTTTCTTTTTCTCCTTCTCCTTCTCATTGTCCTTCTCTCCATCCTTATTGTCGTCTGTCTCTTCGTCTTCTTCCTCCTCAGCCTCCCCTGCTTTAGACTTGGGGTTGCTGAGGATAAGAGCAATGGCTTGGATGGTCTTTCCAAGACCCATATCATCTGCAAGAATACCACCTTTGGGAAGGACACCTCGAGTCTTCTTCCTCCCCGTCTCCTTGTCACACATCCAGTTGACACCATCGATCTGATGGGGCAGTAATTTAACCTTCAGACCTGCTCTCGTGCCATCATCCACTTCCTCTTCTTCTGCCTCCCCCGCAGCATCTTCTTCTTTGTCTTTCGCGTCGTTGACACTCACGCCTTGCAGTTTGGAAGCCAAGTCATCAATTTCGGACTTGGCAGCCTCAGCCTTCTTCTTCCTTGATCGCGTCCGTGGTTTGTCATCCTCGTCTTCAAACGCACCCTCCAGCAAGGCCTTTATATTCTCGTTGGCTTTAGCAGCATCCACGTATGAGTATGCATCCATTGCCCCGAATTCCTCTTTATGGTGGCGCGAGTTTGTTGCGAATCCAGTATCCTCGGTGGTCAGGTCAATGAAGTTCCTGAGGTTCTTGTCAGCGAGATTCTTAGACATGTCCGTCACTTTGTTCGGTTTCGATGAATAAATCGTCTTTGGCGCTCGTGGGGTCGTCCAGGTGAAGTTTGACGGGCGGGTAATCTCAACCACATCTTCGTCATCACGGTTGTATGCAGAAGACTTCTTCATGGGCGTAAATGGCTGCTTCATGGGGGTGAATGGCTGGCTTGGTTTGGTTGGGGACACAGAACCCCCACTAATGTCACGATGCGGGCCATTTTGTCGGTGCTGTTGTGGTTCAGATCGAGGAGCAGCTGGCCTATGATGTTCCACGCGCGGCTGGTTCGGCTTAGGAATGTTGAAGGGAAGTTTTTGGCGGAACGATGGACGGAGAGGCGACGGTTTGCCGAATTCTGGATGTGCAAGAGAGGACTTTTGTTGCTCGTTTGGCTTTGTGGGGGAAAGAGGTCCCTTGGGAAGGTCGTGTTCCTCTGCCATCTTGGTGGGTAGCTATCAGAGATAGCAACTGCTATATCCAAATCTCAAGTATGGGGTGAGAGAAACTGAATCCCGAATGCGGAGAACCAAAGTTGGCTGCTGGGTTTTCAAAGACGAACTGTCCGTCCTTAGCCAGAAGAGGGGTCTTAGCTGTCTGTCAACTGCGTACGTGGATCGTCAGCATTGGATACTTTCATGTCCGCACCACCATCTACAGTTCCCAGGACTAGGTAAGCAACAGACAAAGCACAAAAGAATTACCTTTCTAAAATCCAGTGTCGGTCCACATCAGGACCTAGATGTGTGTCAAGAAGCGAGAGAAGAAGCGTGGGTCTCGCGTAGGTGAGGGGTCGGTTGGGACAAGACTTGCGGCGATAGCCTTTCTGCGAGCTTTTGATATCGATAACTAGCGGCCACACTTTGTTTGCCGCTCTCCGAAGTTGGAAGGCGGTGAGCGATGCCCCAGCAACGGTATTGCTGCCTTAGGCTGTGTGCGGGATAGATCGGACACCAACCCGAACACCCGAGGGTTATCATTCGACAAAACGAATAGATATCGCAATTAAGGGTGGACGATCGCCGCTATTTTGCGGAGGAAGACAGGTTTTAGCTAACGAAGATGCAGATCACTGTATATACTAGATATATTTAGGTACTTATATGATGGAGTATATAACCGCGCTCACCGCTACTGCCCCCAACATTAACTAGCGTCAGTTTACATTAAACTGGCTGTTATCCACATCTCCTTTTTCAATTCAGCCCTTCCTACAGTCGTTCCCCATGTGTCGCCAGGTTAATTTAATCGACTCCTCCCTTTCAACCAAAATGCCCACAAAGACAAACAATCGTGGCTTCCAAAAGGAACAACCTCAGAGAAACAGACCCGAAAAGGTCAGCCAATTATATGGCTGATAATATATATATTAGAGTATGCAGGTATATCCAGAATTGCTGTAAAAATAAACCCGCGGACGCGGTCGAGTCGGCATGGTTCCCCTAGATGTCGCCGATAACGCTCTTCAGAATCTCGGGGACTATGACACCGGCATCGCCCTGGAAAAGCCAGTCGCCTGGCTCCAGCCCATTGTATCCACCAGGCACATCGTTGGGATCCATATTAACCACCGCAACTCTGGCTCCCTTCGCGCGAGCCTCGTCAACATAACCTGCGGCAGGCCACACTCTTGCGCTAGTTCCGATGACCAGCATCAGGTCAATTCGAGGGGCGGAGTTGATCCAATTCTCGACAGCATTGAGGGTCCGCGACGGTAGCGCCTCGCCAAACCAGACGACGCCGGGTCGGAGTAGACCCTCCTTACACTTCGGGCAGTGGGGGAGGTCATCGTAGCTCAGTTCTGGGATGGGCACGTTTGCGTCCGAGATATCCACTTCCCTTCTGGGCGATTGTTGCTTCTGTTTCGACTCCATTGCGCCATATACAGCTTTGCTTGCCTCTTCTCCTGTCTTGTCATCGGCGGAAGGATCAGGATGTGGTCCGGTTTCTGGGATAGCGAGTGCGGGGACAATGGGATCCGTGAAGTCGTTCTGTCGCGAGTAATTGCAGTAAAACGAGGTGCATTTGATGTCGAAAAGAGAGCCATGGAGGAGATGAAGCTGCTCCGCGGGGTGGTTGGCTCGTTGTGACAAGCCTGGCAGTAAAGAACCGCTGTCAGCCTCTCGTGCATGATAATAAATACCTCCGAGAAGCGAGGAGTGGGAAAACTGAAATTAGATCCGTACCATCAACATTCTGGCTCAATGTGATGAAGTTCTTGTTCCTCTTAGCTAGCTCTGCCAGTGCATAATGTGCTCTGTTGGGCTGCGCGCGGAGGGCCATATGCCTCCGATAGCTGTAGAACTGCCAGACGAGACCCGGGTTTGCGTCGAAAGCTGCAGGCGTGGCCAGGGAAGTAGCATCGTGAGACCTCCATAGTCCTCCAGCACCCCGAAATGTAGGCAAGCCAGAGGAAGCAGAGAGACCGGCCCCAAGCAAGGCGAGGATGCGTGTGCAGCCCTGTAGATACTCGGTAAACGACTGCAGGTCCGCCGCGGGGATGGCGACCTGTTTAGCCGCGGACGAGGCCATGGCGTCGCGAACCCAAGCAGTCTTGTCTGATATTTCTCAAACGAGGACGCTTAGACAGACAGGCTCGGTTCAAATATCATGGGCTCGTAAAACACGGAGAATATGGCCTGCGTAAAGGACAAAGAGATGCCACGGTCCTTACAGGAAGGCAGAGATTTGCCCAGATACCGAACTTGCTATGACGTGGGCGGTAGAACGCCGTGTTTATCGCCCGCTCAACCATGAGTTCCCCATTGACCAACATATTGGTCGATATGGTTTTTTCTGTTCTTTTCTTTGATTTAATCATCTTTCATTGCTTTCATGGAATAGATTTTTTCAGATTCATAGGTGTAAAATCTACTGTGGGTCTAAGATGGGGTACCCTGGGGCCCAGAGAGATTATATAAACATCAACCCATAACTAGACCCTAGTTACTATTTTCTGAGCAACTGACACAATGCGGCCATATAACAGGTTCACTCTATTGGCAAACAAACGTTCATCACATCAAACAGATGAATAAAAAGATATATATGATGATTATACCGTTACCAATCAACCTTGCTCTTTCAACGGATTTTCACCCTTCACAGCGTTCGTCGCATAGGCGCGATTCTGCTCATTCGTGCTAGTCACATACGATTTGATATGCTCTGGAACTTCCTCGACCCTATTGTCAGAACTTGGAACAGGCTCACCGTAGGTCTGCCAGACGGGGACAACGCCAGTCCAGACGCGACTCGTTGTCTCCTCATTATCCTTATCCTTGCGCTCGTCCGACACCCCTCCGTCACGGATCTTGCCACTGCCGTCAACGACCTTGACCTTGAGGATGACGGTCGAGGACATCTCAGCCCCGTCTGGTGGAATGCGCGTGTTGGCCCAGCGGTTCGGTACAACGGAGTTGGTGATTAGCTCCATGGCCCACACTTTTTCCTGCTCGTCCGTTACCAGTTTGGCATATCCGTGTAGGATAGCAGAGCGGTAATTGTAGCTATGCGAAATGGGTGTTAACGATAGGACCAGCCCGTCTACCTTGCTCGCCGCTATGCAGACAGGCAGACCCTCTCCTTCCGCGGCCCGTGCCAGGTTTACGATCCGCGAGCTGACATAGCCATGAAGGTAGCAGTCCAAAGGCTCGCCAATGTCCGCGGAGGGGTATTCGAATGAGCCCATCTGCCCGATCATGGGCAGGATGGCAGGAAAAGGGTCCGAGGGGCCCGGACTGAACGAGACATGGAGCACCGGTGAGGAGTTGATGATTGAGTGGATGGTGGCCAAATCGTAAGTCGCTGGTAGTCCTCAGCAGATCATTGTCCTGGAGAGAAAATTGTTTCATACCTCGATTTTTATACCGGTTGACGGTATTAGAGGAGCGTCTTGGGTACACGAGTGTTCTCCCCATACTGTCCGCGTAGGATCAATTGGCCTGTTGACTTCATACGCAAATATTTTCTTAACGAACAAAATGAATAATATGACCGAGAGTCAGGAGCTGTGGGTGGAGAGTAAAGTATGTATAGACGCTGGCTTCGAACCTGGTTAACAGAGCCCTTTTATAGCATTTGTATGCTCACACCAGGTATGACTTAAATGTGAGATCTCAGGGTCCATGCGACAGGTAGCCGGCAGGCCTTTTAACATTCTCTCCCATGTCGTCTTGCGCCCTATAGGGATGGTGAGATCAGAGCACATTACCCTTCTCGGTAAGTCCAGCCGCGGGCGCGGAGGACAATCGTTATCGCCGCTCCGCTGATTGGTCCGCCGCGCCGACGCATTGTCCTCCGCCCGGAACCTTTTCAAGGCGCCGGAGTCAAGATAGACACTCGACAGAAGCTTGTTCGCTCGTTCCAAGCACGGCGCTCTTCTTTCGTTTAATTTTTGAGCATGTCGAAGAGCAATTTAATCCTGCGCCAATGGCCTCGTTATCTTTCTCGGTCACCATTTAATGCTCTTCGGTGCTCGGGGTGTCAGTTTTATCTGCGCCCTGCAAGTACAAGACCAACTACCCGTCGAAGCTATGCTACCGTCTCCGCTGCGGAGCTTCAGTTTGGGCAGCCCGTACATGAGACACACCCACACATCCTTCAACCTGGTGAATGTGCGTATACATGCAGGGATTTCTTGTTGCAGTTGAATGGATAATGCTAATACTCGAACAGTGACTCCAGGGATCACCGCTCTCGAATATGCCCACCGTCGCTCCAGACTAGCAAACAGGCTCCCCAAAAATGCTATTGCTGTACTGGCGGCGTCAGAAGTCAAATACCGCGCTTCAGGGATCTTCTACGAATATCACCAGGACCCAGATTTCTTCTACCTGACAGGTGCGAGGTTCTACAATTGTACAAGGTTGTTGGACTCGGGCTCATCGTCTGACAGGTTTCAACGAACCTGGCGCACTGGCAATCATCGGTGAGCTTCTGCAGTTGCGGGGAAACAAGGGCGAACGTTCTGACATTGGCTAGCGAATGACGGGTCTGGGGATAATCACATTTTCCACCTTTACGTCCGGGAGAAAGATCCAAAAGCTGAGCTCTGGGATGGAGCCCGATCAGGCACCCAGGCCGCCAAAGACGTCTTCAATGCGGACGAAGTAAGCCGTAATCTCCTTCTTTCCTTGCTGACAGGGCTGAGCATGTTTTAGTCTGGTGATATCGAGCGTATCAGGGATATTCTTCCGCCTATCGTCACCGGAGCGACGGAGATCTACACGGACATTAAGGCCTTCGACCCAACGAGATCGACATTGTTCCGATACTTATACGGCTCGTCTAGCGAGTCTGAGGCAATTAAGAAGATCGTAGATCCGCGCAAGGTCAAGCCTTTGCGTCCAATTATGAACGAACTCAGGATTTTCAAAAGCGAGAACGAAGTGGTGAACCTGCGACGAGCTGGTCAGGCAACCGGGAGAGCACATACCGAGTCTATGAGACACACATTTACTCTGGAGAAGGACCTAAGCGCCTTCCTCCAGTATCAGTTCAAGGTACAAGGCTGTGATGGCAGTGCCTTTGTCCCTGTCGTGGCAGGCGGCCGTGTAAGTCCCCAGACTCAGACCAGCCGGTTTTGTACTCACTGTTGCAGAACGCTCTTGCGATTCACTATACGAGAAATGACGATGTTCTGAGGTATCTCCCCTCTAAAGGGAAACATTGAAGGAGCTAACCACTGACAGGGATGGCCAACTGGTTTTGGTTGATGCCGGTGGAGTACGTCTTCCCCTGGTGACTAGACGAACGGCTTTTAACCGATAATAGGAATACGGTGGCTACATATCGGATGTCACGAGAACCTTTCCTGTCAACGGCAAATTTTCCGGTCCTCAACGGGACCTGTATAATGCTGTGCTAAATGTGCACCGAAGCTGCGTATCGCTCTGCCGGGAGAGTGCCGGACTGTCCCTCGACAAACTACATGGAATCGCGGAGAATAGTCTGAAAGACCAACTGCGGCAGCTTGGATTTGATGTCTCAGGAGATGTACGCAAAAAACGCAAGACATCTTTCTTGCCGTTGCTGACTTTCCTTGATATTAGGCCATAAGAACACTTTTCCCGCACCACCTGGGACATTATATCGGATTGGACGTCCATGACTGCAGTGGCTACCCGAGGAGATACGACCTTAAGGCTGGCCAGTGCGTTACAATAGAACCGTATGTATATGCTGTTTCCCTGAGAAATGGTGCCTGACTGACTTCGTCTCCCCAGCGGAATCTACGTTCCCGAGGATGATAGGTGGCCGGAGAAGTTCCGCGGCATCGGAATACGCATCGAAGACAGTGTCTGCGTTGGTGATGATAACCCAATTGTGCTGTCGCCAGAGGCAGTGAAAGAGGTATGCGTCATTTCGATGTGTTTTCATTCCATGTCGGATCCATGTACTGACTGATTATCAGGTTGACGACATCGAGGCCCTGCGTGGATAGACTGTAAGATAGGCAATAGATACCCGGAACTGTATATAGAATAAAGCACAATAGAGAATTTTTCTCAATGGAGCCCTGTACAGCTTTGGAGAGGTATTTGTTTACCGCTGGGCGTAACTTGGTTGTATCCGCAGAACACGTCGATTGTCCCAGTAATCGCGACTGGAAGGGGGAACGTGTCGCGACAGATAATCCAGGCAGAGACGAGTAGGAGCGAATGCCTTCAAGACGCGCCTCGTCCATGCTTAAGAATGTTCAGCGGTGTCGAGGTTCATGCCGGGCGGTAGGGAGCGCGCTACGGGGTTGGTTGTCCGGCAGACCCAAAACAATTCGCGGTCTCCACCAAACAAGAAGCTTCCCTCGCACGCTCACCTTCTAAAGACTTCTTCCCACCCGCCATCAGATCTGCAAAGGAGCCTAGATATCTGCCTCGTCACTCCTCCTAGGGCAGCCGGGGCTCGCCCTCTAGATATTCCTAACACTTCTTGTCAATTGTCCGTGTCATTGTCCACCATGGCATTCTTCTAAACCCCGTCCCAACGGCCTCTGACGTGTAGCACGTCGCGTGCTCGTCCCATCGGTGGTCCATACCCCTCCCTCGCTGGTCACCGTCGCTCTCTGCGTTCTCTCTCTGCCTGTCCGAGTATCGTTACCATATGGCAGCAATATCCATACCTCCCTCGTCTCAGATGTCCTTAGCCATGTCGACTCGACGTCCCCCCCTCGCGAACGTTCCCAATGCCACCAATTCCCCCCACCGTACTGGGCTCGTCGGTGCGAAGCGTCCTAGGGTTGCAAGTTGTCAAGTCGACAATCAATATGGACAGCCTCCTCCAAAGAAGCAAATTGTTGACCGGGATGACGCGGAATCACGCTCTCCAAATCGGACCAAGACAACTATCTACCAAAGCACGGAGTCCAAAGTGTTTTCTCGACGGACCACCAATTCCCAGCCAAGTGCGTTTGAGAAGAAGCTGGTAGCAGCCAGAGAGAAGGAGAGGCAGGCACAGACGAAGGGGAGCAAGCATGAGAAGATATCTGCAGAGTCGCTCGACACTATCCGACAGTGGCAGAAGCACTATCGTAAGGCGTTTCCACAGTTCGTGTTCTACTTTGACAGCATACCGGAGGATGTTCGCAATAAGTGCTCGAGGCAGGTCATTGCATTGGGTGCTGTAAGTATCATCATCCTCTTCCATTACCCTCCAGTCTTTCGTTCTTCACTTGTTCCCGAGGTTTGGATTGAATATGTGAGGTTCATGTGAATGGAACCGACGATTATTACTCACCGTCCTCCATTCTTTTTGCTGTTTTACTGATATCACATCGACAGCGCGAGGAGAAATTCTTCTCTCGACTGGTGACGCACGTTGTTACATCCCGCCCCATACCTCCTGAGATCGACCCTGCCAGTCCCAATGATATGACCGCCGCCTCAACGATGGAGCAGCCTTCGGCGGAAGGTCCTCCACAGACGGTGAATCCATCTCTACTGGAAAAGAACCCAGAGGCCAGCTCTCATCTATTGCTAAAGTCTAGAAACCCCTTTGACAGACGACCTGATGGAGAATCCCGCAGAGACCAGAGCAATATGGATGTTCTGCATAGGGCTCGCCAGATGGGAATGAAAATATGGGCTTTGGAGAAGCTGCAGCGGATGATTGCCACGATAAACGACGGGGACGTTGCCGCTCACCATGGTCACTACACTCGAAGCCACAATGCCGGAGTAGGGGGTGGAAGAGGTCGAGGGGAGGCGGATCTTTCACAAGTTCTTCGGAATGAGTTGTTGAACGGACCATCGGACCGCGACCCTTCGGCATCGATGAAGGAGCTGGTTATGTTCAAGGGTCCTTTCATCTACGTTCATGATATGGATGAGAAGACCCGACCAGTCATGGTTAGGGAGTATCCTAAAGTTGCGAGACGCCAGGATGGTGCATGGCCCCAATTTCGCAGTGCTCCTCTGGGAAAATGTCCTTTCATCGATGAGCCACCCTCGAAGAAAGATATAGATCGAGAGCGAGCTCGCCTGCAAGCGAAAGAAAAGAAGACTGTCGCGAAACCTCGTCCGAATACTCAAAACGAAGCCAAGAATGTGGATCCGCCAGAACAGACAACTGAGAAGAGAGCTCTTCAAGACGTTGATGGTGGTTTGAACCAACGTGCTAATCAGGAGGAAGCCATGTCTGCTCCAAAACAAACGGAGCAAACGGATCCGCAAAAGGTGCTTCCTGTTTGGCCCGTCTCTCCGAGAAAAAGTTCAGAGAGCTTCGCCCCTCCTACTCTCTCTCGTACTGGACCATTCCACTTAGGTCGGGAACCCGCTGCATCTGGTGTCCAGCCATCCAACATTACGTCGGCAATCCGGTCACAGATGATATCCTCTACTGCGGCTGCACCGGGAGCAAAAGCTGGCGTCAGCAAGGAAGTTCACGAGCTGAAGAGAAAAGTGTTGGAGAAGAGTAATGGCGGAGTCTCTGCAGGAGCAATGCCATCGTCACACCGCACAACAGAGGCTGCTGGAACGTTGAAGGCGGCAAAGGCCCCATCTACGCGATCAAACAAAACAAAAGCACAAGACAAGCTTGCCAACATCAATGAAGAAGACACCACTCAATCAGAGGATGATGGTGCCAACAAGCAACGAGAGGCGAGCCGCAAAGCTGCTGCCCAGAAAAAGTCAAAGGAGAGAAAGAGAGAGCCGAAACCCGGGTACTGCGAGAACTGCAGGGATAAATTCGACGATTTTGAGGAGGTAAGTGAATGGAAGTTCTCATGATTTGGCCTAGACTGACACATCTATCAGCATATCATGACAAGGAAGCATCGCAAGTTCGCGACGACGATGTCGAACTGGGCAGAACTGGATGCGCTGCTTTATCAGCTCGAGCGGCCCTTGAAGCCAGAATACGACTATGTCTAGACCGAACGGATCTGTTTCCCACCGCCAACGGATTACCGCAATCCACATTATGTGTAAATTACCTTTACACCTGTAGTCTTGCTTCGGTGCATACTTCCTGGTCTTGGAGTTGTACCTACCCCTCTCTGCTTAATTTCCTTTGACCTTTGTTTCGGCGGGTAGGCGCAAGGATATCCATGCCAATATCTTTTGCTAGGGAACCCTGCATCCCCCGACATCTACACCATATTATCTTTCCTTTCGCGACCACAATGCAATGGCATACATGCATTCTGCGGCGTTCCACTCTCTATCTTTAGGCATTTTTGCCACTGATAACCCACAAAACTCATGTGAACAGGCCTTGCATTACACCATTTCCTTACCATCACTATCTTTATTATGCTTTACCCCAAAAGTCCACTTCCTTCTTTTCACTCCTTCATTGATATGTTGGGGGTTTGCATTGTGGTTTGCGACTAGTATCATTGCTCGTGGCGTTGGTGCATGTCTTATCGCTGATCTCCCGGAACTGTGCTCTTCTGTTTCTCGCGAAGGTTCATAGTCTAGGGACTGTCCCTTTATACCCCTCAGCACTACCTACACAAACTCCTCAATTGACCCAGAAAGGGAATACCAAAAGGACACTGGATAGCTACCATAAGGAAAGAGGGGATCGATAGAGGAGATCAGCGTAGTAGAGGTCAGTGATTGATATGCAGTCGCAGTCCGGGCGAGAGAGCCCAAGTGATGAAGAAAGGGAGGCCTATGGGGTTGAGGTCGGTTGGTAAGGATGGAAGTTCATCTCCTGATTCTACCTGGCTGGATGTGGGATGTAGCATGTGACAGGGGAATGAATGTATTGCTTGCTTGCTTTTCTTTGCTGCTGGGTCGTTTTGTTCGTGTATTTTTAGCGTCTAGGCAGGTAGGGATTGAATTGTAATCTAAGTGGTTCAGCATGCTTGTGAACTCGTATTCGCTCTGTTCCTCCCGTGGTTTGTCAGCTTTGGCCTCGGGCCGGGCCGAGCTTGTGTAAAGCTTACCCCGGATTTTGTGTAGCGCTGGTCTGCAGTTTAAGACTGATGGAATTGGGTCCTGTCCATATACGAAAAACATTAGGTGACTGCTTCAGGCTGGTCAGCAACTGGTCGGTTTCTGTATACAACCTCTCTGGTGATGAGTATATTAGCATCCGTCTATTAACCGAGCGGCGTTATGGCGCTGGGCGCTAGTGTGTTATATCCCGAGCACCCGGCTCCATTCTGGGAGAGTTCTGTGTGGGTGAAGGAGGTGAGGCCGGTGAATAGTAGGGTTGAGACTGTGGAATGGTTGGATGTGGAAAGGGTTAGGTTAATGAGGTGTTGGATCGGTATAGGGATGGGGATATGGGGCTAAGGCTGTTGTGCATGCTGTAGGATGGAATATCTACAGGTTAGGTAGTGAATGACATGTAAGAGAAACAAGTGCACATGCAGTCTACTGATAGCCTTGATGGATGCCACGAAAGTGAATTTTCAACTCTGACATGAAAGCAGGGGAACGCTCATGCCTTTTTTTGTATACAGCGTAAGCTACTTACCCAAATGTAAGACAGGATATCAATTTCCGCCAACAACATTCCAGCTCAATGAATGAGCTAGCTGCCTTGAGGAGGGACGAAAAACTCAAATTCCCTTATTAGAATCCCAACTATAGTGTTATAGCCAGACATGGATGGCTACCCAGGTAGGTGAAAGGCATTAGCAATGCCGAAGTACTCACTTTTACACCGCATCACAACTGTCTCAGACCTCATACAAGTAGCATAATCTTGCACATTCACTGTTCGTCATCAGAGAAGGTCCTCAGACCCACTTGACAAATCAAACCCTCAAGCATAGTCTGCCTCATTTCATGTCAGAACGTTCCGGTTCCGGGCGGGATGGATGTTCCTGGCCCCTTGTATGTACGGCACATACTGTGAGGGCAGTAGCTTTATCCATTGATAGAACCTAGGTCGGTACCTAACGTTGGCTTCTATATCCGAGTGCCTACTGAACTATATCCATAATACGCAGAACTTACCATCCAGCCCATCCCACCCGAACATGAATCACAACATGGTTGATCATGCAAGACCACCTCCTCATGACGCCATCTCATCTCCTCATTCTCATCCCTGCTTTCGTGATGTTATGCGTCCCGTAGGAGATTATCAATTCATTTTCCGAGCGGGATGCGGAAGCATGGAAGTGGGATGCCGGTGCCGGGCGGGGTGGGGCTAAATAGTAGTAGGAAGTATATACGGAGACAAGGTCAGGGTATATATATCTCTGTATTCGATGGCAATCCTCCTCTTTTTCTTGTCTTATGCATCAATTTTGGAATCCCAGTCTTGAAAGTGCTTTCGAATACAAAGGAGATTGTCTGTTCTGTTCTGTTCTTATTCTTTTTTCTCTTCTGATCTCCTACATTAGTACTTGCCAGCAATCACTGGGTGCTTCTACTTCGAGGATGCTGACTGCACTGTACTTCGCAGAAGATCGCCAGCTGAGCCGTCGTCGAGATGCCTATCAAGAATGTCGTGTTGATCGGGGTATGTGTTCGCTTTTAATTCCCTTTAAGATTCCTTTTCTTTTCCCCTCTTATCTATTACTCCATTTGCTTGGTTGTCTTTGGAATTCGTCAGTTGATCTGCCTGTCTAATACCTCTATCTTTCTACTCCACTATCCGTCTGTGATATCTCTACCCCACATGATTACGGACATAGTTCCCTCGTTTCAGGCATTGAATTGAACAAGTCACTAACCGACTTGTAACCTAGGCCGGAGGAAACCTCGGGTACGTACAACAGCCCATCGGCAGATGGCGAACGACAGACTAACCTTCTAGACCCGCCCTCCTCAACGCCCTCACCACCTCCCCTCATGGGTACACCGTCTCCGTGCTCTCCCGCCAGGAATCAACCTACCAACCTCCCGCGGGCGTGACCCTCCTCAAGACAGACTACACCTTCGAATCGCTCGTCTCGGTGCTCCAAGGCCAAGATGCCATCGTCTCCGCTATCGCGGGCCACGCGATCCCCGACCAAAAGAAGATCATCGACGCCGCCATCGCCGCGGGTGTGAAGCGCTTCATCCCCTCCGAGTATGGATGTGATACGAGCAATGCCGCCAGTCTGAAGCGTGTCCCGGTTTTGAGCCCCAAGGCGCAGGTCCGGGAGTACCTGCAGAGCAAGCAAGATCAGATTGAGTGGACGACGCTGTATACTGGGCCTTTCCTGGACTGGTGAGGAGGAAGATCCTGGAAAACAGCTATTTTGACATTGATATGCTGACGTGTGATTCATGAACAGGGGCCTGAAGATCGGCTTCCTCGGGTTCAAGATCCCCGATGCCACTGCGGAAATCTATTCCGCATACAAAGACGTCCCCTTCTCGGCCAGCACGCTCGACTTTATCGGGCAGGCCGTGGCCCAGGCTCTCGCGCCATCGATCGCCCCAAAGACCGCGAACAAACAGCTCCGCGTGCGCAGCATCACGGCGACGCAGCTGGAGATCCTGGCTGTGTTCGAGGAGGCCACGGGAAAGAAATGGACCGTCAACGAGGTCGACCTGGATGCCCGCGTCAAGGAAGCGGGGGAGAAGCTCAAGAAGGGCGACTTCAGTGGTGTAGGATCGTTGATTGTTGGCGCCGTGTTCGATGTTGAGGCTGGGAACAATTTCGACCGGACGGGGGCTGTGTCGAATGCGCTACTGGAGCTTCCCGATGGAGACATCAAGGCCATTGTCAAGTCTGTCCTGTAGGATATTGAATGAACGTGCATCTTAGGTTTCGAATGAATTGAACAATGGCTCTGTTGGTCAGTCACCTGCGACTCCCAAAAGTACTATGCATTCATTGTATGTACTGTGCATATTTGCGATATCGGAGATCACGTCCAGCTCAGCTGGAGCATAAAGAGACATGACATAGCAAACATCAGAAGCGTAACCATGTCCATGGCCTCTCCATCTCCAGGATGCCATGGAGCAATAATCCATGGATGTTGTTGACACCGCCGTTCCAGGTAACTAACTCCGTGCTGCATGCAATCACCGATCTGCCACCTACCCGGATCGGGAAACCACCTCGGTGCCCCCGGATCTCCGGGACGGAACAACCCCACAGCCCGGAGCCGAAGCGAGGAAAATCAACGCCGGCGAAAGCAGAGATGCTCCGGGCTACGCTGCATATACCAGCACGTTGTAGAGGCCCGCTCGGTATATAGGGACACCCGAGGCTGACGGGCGCACAAAATGGCTCCGGATCCGTTCTTCGTTTTCGGTTCTCGACTCCTTTTCTCCCTGGATACAAGACGCAATCGCACATCCGGGACGTACTTCCCCGGCTAGAGGTTGACCGGACCACTTCCCATCCGATCTTATATAGGACAAGATTTCTGCCTTTTCGTGTGCATAGAACACGATGGCTGCCAGGGTCACTCTCCGTCTTGCGCCGCCGCTGCGGCCTCTCTTGAGGAGAACCGCTACCGCAACTCAGTTGCCCTCAATTACCCTGCCACTGCTTCCTAGCATTGTGGCATCCCCGCCCCCGCCATCGGCATGTTTCGTCCGGCATAGCTCCCACTCCCCGCTGGGAGCACCGCCCGCCAATCCCCGGAAGAAGGTCACCATCCAAACACTGCGGAATCTATACCAGAAGGGGGAGGCAATTACTATGCTCACCGCTCATGATTTCCCCAGCGGTCACGTCGCCGATGCTGCGGGGATGGAAATGATCTTGGTCGGAGACAGTCTAGCAATGGTGGCTTTGGGAATGGAAGATACAAGTGAGGTATTGATGGATGAGATGCTGTTGCACTGCCGGAGCGTTGCTCGGGCTGCTAAGGCGGCTTTCACGGTTCGTATATAGTTCCCTTTCTCTCCCGTGACGCTAGCATTGGGGCCATCGGTGACTAACGGGAGTATCATACGACAGGTCGGCGATCTTCCCATGGGATCGTATGAGGTCTCCCCTGAGCAGGCTTTGCAGTCAGCCATTCGTATCATAAAAGAAGGCCGAGTACAGAGTGTCAAGCTTGAAGGTGGATCATCGATGGCACCGACTATCAAGCGGATCACAGAGGCTGGTATCCCCGTCGTGGCTCACATTGGCCTGACACCTCAACGCCAAAACGCTCTTGGCGGGTTTCGCGTCCAGGGAAAGTCCATTGCCGGCGCATACAAGCTGCTGCAGGACGCCTATGCCGTCCAGGAAGCTGGTGCCTTTATGGTCGTCCTCGAGGCTGTGCCCGCTGAGATTGCGAGCATTATCACCAAGAAGCTGCGGATACCGACCATCGGAATAGGCGCGGGTAATGGCTGCTCTGGCCAAGTCCTTGTGCAGATTGACATGACCGGCAACTTTCCCCCCGGCCGGTTCCTTCCCAAGTTCGTCAAGCAGTATGCTGATGTGTGGGGTGAGGCGATTAAAGGCATCAAGCAATACAAGGACGAAGTGAAGAGCCGAGCATATCCTTCACCAGAGTACACTTATCCCATTCCGCAAGAGGATCTAGCGGAGTTCGAGAGGATCGTGAATGAAGAGGAGAGACAATAATTTCTTTGCTTTGCATGCGTCTGTACGCCTGCTGTATTTTTTGTTTCTGCTTTTGTTCTCCGTCTCTTGTCCTCAATAGCGCTGTCATCTGCATTCTGCATTTATCTGGCATTTCCCATTCTTGTGATGTCGATTGTTGTACCAATGATACCTGACAGGCCTGCTCTTCACGATCGACAGTGTTAGATACCGAGGCGACGAGCAGTTGATATTGCCCTGATCCCGGGATGTATAACTTACTACGATCTAGAAGAAGAGCATAAAAATATGGAAAATGAGACTCATTCCGCATGAGCTCTTATCGAAAGAACCAGCTTTACTGTCACTTCGTACTCCTGCACACTTCGCAAGCCTCTGTTCGAGGATCCAGCATATCAACCGAACGCAGGCGTCATAGAATACGCAACGATTAGCTGGTCGTCAGTTTTGAAGCACTGCGGTGGTTATATTCAATCAGCACTAGTCAACTCATGACTATAATAATTCGAGTTCCGTAATATGGAAACAAGGCATGACAAGAGCAACTCACCCTCCACAGCCCACCAACACCTTCATCCAGACCAGGAGCAAAGACGCTGTTGACGTAGCAGAACACTGAGTCCGTGTCCTTGCAGTCCAGTTTCTTCCGAAGGAACTTGACGACCGTTTCAAACTTTTGCGAGGCGCTAATCTTGAAGACCCGGTTCTTCAGAATGGGCGCCGACGGGAGGGGCTGGAATCGGACAGTAACTGCATAGTGTAAGTATTACGAAGTTCAGAGCGATCTTATAATAAATTTAGGGGAGTGAAAGGAGAAATGAAAACGCTAGTTCCAATCACAAAATTTTGGGGTTGGTGACGCAAGAGGGAATGCGAGGCATCGTGAAAGGAAGCAAGTATCCATACGATGATGAATAGTATCGACGAAAGACGAAACAGTGACCTAGAAGATTTCTCGAAAGTAGCACAGAACATCTGAAATAATAGAACGATAATTTAGATTTTTTCCACTCTCTTTTCATGACCAAAACCGGCATAGTTGGCTATCGATAAGCCATGAAGGTCGGCTCTCACGCCTGACCAAGCTAGTAGTAGGACAAAAAGCAGGCACAAGTCCCAGGAAAAACGAATATCAGAACAAAGAAAATAGAAATACCCGATAATACCGGAACGGAAATGAAACAAACACAAATAAGCATTGGTTAGGTGACCTACCCTTCCCCGTATCTATAGCCTCCGCATCCGCGAGCGCCTGGTGCGCATCGCGCGGGAGGCCCGTCAGCACGACCGACGCGGACATTGTCAGCGGCAGCTTATCAGCCCCGTGGTCTTCGTCCGGGATGGGAGCTGTTGCAGCCCCCGCATTTCCTCCAGCTGTGCCGGCGTCTGTGCTGGAAGTTCGACTTGCATGTCCATGTCGGCGTTCCTGTGGTGGTGGGTTCGGGGAGTTCCGAGTGGAGCGGTCTGAGGGGGATGAGGAGTCCATGATTCGTTTGGTTTCACGGGTGAGAATATGAATGTAAAAAACGGGGTATTACAGTTTATAATTATTATTGGATGAACAGGTTACTGCAGGGTAAGAGAAACAATAAAGCTTGATGATTGTTAGGTAGAAGGTTGTCGTCGGTGGTGGTTGATTGTTGGACGGTCGATGATGACGGGATGCCCGCCTTGGGCGCGGAAGCCGAGCCGATGGGTATGGATCTCCGCTACCTTATCGATAGTCCAGAGCCACGACCCCTCAGTCATGTAAACGTGCAATACCACGCTACTTTCTAACAGTAGTTGATTATTGAGAGCTTGAGTACGCATTTCTCGTATTCTCAGTCCCGAGTAATTCCAATTCGTCGCAGTGTGGAAAGCGACCTCGGGAAGATACGCCTTCCATGTATCAGCGGCAGGGCAGTACTGGATTGATCAATTGGCATTGGCCTTGTTTGATACGAAAGACGGCACCTACTGTTACTGGAAAACAATGAAGGCACATTTCTAAAAGAGACAAAAGCTACCCAGATTTATCCTTGACTTAAAGAGACCTAACGAATCATGTCGTTTCCTCAATATTTCTTACCTGGACCTTGGGTATGAAGTAGCCGGTCGTTGCTGCTCAGCTTACATTGTAGGCAACAAGAAGCTGAACCTCCACTGATATCTCAGCCATAAGGTCCTAGAAATATTTAAGCTTTTAGATTGTCCGCGGAGAGAGAGAGAAGTATTTATTATTCTTTGTTCCTTGGATGAAAAATCATCCCCTAAGACATACTTACCAACATACCTTATATCTAGATACCTACCTTAAGTAGGTACCTGGTTGATACCTGTAAACAGGGTTTTGGTTCAAGATGCACCCTCTTTGTTCACTCATTCTTTCTTTTTCTGCTCTCCCCCTCCTTCCTTTCGCTCAAGGAGACATGCCAACTGCGCCGGACTGCCCTATACCCCCGACGGTAGTAACGGGCTTTAGATGGCACAACAGCACACACAACTGCGGATGTGACGACGGTGGATGTCTCCCCACAGGCATCTTTGGGGGACCTGGCTGCGAAGATGACTTGAAGATTTTTCTCAGCCCAAACGCTCGCTGGATTGTTACGTACAGAGTCCCCTTTGCTATGGACTGCACTGTCGACTCGTTCGGAAATTCCACATGCGTTCAGCATGAGCCAAGTTTCACAATCCCAGCCGTTGAATTTGAGTACGGAGGTGAGCCGCGATAGTGCGCGGGAGGATACTGGTGAGGGCTCGAAGGAAAATCTGATAATTTTTCTAAAAAACGACTGTCATTGGGGGCCTTGACAATGAAAGTTATGAAGAACTTTTCGGAAGCGATTATTTCGTGGTCTTTTCCGCAAGAAGGTCATTTTGCTGAATGAAAACAATGCCCCTGGCATGTTCAGTAAGAAGGCGACGTTTGACGTGCTGGAGGAAACAAAAGTGTCTATGCATCTTATCAGGTTCAGAGAAGAGATAGGCGTAACTATTGACAGTGATCAGCAATGCTTGTGTAACCCCACTCTTATCAAATCTTGATATCGCCAGGGCTTTCATTCTCTGTTGCCGAATCTCAAGGGGAAGGGAATAAGAAAAACATTTGCTGATGCAGCAAAAGTTTTTGGAAACTTATTAGCCGATCCTGATGCAGAGCCTGAAATTCAATAGTTCCGTGTTGCATAAACGGTCGTGCTTCTGATGCCACTCATATCAAGGAGCAGCAAGCCGTTCGTGGAACCCGCGGAACAGAACTAAAGAGAAAGCGCCGTAGAGCTCGGAACCCAATCCAGAATAACCTGACTCCTTTTGCCACCACAATCGCGACTTTGGTCCGCAACTACACGTGGACACGATCCCAACCTCGGGATTGTGGTACGCAGCCCGTAACAGGTTAGGACACCACCAACCAGTCTCCAGCGTACACGGGACCGCGTCTGATCATCGGACGGTTGGGATGCGTAGTGACATAGAAGAAACCGGGATGAACACAACGAGCTCCAGGGGCGTTTTGATAGACTGACCCCGCTGCTCCTCACGTAGACGAATGTGGTGCTCGACACCGTCTTGTACGACTATACGAGAGGTGGCCGCCCCTGAGCGCACAGAGCCCGGCACAAAGTATCCCACGTCAAGGGTTCTCATATATAGATCTGATGCTTTTAGGTAGTGAAAGGCGTGGAGAAAGCAAGCTAGGAAGCAAAGAGCTCGCCCTGCCGGGGCGTCGTGCCCCTCAGGCAATAACCAAGGGCGTTGGGGGCTTCCCTGATCATCGCGGGCGCTGCCCTGTCGCCGGGTCTAGAAACTGACTCACTGGCGGGGGCACATGACGGGCTGGCCGACCCGCCGATCCGCGGCCGGGACCGGCGCCGGGTCTCCAACTCTCGCCCGCCATATCATCATCACCGCCTCTGCCTCTCCATCTCTCCCTCTTCCTCCCGCTATTCTTCCTCACATCCTTTGCCACGGCACGACAGCTCCAGTGTGCTCTTTCCATACGATATCAGCTCCAGCAACCCTCTGCCCGTGCGTCTCTCCTCGGTTTCTCCCTATCGACTCGCCCCAAAGGTACCCCACTCCGTCCCTCCTCCGCTGCTACCTTGGAGGAACAGTTCAACGCTGGGCCAACTTCTGACTCTCCCTCCGCCCGTGTCAGTCCTTACTGATAACTCTGGTTGCTTTACAGCTTAACTTATCGACTGCCTCCCGCAATTAACTCGAATCTTTCAAAATGAGCAGCCCAAAGCGTAGGATCGAGACGGATGTAAGTGGCAGGGCTTATCAGATGGAGTCTACATCCGGGGAACAACGCTAACATAGGAACTCTGGCTTTGCTTCACAGGTCATGAAGTAGGTCTCTCCTTCTCCTGTCTCTAACGAAGCGTGGCTAACCTTTATTCTAGGATGTACGTGATTCTCCATTTGCCACGGCCAGCCTACCGATTTGCCTCATCCGACGTCTTTGCTCTTCCATGGTCCGAAAGCATAACTGAACAGCGATACTGATACTATGTACAGGCTGATGAGTGACTATGAGGTTACTCTCGTCAATGATAACAGTGAGTACCTATGGTCTTACAGCTTGTTCTCCGACCACTAACCTTTTTCTTCTCTCTAGTGTACGTGACTCCAAATAGCTGAATATCTCTTCGGAAAATTTTTAATTTCCAGATATTGACGAGTCTGGTAATCAGGCAAGAGTTCTACGTCCGTTTCAAAGGTCCTGAAGAGAGTATGTGCCAAACCCTCGAGCCACCCAAGTTACAGATTGCTAACCGGTTGCAGCCCCATTCGCTGGTGGTCTTTGGAAGATCCACGTAGAGTTGCCCGATCAATACCCTTACAAAAGCCCGAGCATCGGCTTTGTCAACCGCATCTTCCACCCTAACATCGACGAGCTGTAAGCAGCAACCGGACCTATTTTCAAAGAAAATATATCAGTCACTGACATTGTTACGGTAGCTCCGGATCTGTCTGTCTTGATGTTATCAACCAGACCTGGTCACCAATGTACGACATGATCAACATTTTTGAGGTCTTCCTTCCCCAGCTATTGCGCTACCCTAACCCTTCGGACCCTCTCAACGGCGAGGCGGCCGCGATGTTAATGAGGGAGCCCAAGAGCTACGATGCTAAAGTTAGAGGTAAGTTTAAATTTGAGAAAAGTGTCTGCATAGCCTGGGCCAATCGTTAACCCTTGTAGAATATGTCGCCAAGTACGCCAGCAAGGAGGCTGCGGACGAAGCAGGAGAAGAGACTGAGTCTGAAGATGAGATGAGCTCCGTTGGCAGCTATGAATCTGGCGGCGAGGAACCCGCCGGCGAGATGGATGACGTCTGATTATCTTTTTTTTTCTCCTTTTTCCTTTTCATCATTCAACCAATTTTGACATCTGGGTTTGGACAAGCGTGGACACAGGTATACTGCATTATATTCCCCATTCTCATCTTCTTTTCTTCCACTGGAGCAGGGTTAGCGGGCGTTATCATGGTGGAGTTAAGAATCTCTTTCCTGGCGGCGATCATGGGAAGGAGTTGACGGTGGGAAAGCTACTCGTGCCACAGCCGGCTTGTGAACAGCTTCGGAAACGACTACCTACAGTGTACGGGATATTCAGCACTTGGCTGTCGCAAACTATATCTCTTTTTGGTGGTTTGGCCGGCTAGTCTTTTCCTTTCCAAACCGGCATCTTTTTTTCCTCCTTCCAGTCTGTGAGCATGAAGCATCTTGTATTGCTCCTTAACTGCTCTGTTTGCAGTCTACGGCGTCTTTTTTTTTCTTTCTTCAGTCCTCTACACTAGTAGAATATCACTAAATCACAGTTAGGAATAACTTAAGCTTACGATTTTGGAAAAGACTTTCTTTTTATAATTGCCTCTCGTAAATCCATCAACGTGCTGCCGGTATTGGAAGTACATGATCTACTGTCAGAGATGGCTGCTTCTAAGCACAGGTGAGCGATAAACTACCATCTAGGAGTTACATACCTGGGTACGTATCTTAATGTTGTTCTACCTGAAACGTGGCTTCCATTGTGGTTACACGTCCTCCATTGATCCTTAAATCCTTGACGCACTATGCTCTCATGGTCAAGAGTCATAGGGTGAAGATACATATTGATAATGACTCAATTCGTTCATTCATTTCTATTAATTCCAACCACGGTTTGGTCCCTACTTCCTTCCATAGACGGAGAAAACAAAACAAAACAACAGGAGGAATCTAGGGAGACAAACAAAAAAGAAGAACGCTGGGGGAATATAATACAAGTTACGTCCAGCAGGACATGGTGCACTGCATTCTGATGAACTGAATTGAGACAGTAAAAAAGACAAACAGAGATATTGTGTGGGTAGAGTAAGGAGATTTGGAAGGGCCTCTCTTCCTGGTGTGGTCTGGTCTGGTCTCAAACCAGTTAAGGGCATAAAAGAAAGAAAGAGAAAATTGATATTCTCAATCAAGGAAATCGGGTAAGGAAGGTGTTTTTCACTCGCAGATGAGCGGTCTCGCAGTATCAAAATGGGAAAAGAAAGAAAAAGGAAGTCGACGTCTCGAACGTGTTATCGCGCGCCCAGGGTATATTGTGCAAGGGAAGAAAATGGGGAAAAAAAACAATCAGCATCTATCCAGCCCACGTTGATGCAATACGGTGCCCACCGGTAGGGGGGCGGCGCCTAAGCAGAAGAAAGGGGGTGTGGGAAATAATCTCTAGGACTCTCGGACCGAAGTGAAGACTCTTAAGAAAGTGAGGCAATTCACTTGACCTTCAAGACGCCAAACACGTCGTATCCATTCTCCTGGTCCGCATTGAGCCCCGGTCGTGCCCCTTTCTTGCTTCTCTTCGACGATATAACGACCTCGCCCCAGTGCTTGGGCACGGTGGATAACTTCTGCTGTTGAGCAGCAGCAGCCGCCCCTTCACTGTCCGGTTGCTGTTGCGGTGGAGTAGTTTCCCTATGTTCTGCAGTAACTCCTGCTGCTGAAGTCTCGTTGCTTGGAACCCGCAATGATGAGGTGGACACGGGACTGCGGAGCGCTGCTCGCGGTTGCAGATGGGGTTGGGGTTGGAGGGCCCAGATATCGATGACGGAGCTGTCGTCGAGGAATTTCCGTCAGTGTGATTCTTAAGAACAAATAGGATACAGATGGTCTCCGCCACGCGTCCCAGATATGGGGTCTATAGAGTGCAATGAGAAAGAGTAAGACTTACTCCGAGGTGCGTTGGCAGATGGCCTCGAGCGCTTCCCTTTCGCGCTTGAGATCCTCCGGGTCTGGCTGATTCTGGCGCGCCTGGTTCAGGGCCCCGTATCCGTATCCAGATTGGTAGAGATCATCGTCGAGAAGCCGTGCGGACTCGGCCTTGTTGTTGCGCAAGTTAGCAAATAGATACACTGGAAAGCAGGAGTTCTGGGAGAAATAACCCCGCAGTGTCACGGGGTGCGCGCTATGGACAGGGATATAGGATACAACCGGTATTTGTCGAAATCCTGTTACTTACATCATGACTGTCCCGGCGACGAAGGCCAAGGCAAGAGTAACAGATACCCATTTATCGAGACGTTGCGTTGAAAATAGAGCGGCAAACACTGGAATGCGAAACAACAGAAGAGACGGCGTGGGCGCGATCGAGCAACGAGACTGTCAACTTTCAAACAATTCCTGAGGCGCAAAATTCAAAATGGGGACCCATCGAGCAGCTCCAGCGGTCAGAACGTAGGCACGCCGTCGAAAGAAAGTATCAACGGCGTGGGTGAGTCGAACGCATTCTCGCCCGATAATCGAGCTGCAGGTGAACTGTCACGATATGGCCCGTGCGCGTTTCTGATCTCATCTTCCGCCGCGCACGCCGTCGCCGGTACGACCATGGAGCAGATCGTCCCTTTGCTCGAAGCGCGTGTCTAGACGTAACTCCCCAGCTCTATGCGTGTTCTAGAATAATATGCCATGTACTCCGGTATGAGAGAATGTTCTTGTTCATCTTGAATTGTGACAATATCCCTCCGGGTTCAACCACGCCCGAATATCCCCTTAGCGTACGGCGATCGTACAGTACTGTACTGTACAAGAGACTTCATGGACAGCAGTTCTCCACTGATCTAGTACAGACTTTACAAGATAGATAGATAACAGAATCAATCGTAAGGTCTCTGCGTATACCTATTTCGAGATGATCTAAACGAACGCACGGTGGAGTGTGGTAGTGGTCTAGAAACCCCCGCGTGCTCTGGGCCTTGGCCGCAACGCTATTCGGGCGTGGAAACAAAGTGCGGATTTTCTGACATCGAATCTTGGTCAAGTCTCTGCGTCGCGATAACCTCCGCAGGGACCTCAACCCCTCAACAAAAGAGACCTAGTGCCGAAAAAAAGGTTCTTTTTTGTATTATTTTCTTTAGCTGTCTGGTATTACTAGCTTTTTTGATCCCAATGTTCGAGGTTCCCAACGCAAAACGGTACGTACTGGCTATAATCCATGCCTCTGATAAGACTGCTCGAATCAAGAAGCCAGTTTCATACAGCTCCCTACAGCCATTTCATCCGTATAGAAGGATTAGGCTAACTATTCCTCTTTACTGCTACAGCGTCCGCCGCGACGAACTCTCCTCCCCCGCTTCATCTCCCCCGCCCTCTTCTCCAGCGCTTTCCGCGCAAGACGGTGTAGAACGCTTGGGCAAACTCCTCGGTTTCGAGACGTTTATTCCACCAGTGCAGGATGCGGAACCAGATACAACCCTGAACTCTACGAACCAAGATGCCAAAGAAGATGAAGAAGAGCAAGAACAGGAGTTCGAATTCAGACTGTTCAGTGCGCCGGCCAAGCGGGCAACAGACGATGGTACCAATGCAGCGGGTACTGGTGACAGTAACCTTATTGACGGAGGAAATGATGCAGCCGGCGCTGCGACGCAGAAACTGCGCATAAGACTCCGCTCCCCGACACCGGTTCCGGGTGACGGAAAATTCGTGGTTCCCTTTCGGGGATGGCAGTATTATGTCACAGCCCCTGAATTGCTATCTGAACGACCGTCTGCTGAATGGTCGGAGCAAGCTGCCCTCAAAAGAAAGGAATATGAGGATGTTGCCGTAACGGGAGCACAGCTGTTTGACTGGGCGAAGTCTGCATGGGTAAGCTACTTTCTCATGTTTTATGGCATCGTCCAATGGCTAATTAATTCTTTCAAGCCCGGCTGCCAGCTCCCATGGCGGATAATCCACCTAGATCCATTGAAGACAAAACTCCCAAAGCCTTCATCAGACCCAACAGTTTATATTGTGAATCAACAGCCTGTTTCTAAAACCCCAAAATCACGAAAGAGGCCCGGGAAGAAACGGCGTATAGTTCTGCGTAAGCGCGCTGCCGCTTCCCAGGCAGCAAAGGAGGCCGAGGCGGAGAAGCGCAACCGGAGGAACCGCGAGAAGAAGATCAAGCGGAGACAGAGAGAAAGGGAAAGGAAAGCGGCTCTTGCCGCTGCTGCTGCTGGTGAGGGAGGCGCCCCCACGAACGTCGGTGCCGACAAGGAAGGTGATTCTTCCGAGGTAGATCGCGACGACTAAAAGTATCTTTTTTAAATATTTTCTGTTTTTGTATGTTACTTGTGATACCCTGCTTTCTGTGGCTTCATTCCGAAATATCAAGTTCTGCCTGCGGGATTGACGATCGTTATGAAAGTATGCATGGTCCACTCAGTTAGTATGTATTTCTCAGACGGAGTTTCAATAAGGGATATCCTCATTCTGACTCTGTTCCGTTTATCAACTCCTTTTTTTTCTTTTGGAATCACCCCATGTCTCATATTTGCTCTCCGTTTGTCCAGAATCGAAATTTTGCCTCATCAAATTGGAAAATTTCATTCAACGCTAGCTCAGCTCATAGATTCTGATTCTCGATGCACACTAATACCTCTCGAACTAAACAGGGGTATTATGAGAGGTTGAACAATGAGAACATCCTCAGCAATTATGCATACAGGACACCAACAATTGGGGTATGAAACGTTAGAAAGAAATCACAAAGAGAGCGGGATTAGCGACATGAGTCCCAAGAAGGAAATTCGGTTAGTACAGGACGAGACTGGTTCTGCTTCACAGTCTTCATTATTCGGATCCATTATGCAGAAACGATCGACTATGCAGATGCGAATGAAAATTCAAGGAGTGGGTTTATTTAGCAGGCTCTTCTGTAAGTTGGTGAGCATGCAATCTCTGCAAGGGGATCCGGGGCAGATACTGACCCTTAGCTGGCTCAGCAGGGGCGGGGGTCTCCTTTGCTGGCTCAGCAGCGGGAGCAGCAGCAGGCTCCGCAGGCTTTTGTTCAGCGGGCTTGGGCTCCTCAGGCTTCTGCTCAGCCGGTTTCGACTCCTCAGCTGGCTTATCTGTTGAAGCAGCGGGTGCTGTATCCAAAACTTCATCAGTATTCAAAGCAATATGACATTATAGAAGCTCGGACATCATGAAGTATGCTTACCAGCTTCGGTCTTTGCAGCCTCTTGAGAGGCTGGCTCTGCAGGTTTGGTTTCAGTAACCGGTGCAGCAGTCTCTGCTGGCTTATCGGCCGGCTGGCCCTCAGCGGGCTTGGTCTCCTCAGGCTTGCTCTCCGCGGGCTTGGTCTCAGCAGGCTTGTCCTCGGCGGGCTTGGTCTCAGCAGGCTTGTTCTCGGCCGACTTGTCAGCGGCTGGGGCAGCGGCCGGGGCCTCCGTCTTCTTGGACTTAGATGCCTTCTTCCTTCTACGGCAGAAAATGGCCTTGAAGCCTTTCTTCAGCTGCTCGAGCGCATCGGGGGCTGGGACACACGATTCCGTCAGCACATGGCATGTAAAACTCGGCAAAAGTCCGAAAAAAATGCAGGGTCATAATAAATACGGGAGACCACGTACGAACGCCAGGCATTTTGTACGAAATACGTGAGATAGTCTGAGAGCACGGACGGACAGGACTGAGACGCGGTGTTATGGACGCGGGAGTAGTGCGGAGGTGATCTTGGGAGAACCAAGCTCAGAGGGCTGCGCCCGTTCGAACGAGTAAATCAGTCGCCAGTACCAGCGAAGACAGGAAGCAACGACAACCAGCAAAACAGAAAGGTAAGAAATTAACAAAACAGAGGAAGGCTGGCGATGCGATACTTATCCGCGATGGAGCTGCGGGAAGTCCACGCCACACGTGATGGGCGGCACGGCCCCTGATCCTCTCCTTTTTGCTGCACGCCTTATCGGTTGACGTTCGACGGTTCGTGCTGCAGTGCGTTGCTCTGCGTCCATCGAGTCATCGACGCCCTCCGGCTTCCTCCATGAGGGTCATGACAGTCCCCACAGAGTACCCGCTTTAACGGACCGCATTTGTTTACATCCCTCAGTTTAAATTAAATCCTCCGTACGCCGGCTCGTGCATTCTGCTTCAGATCGGACGTCCGGGTCTGCTTCGGTCCCAGTCTCATCTCACGAGGGTCCATCCTCTGGTTGCTGCGGCCAAGCGTGGTAAATGGTAGGTCGTAACATCGTCGATCCTAGTGGGACAATTCTAGACAGGCATATATTGCGATTTCCTGCAGCCGAGCGACTATTGGAAGCTTACAAATGGAAAATTTGCTTTGACTGGACAAACTAAACACAACGGCTGTGGGCGCACTTGGATTCTTGGACAGTGACTAAAGAACCCTGCATAATGATAGGCCACTTCATGTGCCGCATGGTGCTTGCGACCAAGCGTGAAAAAATGTGGTGGCAGTGCTGCATTCCGCACTATATAAACCTAGATTTGAAAACACTGACTTGACCCCCTTTGCACTGAGAAAACGGTCACAAGGCAATTGTTCTGATTGCACGGATAATATTTAATGTTCTATCTTCTAGGAGTACGAAATGACCGACAAATCGAGTCTCGAAACCGACTTGAAACTTGAAGAGAAGTCGTCTTGGCGTGCTGTGTTTCAAACTGCAAACTGGAGTCGCACTTGTTGCTCCATGCCGTAGAGTAGCTTGGCATCCCGGATCCAATTGAAGAGACAGCTTCCACAGCCACTCATTGCGCCAAAGGGATTGATCTCCACAAACTGCACCTCCCCTGACGGCGTCCTTAACACGTCAAATGTGAATCCCTCCTCCTTCATTTTTCCACGTATTGAACTGTCCTGCATCTTCTCTGCACTCTCCATGATCCGGTCATAAATGGCACGAGCTCCTTCGTAGATCACCAGGGCCTCGTCATTGGCATTGTCCGTGCTTTGAAAACGAAAGGGCTCAGTCCATCGATACTGTGAAATTGCGGATATCCTCCCTTTCCCTGGCGGACAAAACACACGACACTCCCGCGCGGGACCCATGGCCGCATTGAATGGCATCAGGAACGACCTGGGCTTCTCTGCGGCGCTCTCCTCAAGGATATCACCAAGACCGCGGACTGCTCTCATCGACGTGTACAAGCGGCTAATGACATCGTCGAGGGTCTCCACAATGGAGTGGCCCACGTCACTGTCCTTCGCGCGCTGCAGTAGTCAACCCTTAAAAACCACTTGCCTCCGTGAAACACTTTCTCTGTAGGAAGTCCAGCGGTCGTAGTCCTGGGGAACATGGACTTCAGCTCTTCAAGAGTATCCCTGTCAGTCTCCCTACCCGAACACTACACCGCATATAAACCCGCAAGCTCCTGCGCCAGATAGCGCGGTATCTCAAAGACATGCCAACACGACGCGCCTTGACTGGCAGCTATTAATGGAACCCAATGCCCGAATCGGGTAGGGAAGAAAGAAGACATCACATGGCGGAACGGGAAATCTTCTTTCCCTGTCGGGATAACCGCATCTATCTCTTCCTCGCTGTGGTGCGCGGTGTTGAAGTCCGTGGTCTCCTTCCACTCCTCCCTTGCTTTGCCGATGGCAGCTTGGACGTCTGAAAATGGTAATAGCGTGACGTGCATGCTTCTATTATTATCCATTCTAGAAGGACGGGGAAGCGAGGTATCTAAGCCCACTGAGGTCAGTGCTGCGAGGGCTCGCTAACGGCAATAGGACAGAAAAGAGGAGGTCGCTACGAACTTTGGCAGAGAGATGATAATTAATTAGATATTCACAGACGAAGTGAGCATTGATCAACAAGGAAAGGGATATATCGCACATACACAGATGCAGTATGCCGTCTGTTGCGTCTAAGATGGCATACCCTCGAGGTCAAGCTTAAGCATCCTCCCATTTTCTGGGGTGGTCGCCGTAAAGCTACGGAGATATTTTGGGGGTTCGCATTCGGTTGTCCCTGCTGGAACTGACGTTTAATTGTATATACCTAGGTATATGCCCCTGTACATACGGGCGGGTCAGGTCTCTGGGGCTACTACATAACTGCCATGATTACTGCACTTAAGGGAGCGAGTCTGCATAATTGTTATAATTCAATGTCGCCTCCAATTCAAATTCGAGTCTATCTTATGATCCGGAATTTCGGACAATTCATTACCATTCATCATTCTCCCGATTCGTGACAGCCTACGCCTGAATTCGAGTTATACGGAAAATTCAGCATACAGATAGAAAAAGGCAGTGGAGTAGGTAAGTAGACAGCTTGAACAGATATCTGCAAACCCCGATACGTCCCCTGAACTGTAAATCTAGCCATAACAAGGTTCGCATGCTAATAAAACGCCCATTAAATCTTAAGCAAAATTCCGCCGACATACCCGCAAATAAAACGCATCCGTTTCGTTCATTTATTCATTCATCCATCTTTCTTCCCCTACAACCCCACGTCAGTTTCAGCCCACAAGACTTCTCGCGCGGCCGCAACAGCACGATTAGTTAAATTGAATTGAAGTCTACTGCACCTCATAGATCTCCATCGCCCGTTGGACATTGTCCAGGCTCGACCTGTCACCGAACGCATCCATCAGAGCCGCGGTCTGCTGCATCCTGTTTTGCTCCTCTTCCATCTCGCGCATGAGTTCCTGCACTCGTTTCTGCTTATCGAGGTGGTTTGATATGCCGAAGCCTAATTGACGCCCTGGTTAGGTTCGACGTAGGTGTGGTGATGACGTATGTACAATACTAGGTAGTTGCTAACCGGAAGAGGGGGTTAGCTAACCCAAGCAAACGAGCACCATTGCTGGTAAGTACCTATTGTTCAAGGAAGAAGCGGTTAGATTAAATTGAATTGCAACTGCAAGTAGATGGGGGAGGAAAATGGAACAGGACAGATATACCACCGTCCAATGCGGCCTACTTTGGATGCCTGGGCCGCGGCAAGGTGGGCTGGATATGGATTCCGTCGAGGAGCGTAGGGATGAGAATGCGGAGTTGTGGAGAAGAGCGGCATTATTGATGGTTGTACAGGACTAAGAAGTTGATGGAGAGTAGTATTCGATTTTGATGTCTTTCTGATAAATATAGTCAGACTGAGAGTTTATGATCAGTCAGTGGGAGATAGGCTATTCATTTAAGGCTTTGTTCAATTCTGCCGGTTGCTTTAATCTTGCGATTGGGGGTGATCAGCAATCCTATATGAAGTTGAGGAAGCCTGTCCTGTCTGTCTGGTCTGACCTGTGGAACGTTTACCCGCTGCCGGAACGGAGCCCGGCATTTATGAATACAGTACTACCCTAGTATTCTAGGTACCTGTCATGCATTGAAAGGCATCAGAGACAGAAGCCTACTGTTCCTCAGAATCACTGTCACGTCATGTAGTGAGGGGAAAGTCGGAACCAGAGATGACAGGAGTCACAAGATGTGGATTGTTGGGTGATGGTTGGATAGCAGTAGTACGAAACGGCTTCCGGGGTCATACCACCTCGCGACGGCCATCGGAAAGCAACGAGGCACACCACTGAAGAATGATGACAAAAGACAAACCCTGAATGGATACAAGAGTATTTGTAGCCAGGATACCGGAAAGGCACAGGTCTATGTGCAGTTGTCTCAATTCGAAGTTGTTCTACGGTACCTGAGCTATTAGGCGACTCTCCCACTTTCTCTCGTTTGCCTCGGGTTGTTTGGTGTTAGATTGCAGTTTTTGTGCTCGGGTCCTCATCAATATGTGTTAGATTAAAGGTCAAAGTAATTAATGGCTATAATCAAAGAATGATGATTGGTTGAGGCTCTCTATTTAAATATTGTGGCTTGGGATCATAAAATTTTGCTTTACTTAGAGACGACTGGGACTTTGCTACACGTGAACATGGGCTGTTAGCTCAGTTGGTAGAGCGCGCGCTTCGCATCTTGAATATGCGCGAGGTCAGGGGTTCGACTCCCCTATAGTCCATCCTTTTTTTGCTCATGATCCTTCTTCTTGATAGAAAATGGACCCAAGTCCACAGCTGTTCTTTTTCCTTCCCTCCGCCAGACTTTTGGTGGTGTATTGTTGCCGTTGCTTGGATGCGGTCAGATGCAAGCGGAACATCGGTAATATCGAGGAAAAGAAAAAAGATATTTGTATTAGAAAGGATGCTTTTTTATTTCTTCTTCAGTAAGTGCATTTTCAGTCTTAGCCTTGGTAGCAAATTATGACAAAATAGATTGTGCAGCTGTAACGGCAGGCCTAAGACTTCTAGGCTGGGGCTCGTTGGGTTTATCTTGAAGACAGAAGACAAGGGGAAAAGATAAATAAGTAGGCCGTAGTTACTAGCAATGTTGCTATCCTGATTGCTATTTGAGTTGACCACGGGGTCCTAATCCCCATGGTTAAGGAGCGTCTTATACATGGTGAGTTCTGTCCGGAAATACCTATCCGCTGGATCATGACTATGGATCGTGAGGATGGATCGTAGATGATCTAGTATGGTCATGTGACTGGACCTCCCCCTCGCCAGCCTTGTCGGTAATCTCTAGGCTGTGCTGTAACAGCAGCACCTTAATAGATGCATACTCGTCAGCAAAAAGCGGCAGAATATGCTATTGGTGACAACGCTCTAAGCTATCTAAATGCAAAGATGTCCAATGGATACACGGTAGTAAAAGAAAATTTGAAGCATAGACAGGAGAAGAAAAAAAATCAACTTTAGGTGATGTGAGGATCAGGCAGGCATCTTGTCTTGTACTGCACCACCTTACAGACATGGTTGCAAGTTGGAGATGTGCGGTCTTATTGTTACGCACTCCTTCGGTCCGGAGTCGCAACGGTGGCTTGGTCTAAGGTAGGGAGGCTTGGGCTTCGTAGGTCAAACACAATAAGGTAATGTCAACTGATAGAGACAACGCGACTAAGGTGAAGTAGAGCGCCTATTGAGTACGTATACTCAATAGTAGGTTAGCCTGTTGACCTGCCAGTGTATAACCAAGTAACAATGTGTTATTGAGCACGGAGAACTAAAGCTATCTACATGGTGGTAATGAGCGTCCTTATATAACCTAATCCTCCATGGTATATTCGCCCCCCACTATGGTACCCGTATACCATGTGGTCTCTCGTATACCCGATGATATACTGTATACCATTTTGGTGTAACTAACTAACTTAGTTATACCATCCCCTTAGTCATAATATCACGTGACCTGTGGTATCCTTATCTCCTTTCTTGCGGGGTAACTATCGCCTTGTCATGCAAGGCTGTGTTGGACAGCGCTTAACCCCGTTGGTTCATAACACTTGTCTCCTTTACTTTGCATGGTCTTCGAATCGATGTCTCATGATTCCTGGTGACATCCGCATCGTTCATGTTTGGGTTGGAAAGAGACTGAGGGTTTCCTTCTTCCATTATATAATTCTTCAAGTTTGGCTCTCCGACTAATAGCAGAGAAACGGGCATGTAATCCAGTGGTGGAATGTTCAAAGTCTTGCGCTCAGTCCACAGCTTGTCCATCACCATTTTGTCTATTTTATGCCTCAATTGATGTCCAATTTGCTTTTTGCTAGTGGTCATGACCCCTGCCATCAACACACGGATGTGCAAGACCAGTATGATTCCCTGAGGGAGGAATCTCCCTTGTGTTACGGCATAGCCTAGAGACCACGAGCAGGACAGACGAGGAGGGGGGGATCCTATCACGTGACGATGGATCAAAATGATCCATCTGGACCTTTGATCCATCTGGATTCTGGATCCAATCTGACCTTTGATCCATCTATAGTCATGATCCACCGGATAGGTATTTCCGGGCAGAACTCAGCATGTATATAAGACGCTCCTTAACCATGGGGATTAGGACCCCGTGGTCAACTCCAATAGCAATCCAGATAGTAACATTGCTAGTAACGGCCTATTCATCTATCTTTTTCCCTTGCTTTCTGTCTTCAAGATAAACCCAACGAGCCTCCGCCTAAGAAGTCTTAGGTCCGCCGTTACACCTTGCCGCTCCTCCACTTGTGGAGCGAGCTGCGAGTCCTATATTCATTTTCTCGTTTCAGGCATTCATTTCTGGTTAAGCATTTTTCTCTTGCTTCCTGATAGCCAAATAGCTAGGACACCCTGGTCATATATACGCACAGTCTGTATTCCGCGACAATAAAACCAAGGCTGTTGGATTCGAATTGGTGCTTAACTGACTACCTGTGTGGTTACATTTACATTCACAGGCGAAAAAAGGACACCGTTTCCCTGGACAAACCAAGTCACTGAGGAAATTATGTGAGCCGAGCAAAAAATATATATATATTGTTGAGAACCGCGACAGCTACAAGCATCCGAGCGCAGTGAGGATGCGAAGTATGCATACTAAGCTAATGTGATCAGCGCACCACGTGATCACACAATAGATAACTGCCATGTGTTATGTAGCTAGACAAAAAGTAGAGAGACATCCATACGCAATACGCGAGGATGCTAGGTTCGCAACCTACAGTAATATACTGTCTTGTCACCGCAAGTAGAGCACCTATATGAGCATAACTTTCCCTGCTTCGCAACATATATATACACATTCACTGTGAAACCAACAATAAAAAAGCGTCTTAAGATTCGGCAAAAAAATTGGACTATAGGGGAGTCGAACCCCTGACCTTTCGCATTTATGTTAGGTATGCAAAGCGAACGCTCTACCAACTGAGCTAACAGCCCTTGGGAAATCAAGGTCTACTTTTGCTTCATATCGAGCCAGTATAAGCAAGAACAAAAAGGGTAAGGCGAAAAAAGAAATGGACTATAGGGGAGTCGAACCCCTGACCTCGCGCATATTCATGTATGCGAAGCGCGCGCTCTACCAACTGAGCTAACAGCCCATGAGAACTTAATATGTTGTTCATAATAAAATCCTATGAACTGATATCGTCCCTTGATGAATGCGATGATCTTTAGCCGAAATCTCAAAAGAAAACAAGATGAAGTGTCCAAGGATTCGTGATGACATAGAACTACTAGTTAGCAACAAGGATTCGGACTAAGGGTATAATAACCAAATTATATCAGTAGTTTGAACTAACCAGTTGATTATTGAGGTTTATATTGAGTCTAATTACTAATAAACCAAGTTCCCGGGGCGTGGTATTCTGTGAAAGCCAGATACTTTAGTAAATCTCGATAATTCCAAAAAAAAAAAAAAAAGATACGATTGACACGTAGAACACTTAATCTGCTTTGAAAGGCGTGTGAGTACGCCAACATATGAAGCCACACTCAAGCAAGCAAAAATTCCCCTGGTTTTATGGAGTAGCGTATTGTTTTAGGGATTGCTGAGAATCGCGTCAATGGCCCATTCTGCCACTTGAGAAGGCGTGTCTTCTCCGTAAGTTGCCTACTGTAGGGTATGGACACTGAACTGAAGGTCCAGCTCAATGGACAGTATATAGCACGGTGCGCAAAAAGGATCGTGCACTAACAGGAATGCGTGCTTTGTATGATGCCGTCGCCCAGTCTGAGAAGCTCGGCGGCCAGACCGGGTATTCATTTAGTCTGATTGAATGACAGTCACCATGATTGGCGCCTACTATGTAAGTTCTCCGAGATCTTTTTCGGGGTCCGGGCTCCAACCGGGTCGCCCTGATAAATAATCCTCCGTTGACTCCATCGCTGTGGATCTTTACCGACTTGATTGACGGGCTTAACCCCACCCGCTAAACCAAGCACGCCATTGCTCTTGCGACATGCCTCTTGAGCTTTCTTCCCTCGTCTGTATGTGTATAGGTACATACATACAACGGACCGAGGAACGCCAGCAGACGACTGAGGCAGGATTCCTCATCCGAAGAAGCTTCAGAGACGATGGCTCCTCCGGACGAGTCTAACGGCATCGTTGCCAGTACGCCCGCGACGGAGCGGACTCCGCTACTGCGGGATGGCCGTCAAGGTGGAGGTGCTGCCGAGGCTCAGAACGGAGAGGCAGGGTCTACACAGGAAGTCGAAGGATCAGATGTTCCTATCGCCAAGGAACCGAATGCGAAGGAATTGATCTTGATTCTGGGGAGTATCTGGCTGGGAGTATTCCTGGCGGCATTGGGTACGTTATCTCTCCGTTTGGCTTCGGGTTATCTCGAGAGCGCCTTGCTGTTGATAAACACTACGTACCGTGCCTAGGAGCTATGGAGGACTGACTCGTATAGATACAACGATCATTGCGACACTATCCGCTCCGATCTCATCCTCGTTCAATTCGTTATCGCTCCTCTCGTGGCTCGCGACCTCCTACCTTATCTCCAACGCCGCCTTCCAGCCTCTCAGTGGCAGGCTGACGGACATCTTCTCCCGTCGCGCGGGCCTGCTGGCTTCGAACATATTGTTTGCAATTGGAAATCTGATCTGTGGTCTCGCGACGAGCGAATGGGCCATTGTGCTCGGCCGCGTGGTCGCGGGCATGGGAGGCGGCGGCCTCACCGCCATCTCGACCTTTGTCACGTCGGACCTGGTCCCCTTGCGCAGGCGGGGTGTCTGGCAGGGAATTGGGAACATCTGCTACGGAATGGGCAGCGGGCTGGGTGGAGTGTTCGGAGGATGGATCAATGACACCCTGGGATGGAGATGGGCGTTCTACATCCAGATACCATTCCTGGTGATCTCATGCATCCTAGTTACCTTCAAGGTCAAGATCCCTGTCAAGGAGACGGACAAGTCAAGAATCAAGAGAGTTGACTTTCTTGGGGCTACGACGCTGGTCATTACGCTCGTCTTGCTGCTGCTTGGTCTCAATGCGGGCGGTAACCAGGTGCCGTGGACGCATCCCCTTGTCCTCACGACTCTCCCGCTCTCGGTCGTGTCATTGGGAGTGTTCGTTTACATCGAAGACAAGGTCGCCTCGGAGCCGGTTATCCCAGTGCGTCTTCTCTTGGACAGGACGGTTTGGTCGGCCTGTCTGACGAACTGGTTCAGCACCATGGCCGTCTTCGGACTGCTACTGTACCTGCCGCTGTACTTCCAAATCCAGGGCTACTCGACGACGGCTGCAGGTGCGCGACTGATCCCCCAGGCCGTCGGCACAGCTCTGGGCTCCCTGGGCTCTGGCATCCTAATGCGCGCCACTGGCAAATATCTCGTATTTAACCACATATGCATGTTCTTCCTCGTCGGCTCGTCCGCCCTCATTTGCACCCTGACAATCTCGACCCCTGCCTGGGTGCCCTTTATCTACTTCTTCTTCCTCGGCGTAGGCTACGGCGGGATGCTCACCGTGACGCTTGTCGCGCTCATCTCCGCCGTCGAGCACAAGCACCAGGCCGTCATCACGTCCGCGTCCTACGCCTTCCGCAGCACGGGCAGCACCATGGGTATCACACTCGCATCGACCGTTTTCCAGAACATGCTCCGGTCGCAGCTCTGGTCCCGCTTCGGTGATCGGGACGAGGCCCGCGAGCTGATCCCCAAGATCAGGGACAGCCTGGATGAGATTCGTAAACTGCCTGCGGACTGGCAGCAAGGGGTGTTGGATGCGTACATGGACTCGCTTCGCGCCGCGTTCATCACGCTATTGGTGCTCAGTGTGCTGGGTGCGGTGGTCAGTGTGGCTATGAGGGAGCATAAGCTGCACAACAATCTGGCAAGGAAGTAGAGGGGGAAACAGAAAGAGGTGCGGAGAAATAAGCAGAGAAATAATTCATTGCCCAAAATAAAAAAAACGTGGGGTCTCTTTCTGTATATAGAAGGCATGATGGAATGTCTATGAGAAACGCACAGCACAACTTCTGCATAGGTATACAGTAGATAAAAAGATTTATCTAAATCGAAGTCATTTTATGTTGGGACCTAAATGTTGCAGCACCTGGGCTGATCCATCTATTGATAGTTGACAGACTCGGTCGAGATTTACTAGGGTTGAAGAGCTCGACCTATCCCTTTCGTCGTATGAGGCACGTTGTACCAGCCGTCTCCAGTAAGAATAGAGCGTAGTGGAGGTACCAGGTTATCCCGTGTGATTGTCACTGTAAAGTGTCAATCGTGCTTGAGTTCTCGAAGCTATTGCGAACTGGCCCCCAGAAGGGTCCTCTTTTGCCGCTACACTTTCTCTTTTATATAAGTAGCTCATCATCGGCGGGGAGGTCTTCGATTGGCTGATAAAAAAAGAAGAAGAGAAGATCAGTGCTGTATACAGGACGCTGCAGTCACCAAGAACCGACAGCTTCGGGCCGCCAGGGATGGACTGGCTGGCTGTTACGTCGGGCTGAAGTCAACGGGCTCCGGCGCGGGCGGCGTGGAGCTCTAGCGGCGCCCCGGACGAGGCCCAGAGAAGCTGACCGCCAACCATCCCAGGGTTCGCTCTGCCGGAGATATGGACCATCGCTCTCGGTTGAAAGATAACCTCGAGGATATGGAAGACACAATTGATCCCGATCGCAATCCGTCCGGCTTGCTGCGCAGCATCTCCTCACCTTTCAGTCATCATTATTCGCCGTCTTATTTGTGACAGAGCAGACGGTTTCCTTTCCTTTCCTTTCTTTCGTGCTTTGCCAGTCGCAAAAGAGCCAAAGAGAGACTCGGGACGCGGGCATTGCATTGTGGCGACGACGTGGCGAGGACCAGAGCAGTAGTAGCAGCTCCAGCTGTCGCGGCCAACCAGTCAGTCTCGAGTTGCATATTTCCGCCCAGAATCCATCCACCCAACCACCGTTGAACCACACCGCCTAAGGTGGTCAGTTTCGTCTCCGTCAAAGCTGCAAGCTACCGGGTGACACGTCCCGTGTGGCCGGTCGCCGGTCTGGTTTGTCGGGGCCGTTGCACGGATCATTTGGACGCACGGAGACCGGACGGAGCGTTGTGGGAGATCAGTTGGGGACTTGGGTGTGGATAACTGAAGGGGGGAACTGCTGCAACCTTTGATTTGAGCGGGACAAGCTGCAGGCATAAGTAAGAGGGGGAGCTCCTGTGCACCCTTGTGTGCAGTGCAGTGTGGGCCAACTTACCTCCCTGCTCTTTCAATTGAACTGCACGCCACATTTTTTTGGTCTACTTATTTACTGTTTCGAGGAGACTCCGTTCTGAAGTTCCCTGAACAAAGGAACTGCGAAGGAGGCTTTGCATGGGCTTGCTGCTCGACTGCTTACCGTCCCCTACTGGCTCCCTCGATACACCTAATACATCCTACAGGACGATATCCACATTGGACTGCAAGCTCGAGTCGTCACACGAGGTGGTCGGGTCTGCATATGGGCGTGGACATGGCAGTTGGATACTGCGCTGATATCCAGGCCACGCCGCACGATCACAAGAGCATCGTTTCAAAGAAGATACATACTCGGGAGATAATGGTTGATGCAAATTCACACGATCGAAGGGAGGAGGTGAAGGAGGAGCAGCCATGTCGCCGGCGAAAACGTCTTCTCCTGTCAACAGACAGCGCGTTCATGGACAACGTCTTGCCGTCTCTCGCTCAGAACCCCGATATCGAGCTACGGTTAATCACGGATGAGCCGTCAGCCCTTCTCGCGGGCGCGAATAAGATTCCCCATTATATGGATACGGTGGATAGTCATACGTTCGAGAAGAAGACGGGGACCAGAAAATGGTTGACGGCCAAGGCTGCGGAGCTGCACGAGTGGGCTGATATGCTCATCGTCGCGCCTGTGGACGCTGGGACGTTAGGCGCAATGCTATATGGCCTGACGAATACACTGACGCTTGCGCTTCTCCGTACTTGGGACTCGACGAAGCCGGTGATTCTAATACCGGGAATGACAGTGCCGGAGTGGAACAATCCGCTCAGTAAGAGGCAGCTGAAGGAGATTGAACAGTTTTGGCCGTGGATTAGTGTGATACCCCCTTTGCTATGGAAGTCTGTGAGCCCGGAGGAGTTGGTCCAAATACCCTGGGAGGGTCTGAAGGAGTTCAATGAGGTTATCCAGAAGAAGCTTGGGTTACCGAAAGATGGATCTGGCGGTGGAAATGCCGATAATAGTGCAAATGGGACCTCGAAGGACGAGGGTGCGTCGAAGCCTGAGAAGCCATGTGAGAAGGGTAACGTCCAGGCGACGCAGGTACATCCTCTGCAACAGAAACGAAAAGACGGTCCTCCTCAATTACCTCTCGAGCTGTGGTTGAACATCTTCGAGGATCACCTGGGGGACTGGGAGATCGCCAAAGCCGTCGGCATCCCGACTAATCTCCCAGTCCCGAAGGAGTGGCAGTCACATATCCTGAAGATGTCCACACCCGCGTCGCTAGAGTACACCATCCTCAGGGGCTCCTTCGCCGCGATCAAGTCGCGAATCGAAGCACTGCCTCGCTGGAAACCACTCTCGGACCTCGCATGCCACCTGATCTTCAAATTCTCACGCACTGACATCCTGACATACCTCTCCGAAAACCACCTCGATCTCTTCTGGACTACTACCCGCCTCACCAACCTCCCCTACCGCGCCTCCGCCATCTACGGCAACCCCACCATCCTGACCTGGTGGCGCGACGCCGCCGCCCTGCCCACGAAGGACTACATCGCTGACGCTGTCGACGGCGCCTCACGTGCCGGATTCGTTGACGTCCTCGAATGGTGGCGCACCTCGGGCCTACAACTCCGCTACACCGAGCGAGCCCTCGAGTCCGCCAGCGCCGAGGGCCGTGTCGCCGTGCTGGAGTGGTGGAAGAACGCCTCCGCGACGGCACCCGCCTCGAACCCGATCCCCCTGAAAGTAGGCAAGTCGGTCCTCCTTGCGGCACAGTCCGGCAGCACCGCCTCCCTCGCGTGGTGGGACGCCTCGGGCATTCCCTACACGCACTCCGAATCCGTCGCGCGCATCGCGAGCACCCACGGCCACGTCCACGTCCTCGAGCTCTGGCACCGCCTCAAGGGCCCCAAGATGATCTTCGACAACCAGGTCCTCGTTGGCGCAACCAAGAACGGACATGACCACGTCCTCGAATGGTGGCGGCGCAGCGGGCTGCGGGTCGAGTTCAAGACGTGCGATATCGAGGAGGCGCTGGAGGATGCGGACCCAGCGTCTGGAGCCGAAGCGCGCGTGAGACGCTGGTGGGAGCGGAATGGATTGAATTTGGGTGTTGGGACGAGCGAGTGGATGAAGGTTAAAGTCCTATGATTACATATATATTCTCTCACTCCCCTGTTTTCTCCTTCCTTTATCTCGGGCCATAGGTAGATAGGTAGTGTCGTTTCTCTTCTCTTTTTTCTTTTTCATCTCCATACCCCTCTTGTTATTCTCGTGTCGTGTCATGTTTGAGGGCAGCGGTATTATTTATCTATCTATTTATTTATTTACCATCTTGACGGTTCTGGTAACGAACAATTTCTTATAGCCTTTGAGGGAATGCAACTTTGCATCATTGGACGGCGTACTCATTCATGGTTGATTACCTATCCCCTTTATCTGGGTCCTCTCACAACTCAGTTCACTCATATATTCAACTTGATCAATCAATTGTTCATTCTGAATGAATAACTGACTGACTGACTAGCACCATCCATTCTGCTTGCAAGTACTACAGTGTAGTGCAGTAATCCCCTCCAGGATGTAAAGTAATATACTAACTACTACTGGGCTGACTTGATTAAATGAGTGAGTGAGTGACTGACTGAGATTATCAGGACGGAAGGGATCCATGTAGTGAACACAGGTACTCTACGCACACTAGGAATAACACTTAGGTACCTAGTGAGACACAAGAACAATACCACAACCATGAATCCAGTACACATAATCGATAAACACATAGGTACCATGTACCTATGGTATGCTGTACCGTAGTATAGTCCGTTCTCAAATTAGACCCGATCAGATGATTCCATAGTACCAACTCAGCTCGAGCTAGGTAACCCGGCCCAGCCCAGCCCAGCACCCAGCCTGTAGTATCCATTTGCACCGAGCGTATGGACCTATCTGTCTGTCACCGCCCCTTAGGTAGCTCCGTGAGGAGCAGCCTAGCACTATAATAGCAGATCGAGCTAGGTACCTAGCTTCCAGGGCTGGCTGATTAGGTAGGGGCAGGTTCTTAATCTAATCCTATCCATAAAATCGTGGAAAAGAAATTCTTATCTATACGTACTGCGACTTAACGCTAAACATACGGTGACACCATTTGCCTACTACCTCACTATAGACAGATATTTATTCCTCAAAAAAAGTATTCATATCCAAGCTCCCTCGGACACGCCATGCCTTGCTGATCCATAAAACCTTAGCAAGTCTTTACCTGCAAGCCCTCGCGCCGTCGTATGCTAGTGCCAGTCTAGGCTCATTAGCTAAGGGTATAGGTCTTATAGTTGTTCTTTGCTGTTCAGTAATGGAAAAAGAAAATATAATTGAAGTGCAAGGAGGTATCGACGTTTGCTGGTGGCATAGATTGACGAAGTGCGAAAGGACTTGACAGATCATCGTCGTGAGTGGCAATGTTGAATGCGCTAAACTATAAACTAAACTTCTCGCCTGGGGAACTGTGAGTATATGCTCTCACAGTAGAAAAGAATTAAAGAGAAGACATACCATGTCGGTTCAGACTTCTCAAAAGCCGGCGTGCGAATGGCATTTTTGTCTCCGAACGGGTTGTCATCATCGTCATCATCATCGTCGGTTTCCGATTCCGTCTCACTGTCGTAAACTCGTCGCGACGAGGAAGGCTTAGTAGCAGGTAAGGAGATGCTCATGGGTCGAGGCGGTCTAGGTGGTTTGGGTGGTGGGTTCAACACCAGACCAGCGAAACCCTCGTTGAGGTCCCGGCTCATGTTACTCCGTGCGGGTGAGAAGCTGTGGCGCGTGGGAGAGGATTGGGCACTGCGAACGTCTTCCTCGCTGTCGCTGTCATAGTCGACGCTCTTGTCGAGGACCTCGAATGCCATCAGTGCGGTGACGAGCTCTTCATTAGCGTGAATCAGACTTCCCAGGTAATCTTCGCTCTCAATATTTTGGATGTAGCGCAATATTTGCCGTCTGAGCTGTTTGCAAAGTTCAAACCGGCTCATCACCTCTGGATCTTCGCTCACTCGCTGGTTTTCGCGATTGACCAGTTTCAGTGCGTTCATGAGGTTAGTGCTGGCAACTGAAGCGGAGGCAAGTGTTTGGAGAATTTCCGGTTTCTCTTTCTCGAGACTGAAAGACTTTGGACGGCTCTTCTTGTCTTTCCTCTTTGAGGACGATCTCAGAAGACCGGGCTTGTTAGAGGATGACAAGGAAGCCCTGGGACCGCTCAGAATCGTTGGAGGGCCCGACCCGGATGATACAGAAACCGTATGACCCATTGGTAACTCGCCGGGGTCCCCTGTGTCCCTGAGGACCTTGGCTTGTGCTTGACGTGCTGGCTGCTTCCGTTTCGGAAGCTGTCTGTAGAGGGCTGTGACCCTCTCCATGCCTGGCGTGTCTTTGTAGGCCGCAGCCCATTGCCCGAAAAGCTGTTTGCATTTAGCCTTCACCGCTGGATCGGAGACGGAATCGCTAGCAGCAATGCGTAGCCGCTCTAAAAGGGGTTCATCAGCGAACCCTCGCAAAAACCGTTCGCCGGCATTCTGTATGAGAAAGTCAAGAATGGTGAGAGCTCGCAGTTGCCGGTGAACATTGCCATATTTCCTGTGGATTCTATGTCAGATATGAATATAGAGCGATAGAGAATCAAGTGAACTTACAGCTTTTTTCGTAGGGCTCGACTTGCCTCTGCTGGTCCGCTGCTCTGCAGACGGACAACTTCGATGAGGTCAACGATTCCGCTGGAATCATCGACTTCGTACTGTTCGCTGGTGAGGTTCTCAATTTGTACCGTGATAGCAGAATACGGCTTCTTGAAGAGGAACATTTACAGTTAGTCATGGTCCAGTGTCAACTTGAAAGGACTATCCAATGAAATATATTTCATGACACAGGAAAGAGGGAAGGTATTTAAGCAAAGAAGGGAAATAGTAGACCGAGTTTTCAGAAGATACAGATAAAGGAAGAAGAAAGAAAACCTGCACTTTGAAAACATCCCGCTTGAACTAAGAAAGCAACTGAGGGATAAAAAAAGGTTCTTCGTTGCCAAGCTCGGACAGGGTACATTCCCAGAGTATAATGAAGATAGCTCTGAGAGCCTTCAAGTGATATGAAAGATGTCAAGAACAAGGCATCTAAACTTACCGATTCGCGAAACATGATGGAGAGCTTCTTTGAGACTGCTTTGACTATGACACATGTCAGAAGAGTTCAAACCTGCACAGACACTGTACAAGAAACAAGCTCAGCTATGGACCTACTCCGATGTAGTTATCAGAGCCAGACTGTGAGAGGTCTGAGAAAGCAGAACGGGGCACAGCTCCCGAGACCTGTTCCTCAGGGGAACAGCATCGATCACAGATCGTAAATAACAGTGCGAAGACCCAGGTTTGTCAACAGAGGACAAGTTAATCACCCTGGTGATGCGATTATTCACGGTGAAGCCATATGTCGGTCTTGGCAAACTCACCGCACTGCGTCCAACGGCAAGCGGTGTGTTTCTGCAGAAATTGATGACGACGACTGAGAACTCCCTCTTGTACACAGACCACTCCAAACAGGTTGCACAGGTAGCGTTCGATGGAGAACGCAGACGAAGCGACGGAGACCTGATATCCAGCCCGACTCGGGCATCGTCCCCCGTGACTGCCCCTCGCGCTGCCAACGCCGCGGCTCTGGAGTCGATCCCGAAACGGCCTAGTGCGGGGGCGACGCCAAGACCCCGTATCAGCGTACTGCTGTGACGCCCCGATACAGGCGGGCCCAAAAGAGACGCGGGCCTCGTTGATCCTCAACGCGGGAGAGGGGCCGTTTTGATGAGCTGTGTCCCTCGTCCTCCCTGAGGCTGATTATTTTAATTAGTTTATGTCAACCCCTTCAAGGAAGGCCAAACTTTCTCCGTTAAGGCGAACAAGTCTGGCCTAGATTTTTCCTCCTCTCCGCTATCAACCTGGCTCTGAGCGTCGTCGCCAGATTACGGTCCCGCCTCAGCCTTTTCTCCTCCCACATCGTCTTTTCTCCACGGCCCGTACCCCAGGTCGCCAATATGTCGTACCAACAAGAGCTGCGTGTTGCAGAGCTTGCCGTGCAGCGAGCAACCCTCTTCACTCAGAAGGTGTTTCATGAGAAGGCCAAGGGCTCGCTGGCCAAGGACGACAAGTCGCCAGTCACCAAGGGTGATTTTGGCGCGCAGGCCCTCATCATCCAGGCTGTTCGCAAAAACTTCCCCGCGGACGAGATAGTAGCGGAGGAGGAAGCAAGTGAGCTGCGGCAGGACAAGGAATTGAGTCAGGAGATCTGGGATCTGGTCAAGGATATCAAGCTGGACGATGCGGAGAGCGACAGCTTGCTTGGCGGACCGCTGCCCAGCCAGGAGGCCATGCTGGACATCATTGATCAGGGTAAGAGCGTTGGTGGACCAAAAGGACGCATTTGGGCCCTTGATCCCATTGACGGCACCAAGGGTTTCCTCAGAGGCGGCCAGTACGCCGTCTGCCTCGCCCTGATCGAAGACGGAGACGTCAAGGTGGGTGCAATTGGCTGCCCGAACCTGCCAATTGATGACACCCAGGCTCTCTCCGCGGATATCGGTGGTCAGCAGACAGACGACGCCGGTAAGGGAGTTATTTTTGCTGCAGTGAAGGGCGCGGGAGCAACTAGCCGCCCGATCTCTACCGGTGCTCTCTCCCAGAGCAAGTCGATTTCTATGCGCCCTGTGCCTGAGATCTCGAAGGCTGTCTTCTGTGAGGGTGTTGAGGCAGGCCATTCCAACCAGGGTGATAACGCGGCCGTGGCTCAGCGCCTCGGGATTACATCCCCAAGCGTTCGGCTGGACTCGCAGGCGAAGTACTGCTCGATCGCCCGGGGTGCTGGTGACATCTACCTCCGACTGCCGGTCAGAATGGACTACCAGGAGAAGATTTGGGACCATGCGGCTGGCGACCTGATTGTTCGTGAGGCCGGAGGTCAAGTGACGGATATTTACGGTCAGTGTCTGGATTTCAGTAAGGGCAGGACCTTGGCAGCAAACAAGGGTGTTATTGCTGCACCAAAAGCAATTCAGGACCAGGTCATCGATGCTGTGCAGGTCGTTCTGAAGTTGAAATAAATTTTCTGTAAATAGGTATTTTCGAGGCGTTGAAGAGCCCGAACCAAATGCATCTCAGAGTACATTGATACCAACGCAGAGCATAACACCATGCTTAGATATACAGGTGATAAAAGAATACAAGACAAAACCCAAGGAACGATAGGATCATTTGATCTTCTTAGCCTTCAACTTGATCGTCTCATCGTTCACGAAGATACCCTTGCCCTTGTATGGCTCCGGCTTCCTCCATTCGCGAATCTCCGCCGCAAACTGTGTGACGATTTGCTTGTCGATACCCTCCAGCAGAATGCGCGTAGGCTGCGGCGTGCTGGCTTTGACACCCTGGGGAATTCCCAGCTCAATTGGGTGTGAGTATCCGACCTTGAGAGAGACGAACTGCTGACCCGGGTACTCGGGTTCGACGGTGGTTGCGGTCGACTCGATGGAAGCTCTGTAACCGACACCGACCAGACTAAGGATGCAGACATGGCCTTCGGAAACACCTAGGACGTAGTTCTGCAGGTGTGCTCGCATCGTGCCTATTTGTCGAAGCGAAGCTGTCAGAAAGAATATTTCGGACAAAACAACACAGGTTGAGAAACATACCCCACATGGCACGTTGGTGAGCTTCCGTAGAATCTTGCACGGAGAGGGTCGCTTTTCTGAGCGATTCATCGTGGAAGACGCTGACAAAGGGAGGGATTTGGAGCGTCAATTGGCCTGGCCCAGTTCAATCCCGTTCGTTAGCCATAACCTATGAAGCTCCGAAGCAGAACCTTTGGATGACAGTTTGACATACCTTTCGGACCGTTGACCTCAATGGCAGTCTTAGGGGTCTCCTTTGCCCTGCCCCGAACCTGCGTCTGAGGCAGGTCGATGAACTTCAGCGAAACCTCTGGCGGTATCGATATCGGGGCGCCGCCGACACGGGATTGCGCCGGAGAAGTTGTAGAAAAGCACTGTGCCCGCAGGGGCTGCGAGAACGCGGGGACGAGGAAGGCGGGGAGCGAGGTATTCCGTACTGGATCCCGTAGAAGCTGCCTGAAGCAGCTCCGAGACACGGCGCAAGACATTGTGGGCTGAACTGTTATTCGATTCTCCTCCGCGTTCGATCTCGAATCTCGATTTTGCCCGGAGATCTGAATCCTTCATCGGGTTAGAGTTCTATCACGTGATCCTATATGCTTCTGGTCGGGTCCATGTCGTTGCGCTCGACTTCTTCCTCCTACAACTTATCTGATGAATTCAAGGGTCTCGATACTAAAGAAGATGAATCGCTGATGGCAGCATTCCGATTAGTGAAGATGCTGATGGTTTGATCACCAGAATGCGATACCTTCTTAATCGCGGTAGATGAGACACTGGACTGCTCACTTCACTCTCTCTTGACTGCACTCCATTTTCCTTGCTATCTGGGAACTTGAGAGAAACTTGTTAGCTTTTGAGAGTGGAAAACATATAATTTCTTAGTGACTTTTTCTCTCTGACTTGCCTTCTACTCTTTGCTCTTCTGATACTGAATGCATGGTCTTAAGTTTAGGTTGAGCACTGCTTGATCTGTTTCCTACATTCAATTACTGTCTATTTTCTCATTTAATGCCTGAGACACAAGGATGAAGACCGTGATGGCCGCTTCTTGCTTTGTTTTTTATTTTATCCTTCTTTCTTCTCTGTTATTCTCACCATCCACCTATGCCTACTCGACTTCCAAAGATGCTAGTAGGTTTTCGATATAGCAACATCGTCTTCTTTGCTTCAATTCCAGCTAATGTTAATAGGAATTTCAGCGCCCGTTAACAGCTCCACTGATGATCTGGACTTGATTGCGTTTCTAAATTCCAAATCCTCGCAGCAGGACACTATTTTCACGGAGGCGATTCAGCTACTAGAATCGATGAAGTCATCTCCTTCCTGCAACCGTATTGCAGCCACAAGACTTCTTGCATCTTGTCAGTCTATTAAAACTAATACAAAGGATTCTGCGGCAGATGCATCTATGATCCTTGACAATGTTAAGTCGCTTTATGCGGCGAGACTCGCTGTCTGTGAGCTTACCGGCGCAGGCGCAGCCATTCCTTCTTCATGTTCACCTCTCCATGTTTCAATCAAACAGGGAAGAGAGGCAGTTAAACCTGTGGCTGGTGACCGTTCGGGGTCGAAGATGGTAGACACAATTCCGACGGCGTTGCTGGAGTCGTGCCTTAAGTCGCTAGAATCACGACCTCAATGGTGGACAAGCTACAGCAATAGTAGACAAAACGCGATGGTGATGTGCCAGGCAGCAAGGATTGAGATTGAAAAAGAGGAGCTGTTAGAACTCCATCGAGCAGTTGCGGAGAATACCCTGAAGCTGAATAATGGGCTGCAAGAAGCCGTGCGGAACGCTGCCGCTGAGTCTGCTCAATACAGAGCTTTCGTACATGCAACTGACTTGATGCGGTCCGATCTGCTTCGTGAACTGGAGGAAGCTGGAACACAAGCCCGTGGCCTATTTGCGACTTTTCTTCGCGAGTTTGAAACCACCATTGGCTTTGCTGTGACAAGCGTGGTATCGATATTGAAGGGCGTCGAAACAGACACTACAGTTCTGGGAAAGGTGAGAACGCCCACAATTTACAGAGGATAGAGATGTAATTTGGACCAGGAAATTCGGAACGCAACCGGAGAAGTCGATCGTCTGCAGCGTACTCTTCGCGCTGTCCGCGAAGAGAACATAGCAACGAACGCAGAACTGGCACAAGCACACAAGCAAGAAGCCCAGATCAATTACCAGCTGGCACTCGCTATGCGATCATTGCTTGATTCATTGCTGGTGCAAGATATGGCACGACTCTCAGAAAGCGTCGATAGCTTTGATAGCTCCCTAGTATGTATCTCTGCATCTGTTCCAAGTATGCGCACGGCACTAAATTGTGACACAGAAATGGCTCGCTGAGCGGCTTTCGTCACTATACGAAATGGAACACCAGATTTTTGAAGTTTGTCTCGCTTTTTACCTACTTTCTGTGGATTAATACTAATTCTATCAGCGACTTCAAAAGTTCGAAAAGTCACTGGATGACTCGGAGCTGAAGGCCGAGAATCTGCAAAAGGCCCAGATACTACAAGCTGAAGCGCTCCAAGCGCAATCACAAGCCCAGGAGGCTTTCGGCGTCAATATCAAAGTCGCGCAAGTGCTGCTGGATCGGGTGACAGCTAACGCGGCAAACCTTGAAACTGCCATAGAGGATATGGCCTCCAGGTTTAGGGATATACCCATTCTCAGTGGTTCCCTTGGGACATATTCGCCGTGGACGATACTTGCTCTGCTTTGCTCCTTCATTGCTGCACAGTATCCGAGATCTGCCGTGGCGTTGCTTCTAATTTGCGGTGGTAAGTCTCCTTAGACACTTTGTATTTGGGTTCTCGTTCTAATAATGTCGTCTAGGGCCGCTTCTTTTCACTCTCAGATCCTTATACTAGAGTATGTTACTGCAGAGGGATGTTTTTCACTGAGATCTATTGCAATTTTATGACGACTCCTGTTATTTATCTGCATCATTACAAGCGTCATCATTTATTTACCTCCCAGATTTGCTGTTTCCATTTCTTATTTGTGGTTGTCTTCTTCGGCATCAGGTTTCGAGGCTGATTCTGAGGATCTGGAAGCTTAAAGGAAAGGGAGTTAGGGGATTTACGGAATACATGGCTTACGGTTTCCCGGTGTTGCCCTAGTCTGACTTTACACTTGACACAATTCATCAAGACCATTATCACTCGTCACATGGAGTCGATGCTGTCATGAGACTGTTGCTCCTGGAAGCGGTATGCCAATACCTTGGAAATTTCCAGAGATGGCTTCTATGGCCGAGTTGAAACGAGCTCTTAGGAGTAGGTCTTCTAGTCCATTTTCTTCGTTTTATTAACTAACGGCAGCGTAATAACAGACAGAGACGCGGCAATTTTCCTGTATATGCTGTTAATTTAGTAGGTAATCTTGAAGTTGATCCTATGTAGGTAAACTGCGTTCACTCGAAGGCGATTAGAGTCCCATACTTGGGAGGATCCCGATTAAAAGCTGTCAATTGTAGAGGTAAGATGAAATCTATATCTCTTCTGGGTCTCACGATTAATCTTACAGAGAGTTCACTAGACTCCGCCCGATTGAGGACCTCAAAAATCAATGAAGGTGCCGGAGCAATCCAGTTCCGGCGCAGAGCCTCCACCTTCCTTCTCACCGGCGGTCTCCAGGTAACCGCCCTCTGGGTTATATTTTACTCTCACCCTTCACCTGACAACAAGAACCCGGGGATGGCCTAGTGGTTAAGTCCACTGGGCTGGGTGACTGAGTCCCTCCCTTCCCCCTTCCCCCTTCTGCCCTTGGTCACTTACGGCCCCGCCTTTGATCCTTGCCTTCGGCGGCTCAAGTGAAGCGGTTCGATATTTGTCGATACCTGCTAACATCCCATAAGGGCTGCTGCAGGCTTGAGGGTCTAGGAATAGTAAAATCCTTGCGCGCCAAAAGCATAGGCGGGGGTTTTGTAGCTTCCTTGATGGCTCCCCGGTGGAGAGTCCAAGGGGGGTGAGCTTTTTTTTCTCATTGTTATCTATTCGCTTTAGGTGTGGTAAGCAGATGGATGTTTTTCTTTTCCTAATAATAGGGAACAGCGTGTTGAGTCAGCTGAGAGGTTGGTAAAAGTGTCACAAGGCAAAGAAAGTTTCTGTGAAACCAATCTTTTATTTAAATCTTGGTAGAAAATCATCTTCTGGGGTCACTTTTTCATACTTCTTTGACAATGAAGGCCATGAGGCAGTTCTTAAAGCCTGAGCACTAAGATCCTGGGTCTTAGCCTTGTGATCCATAGTTAACATCTGTATCATTCTTATTGGCTGCCCTGGCTATTGATTCCAGGTATGTTGGACAAAACGTGGTTTGTTGTCTTTACCAAGTTAGTCAATATAATGACTACACACATTTAACATCCACAATCCCTGAGCCCTGAGCGATAATCACCTCCCAATGGAGACCACTCACAAGCTAATTTGTTCTTGGCTGGTCAACATCTCCCTGCTGCAAGGGAGCAAGGTCCTGTACTTCTAAAGGGTGTGATAGTCTCACGCTATACCCCATACGGAATGACTATGACTATTGCGCGTCTCCAGAGCCATATTGCGGGGGAAATTCATATCCATGTTGATCCTATGTTGCCTGTTCCACATTCTTGATTCTGGACTTTCCCGAGTGCCATTTTAGCGAATTTATCGTTCTCAGACTGCCCGTGTCTCCTATTTCTCCGGACTCAGATGGAGGTATCGACAAATTTCTTGTTCCTTGTAGGTAAGTTCGTTTTAATACCAATCCATTATATAGATTTTCCGAAGAACGGCCGATAGGCATTTATCCTGGTAGACCCCGCTCTTCTCCACATGGAGGAGATGCATGGGTTGATAAATTTAGGTAGGTATTTAGTCAACAATTAGGGCCTATTGCCTTTTCCCGTGGTCTGGTGCCGCACTCGGTCTCGTGGATCGGTGCCGCTTTTCCGGGAGATGGTAATGATAGAAGAAATGTTATCACATGCTATATTATCACATACTATATTTCCATAGTATATATTGGGCTAGTGGCGCGATGCTCGCCTTCTCTAGGCCAATGGTACAGGGCTTGTCCAAAGGCACTTAAGATGGCCTTTCTCCGCTGTCTGTCATTGTTTCTTCCTCTAGGAACTACCGTCTTCGCTTCTGATCAGTTCCGCTCTAACTGCGCAAGCTTCCCCGACAAGGTTGATCTGCCAAATGTCAGAGTCAACTTTGCCAGCTATGTCCCTGGAGGAACAAACCTAACCCTCGTGGGCAATCCAGCTAGCTGCGATGAGCCGTGGCAGCTTGTCATAACGGATACGTGTCGTGTTTCCATGGCGGTCTCGACGTCAAACCAGAGCGAGATAACACTCGAAGCGTGGTTTCCCAGGAACTATACTGGGCGGTTTTTGAGTTCAGGCAATGGAGGTCTGGGAGGCTGTCTGTAGTCTCGCTTTGTATTTCACTGTACGTGTGAAAAGAGATGGAGATGTACTAAATGTCGGCTTGCAGGTATACAGCATTACGACCTGGCGTACGGAAGCTTTCTGGGCTTCGCAACCGTTGGAGCCAACAATGGCCACAATGGCACTTCAGGGGAGCCGTTTTATCAGCACCCGGAGGTTATCGAAGATTTCGTGTATCGGTCTCTGCACACCGGCGTGGTTGTTGGCAAGCAGCTGACGAAGCTGTTCTACCCAGAAGGATTTAAAAAATCATACTATATTGGCTGTTCAACGGGAGGTCGTCAGGGCTTCAAAGCTGTGCAAGAGTTTCCAGAGGAATTTGACGGAGTGCTTGCAGGAGCTCCAGCATTCAACTTTATCAATCTTCTGTCTTGGAGTGCGTGGTTCCTCACCATCACCGGACCCCCTGGAGCGGATACATTCCTCTCACCCGCTGAGTGGAAAATTGTCCACCAAGAGATCCTACGGCAGTGCGACGGACTGGATGGCGCGGTGGATGGAATCATCGAAGACCCTGATCTCTGCCATCCCATCATTGAGACCCTGATTTGCAAACCCGGAGAAAACGAAGACACATGCCTCACAGGCATCCAAGCCCACACAGTCCGAGAGATCCTGTCCCCATACTATGGAGAAAATGGCACCCTTTTATACCCGAGGATGCAACCCGGTTCCGAGATCGAGGGCGCAACCACCTTATATAGCGGAACCCCTTTCCCCTACAGCACCGACTGGTATCGCTACGTTGTCTATAATGATCCTAACTGGGACCCGGCCACCTTCAACGTCCACGATGCCTCTGTTGCACTGGCTCAAAACCCATTCAACGTCCAGACCTGGGAGAGCAATCTTACGGCCTTCCGGGATGCGGGCGGCAAAGTCCTCACGTACCACGGGCTGGAGGATCATCTGATCAGTTCCGAAAACTCGAAGCTGTACTACGCGCGCGTCGCGGAGACCATGAAACTGCCCCCGTCCGAACTGGACCAGTTCTACCGCCTGTTCCCCATCAGCGGGATGGCTCACTGCGACGAAGGCGAAGGCGCCAGCGCCATCGGCAATGAGCTCAACACGTTTACAGGGACGGATCCGGAGGATAACGTGCTCATGGCGGTGGTCAAGTGGGTTGAAGAGGGCGTTGCGCCTGAGACTGTACGTGGGGCCAAGTTGGTTGATGGGCCAGGTTCTGCGATCGAGTATAGACGGAAGCACTGTCGGTATCCGAGGAGAAATGTGTTCAAGGGGCCGGGGCACTATACCGATGAGAATGCGTGGCATTGTGTCTGAAGGAAGGTTCTAGCGTATATATAGTACTAACCTCAGGAGTGTATATGCACTGCAGAGGGATGATGTTGATGAATTCTAATAAGGTACGTGCAGTACATATGTACATATACGATGGACAACATGAGGAGATAGTTGTATACAACTCACATAGTAAAACTGACACGGAACGTTTGAGTGTATGCCTGGAATTCGTTGGATGTACTGTTGTCTCTGATGGAATCTGAGGGGAATGGATATACCAATGCATCGGTCATTGGGTAATTACATCCACCACATGATGTGACAAAATTATGACCAATATCAAGTGCGGTGTGTATCTCTGCAAAGAGTACTGAGAGTAAAGCAGACGTTCCATGCAAGCATTGTATTTATATATTGACCCTCATCTTTTTCCACTTAACCCCCGCCGTTCCCTCCTCCTCCTCCACCGTTTCCTCCACCACCATCTCCTAGATTAATGCTAGTTAGTGGATGCTATCCTCATAGAGTGCTGCACACGTACCTCCTCCGCCTGCACCACCGCCATCTCCGTGCCCACCATTTCCACCGCTAGACCCTGCTCCATAGCCGCCTCTGCTTCGGGTATGAGACGTGCTAGTAGTCTCCTTCGCCGGCGTCACGCTCACCGTTGGCACCGGGCCCGGCACCGGCACCGGCACGGGGGCAGGAGGAGGCGGGGGCGAAGTGAGCGGGGTGGATGATGCAACCACATTTGCCGTATCCACTTGTGCTTGTTGTGCTGCTCTCTTGCGTCTTTTCCAGAAGGGGACTTTTCGGGGGGGTTGGGGGGAATCGTCCGTGGAGGAGTTGTTGAAACACATTGTATTGTATTTTACAGTGCTTTTTATTCCATAGAATTGCTAGCTGCTCTGTCAGGTTGGTTAGTTAGGTATTTGCTCATAATTTTGTGTAGATAGGAAGGGTGAGAGGAAGAGGGGGTTACCTACCTTAGGTAGTAATGTATGTACAGCGCGGCACCTATAAATGACACCGTGCTTGGCCTAGGAGGTAGTAGGCATGTACATGTATACACCTAACTACAAAAAGTGTTGCAGTAAAGTCAACTGCAACTTTCATCGAATGGCCTCGTCATGTCGAAGAAGGTTGCAAATCGGAGCAATAAGTGGAACAGGAAGTTCAACATGAAAACGCTGAGGCACAAGGGTATATATATCTCGCTCTAATGCTAACACACAGACCAATTGACCAGCTGGCTATGCAGCTGGTTTTACGCTAATACCATGCAATTGCCCCGCATTTGCACGCTGAGGCTCAACAATCCGGAGGTAGGCGGCTACAGAGCTGTTGGTGATTAATCACGCTTGGCAAGGCAAAGGCGATCTTGGGGATGTGCCAGGCGCATCCCAAGCCGCGCCCCAATACGACTTGCAGACCTTGGTTTCCAGAAGAAAGAGAAAAGATGGCATGATTCAACTCACCTGATTGTGATTGATAAGCTCTCTTAGATTTGTAGTACATGCATACGTGACATGTCACGGCAACTGGAGCTATTTATAGACATATACTAATACTAATAAGTGAGCTTGGTGTAGAAACCAAATTTCAAGTCTTGCTTGATAAGCATTTACTTGGTTCCCCGCATATGATGATCTTGGCTGGATTTCGGCGTCGGATTTCAATTGAAGATGGTTGCGAGAAAGCTTCTAACCTTTTAGTCCATCTTACAGGTGATAATTATATCAAGTCTAAATTCGATTACATAGTTAACAGTACACCTTCAGAAGCAATAGGCTCGTTGGGGATTGAACTAACTGGCTTAGATTGAAAGATAATGAAGTGGCGGAGAGAGAGAGGGACTACTTGACGGCAGATTCTATCCCTGATTTTTATCGGTAACTCCACCCCTTTCATGGCTAGGGAATGTCCTGAAGGTTGAGATTAAAATGAAAAAGGTCGATTGTGGTGTATATCCTGCAGAAAGCTAAAGCAAACATCCCATCCGGTCACCTTATTAATCTTCACCATCATCGTCCTCTACTTAACACCCTCCAGCCCCACCACCACCATGTCCTAAAACAATCCTAGTGAGCAATGGCATCATCAAAAAACATATCATGTCTGAGTGGAGACATGTATGTATATCATGGAACACTGCACATACCTCCTCCCCCCCATCCTCCTCCACCATCTCCGTGGTGCCCACCATGATGTCCACCACTACCACCGTGGGAAGCGGCAGCTCCCAAATATCCACCATGGTAGTGGCCTCTGCCTCCCCTCCGGTGTCCACCTCCGGTATGAGACGCACGAACCTTGCGGACTCGGGGTGGATAGTAGGTGTCTGCGGCCGCGGAGCGGTCGTTGAAGCACATTGGGTCGTGCTGCAAGTGCTATGTGGGTACCAGATAGATCCTGGGTTCTCTGTTAGATTAGTTGGTTAGTCAGATTAGATCTTCTGCATAATATCCGTGCAGTATAGGTAGGTAGGTATTTGGTAGTTGTAAATAAGAGGAAGGAAAAGGGATGTATAGGTGGATGGACGTAGGAAGATGGACTGAGGTCCTTCAGATGGACGCAATCTGTACCTCCTAACCTTGGGTACTGATCGCAGCAAGTATATAAGCAGTACTTGGCCCACTAGGAGGTATGTATGCCGAATTGCAACACTTCGCAGTCAAGGTAAGCCGCAAGCTTCTTCAATCAACTCAATGATATAAATTATCATGGTAGATAGAAAATTATGAGAATGAACTGAGGAATAAAACAGGAGTCTTAGCATGGAAGTGCCTCCTGGCACTTATATATCTCACCACCACCACCTCTACCGCCCATATATAGAAATTGGTCGCCTGGCTACCTAATGCAGCTTATGCTACGCCATCCAACCGTAGGGCCGCCTTTCCACATCGAGGCCGGAAGCCAATAGCAACACCCTCTATGATAAATGATGTGAGAGGCTTGGCGAGGCGCAAAGGCACACTTGGGACGCCTGATATACGAGGTGCGTGGCTTAGTTTCTAGAAACGTTCGAATGACACGCAAGACTTCAGGTTACGGCCCTAATTCAAAAGTGCATTTACTCACACCGGCCTCAACTTTCGCGGTGGCTTAAGCATATGCATATCTCCATGGCTGGTGATTGGGTGTTTGGGGGGGGGGGGAACCTCGAAAAAGACGGGGAGTGATGAGCTCGAGGATTTCTGGTCTGCTTGATGCGGTAATGCTGTTTGAAGTTTTGGAGACTTTTTCCTGCCATATAGACTCCAAGGATTGGCTAATTTTTTCCGCTTGTGATGATTGTTGTTGAGTGAGAGAATCTGACGTCGATTGTTCTGAAGGATGCGGAAGACCTCGCCTTCCGCAGGCTGAGGCTGCTTGGTTCTCACCATCCTCCCATTCCTCCGGTCCTGAGCCCCAAGGTAACTAAAAGAGAATGAAGACTGTGAGAAGTGACTTGCTTGTTTTGTTTAGGAGTGCCAGTCTACTGATGCTATATATGATGACTAAGTGAGGTCGCCCTAACTTAGGGGTCCCGATAGGGGCTTCATACTGGTCTAACAAGGCCAACGACTGACAGACTATAGAAGGAGGCAGAAGAGAGATAAGATGGGGTGAGATTCTGTCAATCTACGACCTATGAGCTCTGCTACATAGATATCGAGTCTGTACAAACACGATATGACTACTTTTCGCAAGAACCTTGGGTCCACGGCTCACGCTGTTCCACCGACCGAGGTTGATCTCCACGCCACCAAAAGACGAGTGGGGGTTCGTCGCAACGGCGCCCCATTTGTCTCCTCTCTATGAGGACGATCCAGCGTTCCACTTCCACCAAGGGCGCGGGTCGTCCAAGCTTCACAAAGTTCAGGCACAACTCTGAGCTACCGAGGAGTGCCCGACGGGAAATCTCCGCTGCTCCGTCCACAGGTGGGCAAAAGCCGTACTTGTTTGCAACATCTCTGGAACACAGTTCAGTTCAGTCACTGTCTTGAATGACCTCGCTCTCCAGCCATGGCAGCGCAGTACGTCACCAAGACCTACACATACAAAAACGTCCAGGGCAAGGCCCTCCAGCTCGACGTGTACACAGTCGATCCGCGCCCGTCGGGGCCACAGCCCGCGGTGCTGTACTTTCACGGTGGCTATCTGGTAGGTTGATGCAATCGACATGCGACGGAGACAACGACGTAGACGACCCGAAATATTTATATATATATAACAACAAAGCGACCTTTCTCTCACAGAAAGAACTACGTTCGCTGACGGCTATATGTTCATTGTCAAAGATCACCGGAGACCGCAAGCACATCCCGCGCTGGCTCGTCCAGGCCACCCTGAAGCGTCGCTGGACGCTCATCTCCGCGGACTACCGCGTCCTGCCCGAGTCCACGGGCCTGGAGCTCGTCGAGGACCTGGGCGACGCTTACACCTTCGTGTCGCGCACCCTCAACGTCGAGATCCCCGGCCTGGTTGACACCTCCCGGCTGGTCATCGCCGGTTCCAGCGGCGGCGGATATTGCGCCGTCCAGGGCGGTACGCGGTTCAGGGACCCGGTCCCCAAGGCCATCCTGGCCATCTACCCAATGGGCGATCCGACGTCGCGGATCTGGACGACCAAGGGCGGTCGGGACATGAACGTGTCGCCCGCCGAGGCGGCGGAGATTCGCGCAGAGATCGACCAGATCCTCCGCAGCAAGGAGATCAGTTTCGGACAGACCTTTCCGCCTGACGGAGATCTGGAGAATAAGCACCCGCGCTGGCGCCTGGTGCGCTACATCGTGCAGGAGGGGCTGTATGTCGACTACTTGACGGCCGTGAAGGGGCTTGGTACTGCCATCGCAACCAGGGGGAAGACGGCCATTCCGGAGCATGTGCGCTCGCTGTTCCCCACGGATTTCACGGTCACGAAGGACTTGCCGCCGCTGATCGTGACGCACGGCACGGTCGATCGCTCGGTGCCCGTCCAGGACGGTGAGGCTCTCGTTCAGAAGTGCCGCGAGGTCGGGCTGCCGGTGGCTTATTTCCGCGTGGAAGGAAGGGACCACGATTTCGATCTCCCTTACAACTCCGTGGAGGATGATGACGAGACAGATGACGTGGGGAAGAAGGCGCTTCAGGGATGTCTAAAGGAGTTGGACAAGTTGATTCCCTCGGAAGCAAAATAGGTTGTCCCTGCCTGATCTTTGCTGGCAGCACTAGATATAGTCCAGATACCATGCTATAGTCTAAGTCGTGTGCGTATTACGTGGTCGTTGGCAGAAAAGCAAGTATCTTGTAAACTGGTGAATAATTGATATGGCGACTCGAGCCGTGACATATGATGCTCTAACTGATAATCACAGAATGCAAGTATGTAGTATGCAGTGACTCTAACCTTGAGTACAAAGAAATTGATGCAAACAAGTGGTATACCCAATTCCAAACGATCCGACGCAGTGCAAAATGGTGTATCCAAAACAAAAAGACCCGAGAATAGTACATCCTATAAACAGAACCTTGAACTCCGTATGCCCGCCGCTCACTCTCATAATGATATGCTAAGTCTTGCGAAATCATAGAACATAGCTCAACATTTCCTGCGCCCTCACCGCCGTGGCAATGTGCCACGGCAGCGTATTTCGTTGTACATTGATGGTCCCTTTCGCCCTCGCAAGTGTTGCCAGATCGCGATACATGCCCAGAACCTCCCTGAGGAGTGTTTCATATGTCGACAATGGCCGCTGCGTGTATATGAGATTCACGCTCATTGCGAACACACCATCGCTGTCGCTGATACCCTTTCGTCGAAGGAGATATCCGCTGGCCAGAGCTGGACGGAAGTCTGTGATGTGAGGAGAATTGCTGAGACGGTGAGAAAGTATAATCCCCCAAGACTCATCGCAGACATCAATGAGAATAGATTCCGACTCCAGATCGGCAGAAGATACTTCTGTCGGAGTCGGGACATTCGCAGCTGCAATGCTACCGCTGGTGGGTGTGGTTGCGTTACCGGACTGGTCCGGTGAAGGGGCGCTAGTGTGAGGCGTCGTAACCGGTGTGTTAGATGCTTGCGGGTTGAAAACGCTCATCTGTATTTGCGAAGGGGGAAGCTCAAGGTATAGGTCCGGAGTGGTGTTGACGCTGAATATGGTCAGCTCCACCGGTATGGATTTCGTCTGATTGTGTCGTTCGACAAGGGCCGTCCACGCTAAAAAGCCATTAGCAAGCTGGCCTAATAGACATCATTGAAAAGGGCATCAATCTTACCATCGACCTCCTCCTGATCTATGGGTTCTGTTTTTACGAGGAGAACTCTCCAGCGAGCCTGAGTCTTGTCCATGATTTCCCTGGTTGTCTCCCATACCTCATATCTCACGTCTGAAATGATTCTAGAGACAGTCGAGCCCCTGGAGCGGAGGCAGTAAGACAAGGCCAGTTGAAAAGAACCCGTATTATCAGACCAGGCGGCGGTGACCCAGCGCTGATCTGCGCTTCTTGAGAACGCGAGATGGAGACACTTCCCTTCCTGCAACGGCGAGAGCCTCTCCGAAGAGAGCCTGAAATTGATGACTTTCGGAACAGGCTCTGCGAGGAGTACCGGGGGAGCGCAACCCATGACGCTGGAAGCTGGATCTCTTGGAGGACATCGATTGTAAACCTCCAGTGCCAGATTTAGATACTCCGCTTGCGTAGGGACAACGATCGTTTCTGGCGATGAGACAAAGTCCATAGGGATTATCTGCAAGACGAGCTCATTGAGTTGCCGGGCGTGCTGTCGATCTACGTCACCGACGTATTTCTGAAATATCTGCAAGAATGCCGAGCAAATATCCGCAAGTGCAGCGCCATGAGTGAACGGATTTATGATGTAGATGACAACGTTATCCTTGCCTGGAGGGCTCTTCGAGAGAAGGGTTCCTGATAAAAGTTAGAAAAGCCAATGGATATTTCAGGAACAGAAGACGACCATACCTAATTCCTCACACAGTGCTCTTAGAGATTGCATCGTAGAGGGATAGCTGGATTCGCCAGAAAGGTTGACTTTCCATGACCCTAGTCCTCGTTCCAACTTGTCTCCCCGGACATGTTTCCCTAAATTACAACTAGAATAGAGCAAGCTCAAGCGCTCCAAGAACGCATCGGCCCCTTCTGCTGCATTGTGAGGATGGATGCAATAGGCTAAGATGTTCTTCTCCCCGTTGGCAGGTTCCAGTCCAAAGGTCTCCCAGAACGGAATTGCAGGAGGAAGGAGTTCCAGGTAGTCCTTGCCACGACGGATGCGCAAATGGGGCGGTGGCAGTTTCGTAATAGAGCCCTTTAGGTCTTTTCGTTGAGCCGCTTGACGAGGCGGTAATCCCTCGTTTGTAGGCAGTGCGATCGTGTTATCTTGCACGGTAACATAGCCTTTTAGATCAAGCCTCACGATTTCTCCCATGACACTGGTGTCCTCGAGAAAGGTCCGGAGCGAAAACGTATCATTTTCCAGATCAGGTAAACCCACATGCCCATCAAGTTTATGGTTTAGTGATGACTGGGTAAGCTGATCCACCATGAGCTGCGCAAGTTGGATCTCGTCTTCCTTCCGTGTAAGGACGGGAGAGATCTGACTCTGTCTGACTGAGAAATATCCTATCAAGGACCAATCGGAGAAGACAGACAGGAAGTTTCCTAAAAAGGCTGAATTGTCCTCTCGAGAAGCGGCAGCATCCGGGTCACCGGAAATTGAGAGTTGCTCTAGGGACGAAGCTGTTGATTCTTCCGCCTCTGAGATCGGACGTTTTCTCTTCAGATTTGTGGTTGTCGTTGGAGACGTGGCCCTTTCAAAGACTATTTCGCTACTATCATCGCTCATCTCATCACTAGAAACAGACGCAGAATGCACATCGGCCGGTATGCTGCTCAGTGGAGTACCATGGTCAGTACTTGCGGCGTTAGCCTGTCCACGGGGGACCGATCTAATCTTCCTTTCATATAGTGGGAAGCCAACGGTGGGGATATCCCCAGTAGCATTGACAGGTGCAGAGGTTCCTTTTGCAGGAGTCCTCCAAAACATTCCGTCAGCGCCATACTTCTGATCCCAGGAACGGAGATTCTGCTGAAAGGGCACGGGATCATAACGGCTCTGCTTCCGACTCCGCTTTTCTGAACCACCGCTGTCCAAGAGTGTTCTGCCTGCTTCTTGCGTGCCTTCATCAGGGCGTGACTCGGAGAAGAGTATCCTTTTAATTTCCATAGGACTGAGAGGAGGACTTGGTTCCTGCCCCTGGTCTTCTAGGGATGGATGGTCCGAAGGTCCTTCCATCTCATTTCGATTGATCTCAGATCCTGCCATATGAAGACTAGGCTTCGATTCTCTATCATCATTGACAAGTTTTTCAATGTTTTCGCCACGTCCGCCAGTATCCTTGTCTGCAGATGGAGCATTTTCAGCCAAACCAAGTTCGGTTGACTTTATTGGCTCAACTTCAGCTACTTGAATGTCCTTCTGCTGCGAGTCTTGGACGTCTTCCATCGCCTTGTCACCTCCCAACGCCCCGAAATTAGGCTCATCAAAGAAGCTAAAGTCTGCATCACTGATGCCTTTAGACCCGAAATCCTTTTCGTTCATTTCACCGAAGAGATCATCATCGTCATCGTTCGTGTCATAAAAACCCGATCCAACCGCAAGCCCCCTGGATGGACCAAAGCCAGTCATCACCACAGATTCAGGACGATCTTTAGATGATACTTGCTCACTAGGTTTCACAGAGCCTTCATTTTGAGCTTTGGAAGGCCCGAGATCCGAACCTTCGCTAAACATATCCTTGCTTGATCCCTGTGCAACCGCACCGTCTGGCGGTGTCGGGTACACAAGGCTTGCCGCTTGAAGATCGGGAAACTGAGGTATTCGGGCTAGGCTTTCAATACCTTCCAGGACATCCGTTTTGGAGGGTGACATTTCCTGGACCTTGGGCTGCTGCGCCTTAGGTACGTCGGTGTCTTTGGAGAGCGCCTCGTTCCTAGAACTGGCTGCAAGAAACCACTGTTCAGCAAACTCCAAAGGGTCAAGGTCGTCTGTAATAGAGCTTCCCAGCCCATGATACAACGTAGGGGATGTCGCCTGAGTTCTTCTAAAGCAATATTTGGCTGGCCACAATATACGCTTTAGTGGATATGGAGGCTGAGTACTGTCACCTTGTCTCCAGCTCTCCGCGGCGAGTCTGGCGTAGAATGGCTCGGTCACTTCGACTTCAACCCATGCTTCATCTTCAATTGAATCAACCGAAAGCCCGACATTTCCAAGCCACTCTAGCACACTGACCTTCCATTGTCTACGCTTGATTTCAAGCATACGCTGGGAGGTCTCGCTTTCCATGGCCTGGGAATTTGGTAAGCTTGGCGAAGGAGCAGTCGATTGTGCTATATCGGTTGTAACCAGTCTGCCAACCGTGCCATTGGGAGATAGCCATAGGTCAGTATCAGGCTGAGCATCAGCAATTTCAGCACGCCCAGCTGGTGCCCAAAGGCGCGTTATTCCGTGCTGGGATATTGTGTGCAAGGAAACGATCAGTTTCCCGGGAGAAGTCAATTCAACCCGGATTGTGGTTAGGGAAGGGACTGAGGTTGGGTTATCATTAAGGATTGTTGGGCTATCATAGCCGTTTGTATCAACGGCGGTAAAGAGAGTGCGCGTTCCAAGGGGTATTGCGTTATGACGACGAATCAACTGAAGACATATCGCACCTGCGACGGCGGAAATAAAAGATGCATATACGGCTGCTGAGTTGCCCTGGCCATCACCTGGCCTGGCTGGGGTTGCTGCATTTGAAGCCTTCTGGGATCCCGATGACCCTGCAGCATGAGTCTGAGGATCCGGCGAGAGAGTCTTGATCAATTCAACCGCAGTTGTGCTTCCTGAGGCCGACACTGTGGTTTCAAGATCGTCAGCGCATGGAATCATGTTATCGAAGGAAAAGACAAACCTTTCAAGGATGCGGACCCAACAAGGAGCCTATTCGACTCGCTGCTGCCCCCATTCGGACAGAGAGGGCTCAAGCTCTCGAAGTCCGGGGTGGCCGAGAAGACCCACAGACCAAAGCGCCTGGGATAACATGATACTAGGCAATCAAGATTCCTCAATCTGAGCTCAAGGTCCTTGAGTCGACTGAGGTGCTTGAGGATTGCATAACCGTTGGCCAGACCCTCAGGAGAGAGGGTGGCGCCGGCTGACTCTTCCGTGTATATCCTCCAATAGATGTTGGAGAACCCATCCTTTCCCAATCGTTAAACGAGATGTTCAAAGGTTATTAATACGCGAATATATGCACTTACAATGATACGTATGTTCGTGGTAGCCCCTCCTGGAAAGTCCATGATCAGAGGGTTGCTTCAAAACGAAGCTCCGGGCTGCTCCTAAGTCAGAGATGGGAACGAGGGGCATCCATTCCAGAAGCGGATTCATTTCCAGGAGAGCCAAAAGAACAAAAAAGAAGAATGTGTGCTGGAAACAAAGCGCAGAAGATGGTAACCTCAGCAAAACAGAGGCAAGCAAATACAGCTTCCAGATGCCATCGCCATACGGCGCAAGGCTAGGTGAGAACAAAAAAAGCGATATTGAGAGACAGGGCCTCGACAGTTAGTGAAAATGGAACGACTGTGGGCGAGCAAGATATCGGGCGATGGAAAATGCCCGATCTCAACAAATATCAGCGCGAACCGAGCCAGGCGCTGCAGGTGCTCGACGGCGTCGCAAGCAGATCCGTGGCCGCAGGCGCTCGACGCTCGAGGTTCTGGGGCGCTCGGGCCAGATGGACTCCGCGGAGGCGCGTCACGTGGGGAAATCTTGGCGCTGATCGTCGGCTTCTCGATCCTCGAAACTTTTTTTGCGGCTCCGTTTGGCAGACTCAGCTGGTTGCAAAGATGAAGCTGACCAACCAGTCTGGCGTTCCCGTCTACACGATCTCGGGGTCGTCCACCGCGCGACCCCTGCCAGAATGGCTGGCAAGACGGCGAAAGCGCAGTCTCAAGAATGACCCGGAGTACGCGAATCGGGTCGAACTGCTCCAGGACTTCGAGTTCGAGGAGGCAAGCCAGTGCATTCGAGTCAGTGAGGATGGACAGTGGGTGATGAGTACAGGTATGCCTCCAGTCTTTTTTTGATCACACCGTCTTTCACAGCGCTGATCGCAGTGTCTTGTAGGCACCTATAAGCCGCAGATCCATACCCACTATCTCCCACACCTGTCGCTTTCATGGGCTCGTCATACCGTGTCGCTGAACACTACTTTCCTCCTCCTGTCTTCCGATTACTCAAAATCCTTGCATCTGCAGTCCGATCGGTCTCTGGAGTTTCATACCCCTCAAGGATGCCATTACACAATGAGGCTACCGAGATATGGCCGCGATCTGGTTTACGACAGGCAGTCCGCGGAGGCATTAGTGCCGGCAGTTGGAGTCAACCAAGATGGAATGGGAGAGGTCTTTCGCCTGAACTTGGAGCTGGGTCGATACATGCGGAGCTATGAGGTAGATGTCGGTGGTGACGACTATACGTCAGCCGGAGGAGGCGCATTGCAGGGTGGCATCAATACGGGCGCCGTTAACACAGGTGCGATTGCCGAGGAGAGTCACAATCTGCTCGCCTTTGGTACCTCGATAGGGACTGTGGAGCTCTGGGATTCCAGGGCACGAGGCAGAGCTGGAGTACTGTTGCCGCCAACGCAGTCTGACCCAGGAGATGCCAGATCAGAAATTACAGCTTTGGAGTTCCATAGGTCTGGATTGACACTGGCAACTGGATCATCCAATGGCCTCATTCATCTCTATGATCTCCGGTCTCCGGTGCCTCTCTTGAAGAAGGACCAGGGATACGGTTATCCTATTCACACTCTGAAGTTCCTGTTGCCGTCATCTTATACCCGAGAGCAGACGATGGAGCCCAAGATTCTCTCGTCAGATAAGAGAATTATCAAGATCTGGGATCCGCGAGATGGCAGTCCTTGGACTTCCGTCGAGCCTGCTGTTGATATCAACAGCGTCGCGTGGTGCAGAGATAGCGGAATGATCTTAACTGCTAACGAAGGCAGACAGCAGCATGCATTTTTCATACCTCAGCTTGGGCCGGCTCCTAAATGGTGTTCGTTCTTGGACAACATTGTCGAAGAGATGGCGGAGGATCCGAACGACCCACAGGCATTCTCGACTGGCCAGGCGGGCTCTGTCTACGATAACTACAAGTTCTTGACAGTTCCTCAGCTGCGGACTTTGAACCTGGACCACTTGATTGGAAGGACCAACCTTCTGCGACCCTACATGCACGGATACTTTGTGGCCCAACGGCTGTATGAAGAAGCACGACTTATCACCAACCCATACATCTGGGAAGAAGAACGGGCGAAGAGGGTCAGAGAGAAGATCGAAAAGGAGCGTGAAAGCCGCATCCGTGGCAAGAAGAAGGTTACTGCCAAGGTCAACAAGAAATTGGCAGAGAAGCTTCTTGAGCAGGAGGAGAAGAAGGAGCGTAAGAAGGCCCAGCGCGTTCTGGAACGAGGCGGTGACGAGGACATGGTCGATGCTCCTGCTCCAGAGTCTGCTGGCAAGCCAGGCTTGCTTGGCGATAGCCGTTTCGCGAAACTCTTTGAGGATGAGGAGTTTGCTGTGGATGAGAATTCGAGAGAATACAAGTTGCTTAACCCTAGCAATGCTCCGGATACTTCTGAGCGGAAGGAACGGGGCTTGACCGCAGTTGAGCAAGATGAAATCGACTCCGTCCCCGGCTCTAGCAGCGACGAGGATTCTGAGAGCAAGAGTGGGGAAGAATGGTCCGCGAAACGCAAGCCTTCCGGCAACAAATCCTCTGGAGCAAACAAACCGAGTAGTCGACCTGCGCCACAGATGCAGGTATCTTCTTCAACAAAGGCCAACCAAGCCCGCGATCGATCTTTCGAATCCCGCGTTCAGAACATGCGCGTGAAGGAGAGACCGGCTCGCACAGCTACTGCAGTTGGCGAAAAGGAAGTGACGTTCGCCCCCCAGCCAAAGTCGAAGCCGAAGCCTGCAGCCGCAGAAGTGGACAAGGACTACCGAACCAAGGAACGTCGAAGCGCTTCTGGCAACACTTTCCGACGGATGTAATATGGTCCAGGGTATTAGTTGCACGTCAGATTTTGGACGCATCAGCGCGTTGCGCTCCAGTAGAGCCAATGTGCGCGAGTCGAGTCTTGAATCTATGCGTTGTCTTGCTCGATAACACTTGCATGCAGCCAGCATACATGCTCCCCGTTTTTGGGCATTCCTTCGTGTTCAGATCTACAGCGACATCTAGTATTTCTAGCTGTCTGCTCTTTAATGCACGGGGTTCTTTGCCCATCAATAATCCCCGGTCCATTCATGCGCACAGTTTCAGGCGAGGCAGAAATCAGATGTCATGACAGCGAAGTCCTGCTGACTGGCTACACTGAGGCATTAACCACACGGAAGTCCCCTGACACAGTTATAGGCAAACTCCAGGAGGGGAGGGGAGGTCCTGTCATTTACGATCACCCGGGGAAGACAGTTGTGGAGACACGAGAAAGGTACATTTCCGTGAAAAGTTGGATGAAAATAACCGGCTTGTGGTTTGCAGAAAAAGATATCCTTGAGCATTTGGCGTCCTAAAAGGAACTGTTCGGAGTAATGAATGCATAGTGTTCTCATCTTTTTGCTAGAGGGACATGTACAGTGCAGTACTACTGTATGTAATGACATCAAAAGCGATTCGGATTTTAATGTACATGAACAAAAAAGTGTGCTTTCGGAAAACGTGAAGAGGTCTTTCTGCCATTTTAATAACTATCCCCTGTGCTAATAATCTATCCTCTTCCCCCGGAGATCCTTTCAAGACGCAAGCGGCTTGTTGGTGACATGCTTGCTAATAATCATTCAAATAAGATGATTAACGAGTCTCGATCGGGAATTGATGTATTAAAGTTCTCATGAGTCATGTCCATCCATACCCTGGAGGGTCTTCGATGTTCAAAAGAAAGCACCAGTGTGAAGTGACCGCTTGCTGCTCCATCGGGCCGAACCCTAGACCTCCGCTGCCGATCTCAGATGAAATTACACATCGTGGTCAAAACGCCTCAGGCGACTGTTTCCGGGGTTCACAGCTCGGTCTGCCCCCGGACTTTTAAATACACCATTTTCGTCAAGTCATGCCGAGTTGTTTTTTCTGCTCCAGCTTGCACAAAAGATATGGGTGATATTTCATGCATATGCAGACCATATTCGAACATCTAGTAGCGTATTTTGGTTTTCATTTAACATAATGCGAATGTATACTGAGTATAAGCTTATACAAGGTATGTCAAATAACTTAATAAATTTAGCAATGCTTAATCTCAATAACTTTGCTTAATTTTATTTTCTATCCATCTAAGCATATGCTTAGCATCAATAAAGCATATTCTCTTATATTGAGTAATCAATACTACTTAGGCGAAATCTCAGCTTTACCTCTATTCAAGTCAAAGTGAAGTCCAGATCAGGCCGAGCTAGGACCTGATATTTCCAGCCAGCGAATCCAGAACATGCAGTTTGCCGAAATGCGCCTTATCGATTGGTGCTAAAAGACTAAATTTTGGTTTCTCATGGGTGGAGTCTTGAGGTGGACAAATGGAGACATCTTATCAGTTCAACATATGTGGGACCATGAGGGGCATAGAGGGCAGCTGGTGGCTACTAAGTCCCAAAGATGCTCCGATTTATTAATACTGATGACACTTACTGGTGATTGTTTCAGAGAGCTCGGTACAATAATTAATAATTTTCATCTGACCTGAAGCAGCAACACGAGTGTCGATACAATCAACCATATTAATAGGAATTGATTCCCTCAACAGCCCGTCTCATCAGAACGCAGTACCAGTACCTCCAAGACATTGCCAAAATGACATCTCCTCTATCTCTAGCTGGAAAAGTAGCCATCGTCACCGGCTCCTCGCGCGGTATCGGCTCCGCAATCGCCCTGGAGCTTGCCAACCGCGGCGCCAAAGTGACTATCACCTACAGCTCCCCCAAGAGCGACGAGGAAGCAACCTCCCTCGTGAACAAGATCTGCGCTCTCAACAACGGTTCCGACGCGATCACTGTCCGGACGGACCTCTCTCAGCCCTCAGCGCCGGCCGAGATCGTCTCCGCGACCCTCGCCGCCTTCGGCCCGCATATCGATATCTTGGTGAACAACGCCGGCACACAGGTGACGAAACCCATCACGGAGATCACGGCCGATGACTATGCATACGTGTTTGATTTAAACGTGCGCGCGCCGTTCCTGTTGATTGGGGCCGTGGTCCCGCATCTTCGTGCCCCCGGGCGCATCATCAACATCAGCTCCGTCGCCGCGCGCGCCGGGTTCAAAAATCTCAGCATGTACTGTTCGTCCAAGGCGGCGCTAGAGGGAATGACGAGGTCGCTGGCAGATGAGCTGGGCGATAAGGGCCATACCGTCAACGCGGTGGACCCGGGCCCCGTGCAGACGGTGCTCTTGGAGGGTATCTCTGAGGAGATTGTTGAGAGACAGAGGGTGGCAACAGTGGTGGAGAGGCGGCTTGGGAGGCTCGATGATATCGCGCAGATTGTATGCTTTTTGGCAGAGGAGCGGAGCCGGTGGGTGTCTGGACAGTGTATATCTGCCTCCGGCGGGTATATGATGTATTGAGAGTTCTTTCTTCGTTGCACCTTTATGGAGTTTTGTCTTATTGAGCAAAAAGCTGTCGATAAACAGACGATAGACGATGGAAATGTATAGTAGACTACTTACCATTTACTATTTGAGGCGCTCATATTAGTAGGCAATTGCTGCCAATACCCGAGTCGAGAAAACCAAAATTGTGGCCTTTCACTTCAGCTGCAGTCAAATCGTGCCTTCCATATTGTACTGTACATCTAGATTTTAGTGTAAAAGAATTTATACTATAATTTATATCTATTCGAAATACTAACTTATTGGTATGTTTGCACGTCTGGTTGCTTTGTAATGCTCAGATGCATTAGAACAGTTGATGCGCAGGTGACTGACAATGCCTACCTAAGTGTCAACCAGAAGTCTACCAGTACTGATTGCAAATAGATGTCATGGCCTATTCTTTGTAGTGAAGCGGTTTTCGGTCCACACCAAGGTAGGAAGGAGAAGGGAGAGGAAGAGGGGAACCAACATCCCCCCTAAAAAGCGGCCTTTCAGCTAACATCGACTCTCTGGACTGGGAGTCTTTGGGTTCTCCATCCTCCAGCTCTGTAACGGAAAGATTTAGCGGTGAGCTTACCTATTTAGGACAGCGAGCATCCCGAGGTCCAAGGGCTATATCTATGTAGATAGCAGTACAAAGGCCCCAGAAAAAATCGAGGTATCGGAAACAACGCATTTCGGTGTGATTTCTTAGGCACATAAGTTATTATTGCTGGAGAATTTGTATTCTGATTAGGTTAAGTAAAGTAGGAGCCGTTCGACCAGCGTAGCAAAATGCAAACAGGGACTATCACCTAGACGCATATAATAGCTGACTACAAGCAGATTCACAACGTAGAAAAGTAAGATTCGATAATATATGTATGGTATAATTGACATTTCCCTTCCAAGTACCCAGCAAAATATAACCCTATTCACCCTTCCCGTTCATCGGATTTTAGAAAACCTCAGGAAGCTCCACATTCACGTAATGCATCAAAAATGCTCAGCAAAAAGGCAGAAGCATCATAAAAATAAAAAGCGTAGCAAGGATAGAGATCAAGACACAGTGCACCTGACAGGCCACTTAGAAGAAGGTGAAGATGAAAGAAGAAAAAGACATAGGCTGCAGTCAACAGCCTCGAATCGATAACCCAAATGCAATGATGATGGGTAATCCTGTCCGATAACTGATCAGTTTCAACCACCACAAGGCAAAACCATGAGATGACATTCTCTATCTCCCAATTCCCTTGGTTCCCTTACTTTTATCGCTTTGCTATCCAGTCTATAAAAGCGACGTATGGAGATGGCCGTAGAAAAAATAATGTGGAAAAAGGAGGAGAAAAAAAAATAATAAACGGAGATCAATGGGAAGTGAATATAAAATGTGTGCGAGTTGGAGAGCAAAGGATCGGGAGATGTTAGAAGACTGTCCAATTGTCTTCTGTCCGGGGAGAAGCACATCTTTCAAGGAAGGTGTGCAGAGATGAGACAGGTAGAAACGTATCAGTAGAGAGTACAAGAACTGTGCGATGACGCAGTGTCATGAGCTATATGGTGAGTTTCGGAAGATGAATCAGAAAGTCGACAAGAACTTCACCCTCTTCCATTTGACTTGAATAGCCAAGCCTATTCCAAGTCTTACACGATGTTCTTCATGAGTACGAGCCACCCACAATATGCACTTTCTTTCTTTCAGAAGTCACATATCTGGGAGTATTTTGTTACTGCCAAGGATGGAAGCTGGTCAATCCGGCGGCTCGCCTCCCGCTACCGCGCCTTGACCCCCCTGAGCTTCCAACAGACTCACCACCGCCCAAGCTGCCACGCCTTCCCTCTTCCAAGCTTCGCCTGGAAGCCCCAAAATCGCTCATGGCAAATAGCAATGGTTCATCTTCTTCGAAGGCAGTCGCGTGTGGAGCATATGAACGGCTAGAGCTTGACCGTTGCCCACCGCCTCTTGTATAATTGCCACTATTACTGCCACTTCCACTACCGTCACGGTCACGATCACGTTCAGAAAGATGAGAAGGAATGGCGTTCCCGCGTGCTGAACTGCTGGATGTCGAACTCTGTGACTGGGGGCCACCAGAAGATCCTCGGCCCCGAGAATGTGCGAAACGTGGCTGGTAGGGGTGATTAGATGACGAAGAAACGGTTGTGGGCCCAGAAGTTAGTCCATCTCTGTTGGAACTAAGATCGCGATAGGCATCGGAAATCGGGCAAGAGGGAGCGGCTGCATCTTCATTTACAGACAGAGGCTGCGCATCCGGGTCCTGTTGATCCGTACTTTGGCCGGCGTTCTCGAATTCCTGTTGACGAAGAAGCGCACTTAGACTCAATTGAGACCTTTCTTCGGCTCCGAGGCTTACACTCCGCAACCCAAAAGGGAATATATCATCATCATCTACGGCAGGCGTACGTCGACCCTGTGCGGCGGAACTAGAACGGCAGTATGTCGGAGGAAATGGTCGTGGAGACGTCGGTATATCAATAGCATTTGCTGGAGGCCGTTCCATCGGTGTTCCATCGCTCGTATTCACTTCCTCAACGGGCGAGTCCTGTCCCGGCTGCGGGGGTCTCTCAATGTCGCTGTAATCGACAATGCTGTTGGAACTGAGGCGCGACGGGATTGCAGGAGTATGAGGCGTGTGGGGCGAAATGGGCTTTCCGGGTGAAGAGGATGTTGAAATCGAGGTTCCTGCAACCATAGGCGGAACATTTGACAACTGCCTGCTCGAAGATGTTGACGAACGTTGCATGAGCAGTGAGGATGACATTGAATCGGACAAAGCAGCGTTGGAATCTCTCATGCGCTGAAAACGAGTCAAAGCAGCGGAGGTTCTGCGCGTGGTGGCATCCACGGCTGTAGGATTCGCTGGAGTGAGGAGATCTTTTCTCAAGTCGAGCATCTTCAGAAAGTCCGATATATTCTCATCGTCCGCATGAATAGAGTCTGCACTTGTGCCAGTTGCATCTGCGAGGATCCCAGAACCAGGCTGAGCACCAGAAGACGTTGCACTGGCTTTGCCGCTGGAGTTATTGTCCTCCTCCGTTCTGTTAGTGCCTCCAGATGACAGTCTGCCACGACGATGACTGAAGGAGCTGCTGTATCTCGAAATGGGAGCAGGCTTGGGAGATGCCGAATTAGATGAGGCTATCGCATGCTCAGGCGGAACCGTCGTCTGTTTACGGGGAAAAGAAGTTGGCGGCGTGTTCTTGGAATCTGAGGTAGCCCCTAAAGTTGGGGTACGACCGGCCCCTAGTGGAGGATCGACAAGGGAAGGAGACGCAGACAGAGGCGGAGCTTTGAACGGCTGAAAGGAAATAGACGGGCGCCTAGTCACACCGGAGCTGCTCTCACCTGCGAGCACTGCGGCACGTCCTGTCGGTCCAATTTTGGCAGCCGGCAGGAGTTTCTGAGTAGGCGGAGAGGAAGGGGACGGGGACGTGGTTCCCAATTCCCTGGCGGCCCGGAGAGTCGATATTGGGCTTGCGCTCGTGGTTGGGCCAACCTGATGGAAAGTCGACATGCTCCCGTAGGCTCGAGTGCGGTCTGGCTGCTCCGCGACCACTTTTCTCCCCAAAGGGACCGATCCAACTTCATGGGGACCGGCTTTGTTCAAATCTTCCGAAGGGAGAGAAGGGCGGAAGAATTCGTCATCGGCACCCATGAATCGCGAGCTCAACAATGCCTCCGAATCGTCCACTCTGAAGTCACAGCTTGTTCGATACGTAACTTGGACCGAGAACGGGCCAGCAGGCGACTCAGTCACGCCAAACGTATACGTCTCCGCCACCTTACCGTTTCCCTCATGAAGAGGAATCGTCAAGTTATCATGTCTCGAATCCGCCTGAGCAGGAACTCCTTCCAAGATCCGATACTTTATTCTCAAAGCGGGGCTTGTTCGCATCTTTCCATTACGCTTCGCAAGTCTCCAAGCAGGCAGAAATTTGGAATAGGTAAATAATGACCGGAACAGGACGATGCTTTTCTTGTATACAGTTGGTAATATGGAACCAAGATCAGCAGGCGGTTTGCCTGACGGTTCGCCAAGCTCGACCTTCCATCGCTCGAGGATGACTTCGTTCTGACTGGCATTCTGAGGTCTTCCGGAACTATCATCTCGAGCTGCAGCAAGAGCCTCCAGAACATCCCAACGTTTGCCATTCTCATCGATGATAACGAGGCTCTGGTTGTTCGTGAGCTCATTTGCATCCAGGAACGTCTCGATAATCATTGGAGGCGGTCGGTTGTCGGTGGCGTCGCAGAATCTCCATGTCCGTACTTGCTCTCGAAGAACATCTGTCTCATCCATATCGACATTGAACTGGATCACATATGATTCACGTTAGCTTACCATCGCTTCAAACTGAACAGTGGTAGCTACAGTGCCCCGACTAGGAGATGCATCAGGAGTTGCGGCCGTAAGTGCACAGGAAAGGGTAACACGTACCCAGCGGTTAACCCTTGGAGTGTCAGAGCCCTTATTATAGACCTGAGGGAGGTCAACCCGAGAATGCAGGATAATTAAAGCAGCCTTAGTGTGGTAGTTCTGCAGCACATAGTCAGCTTCCACTCTCATTGGACCCAAGGGAAGTACAGGAGAAGGATGAGAAACTATACCGATATTATCTGATTCAGCTTCGCAATAGCCTCCTTCGCAGGCGCTTCTCCGTTCCTCTGTGCCTGCTCGAAAGACTCAGCCCCAGCCTCAACTCCAGGCCCTCGCAAGTTATTTGATCCAACCTCGGGACTCTGTGGGCTTGACCCCAGACCCTGATCTCGTGAGTTTTCAGTCCTAGTCAGATTCGCCCTCGAGGGCGACACTGTCGCCGGCGGCGACCGCGACCGCGGGTGCTGATGCATTATACGCTGGCTGGAATACGTTCTGCAGGAAGGGTTCCTGGTTCAGGTTACAAAAAAAGCCTAAGAAGACCCTCGATGGAGTACCAAAAGTGATAGCTGGTCGCGGATCTGGCGGGTGTTTGTGTCGTTATCAGGCAGGAGGGAGAGAAGCACTGAACTGGCGACAATGGGCCATGCTAACAGAGGTGACGAGAACGATAGCTGCGATAGGAGTTGGACGGATGAGATTTCAGAGAGATATCTGTAGTGCTAGGTAGCAGATATGGACAGCACGACGGTCGGCATCAAGTGCATTGCTTCGCGCTCAGGCAGCAGTTGAGGGAAGCTCGTGGGACATCTGGAGCGTGAGATCTAGACAAGCTTTAGGAGCTTCTCCGCATCAACGGCTGCGGTCTCAGTCGTCGGGAGAACGGTACGTCCTCACGGCGTGAGTAACGGGACAGCTCAGAAATCCATGTCCGTGTGTAAAGAGCCGCACTTCGAAATCGAGATATTACTCCCTGCGCTGTTGGGCACCGAGGGGGACCTGCAAACGAAGAAAGCGTGAGGACTTGGCCGGGCGACGGGACAGCACCTGTGACGCACACCGGTGACTCGACGACTGGAGCAGATGGGCGGTCAAGTGGAGGCGGAGGAGGGAGCCACCACGAATGATGACACGCCAACGGGATGGATCGTGAGAGGAACAATGAGATGGAAGAGGATAAAAATATATAACGAGGAGCAGCTGCAGGAGATGCTCTGCGAGAAGAAGGGAGCAGCTGGCGCCGGGGAGGCCTTGAGATAACAGACAAGGCGGTAAGGGCGTATCGATACGGCGCGGGCGGCGTCTGGGGGCAAGACACACGGACGGGGGCAGCAGCCTGTCACGGACCATACCGTACCAGATACGCAGGTGATCAGACGCAGATCCCTGCAGACGGTCGTCGCGGAAGGCCGGCCGGCGCCAATGGGGTCCGCGTGGCCGAGGCCGAACCGGCCATGGCGCCGAGCCACCCGCGACCGTCGACTGACCTGTCAGGTACTGCGGCGTCCCGTCAGGTTCGGTACGGTACGGTACACCTGCACAGCCCAGCAGGGAGCTTAGGTCTCGACGCCCTCGAACAAGCTCCACGAGCTTCGATGCCCGTAGGCGTAGACAACAACCGCACGGGTCTACGAACGGCCTGAGCAGGCTGATCTGATGTTTCGGGATTCCGTGCTTCTCTGACAAGGTGCCCACCGACCGTTGATGATTTGATCGCTCTTACTGCGTTTGATGAGGCACGGAGGATGTAGTGGCCCGGATGGCAAGGTTCCCAGATCTGCTCCGTTTGGAGTAGCGCCTACGCATGTAAAGTCATAGCTCTAGCTTCTGGGAGCAGGATATAGGCAGATGCGCGAGCTCTCCGGAGTGGTCGCCTCGCCCAACTGCTTCTATCCGTCTCACTGGTCAATTTATGTGCCTTCTGCCACGCCAAAGACGCATTCCAGGCTGCACGGCCTGCACCTGCAGCAACTACTCCGTAGGTACCCATAATAGTCTATCGCTACTGAAAGAGAACCATCCTGATGGCACCATCCTGGGACACGCTTGTCCCGCCGCTGGTGACCGCTCGCCTGGCAAGGCCGACGACCAGCTGCAGGGAGACATCTGCGGAGACTTGGAGGCTGCTGTCTGGCGCCAGATAGTTATGCAGTACTCTGCTGCAGCCGATTGCTGTATGCGTTCTACGTCTCTACGACGAATCGCGGGAGGCCGTCCGCTTGTCGTGTGCTCTGCAGACAGAATCTGGGGTCGACGGACCGACTCCAATTTCCCTTCTTTCCTGCGATTAGATGGCAGTAGGCACACTGCGTACGCGGTCGGCACGGCCGTCCCGGGATCTCAAGCTACCGCGTAGGGATTAACATCTTCGTTCTCGAGTGCATACCGCTGGCTGACGATCTTTGTTCCCGTGGCTCCCGGTTCCTATGTGCGTCAACAGCTTTACCAGCATGCTCTGGGATCATTAAGTACCTCATTGGGTTTACAGGATCATTGAATGATGTGAAAATGATGCGCCCCGAGCCTCCCGGCCGTCAAGTTAACCTTTATTACGAAGCCCTCGCACGATCACCGTTTGCACAATCGCTAGCATGCAAGGGGATGGAACCGAAGTCGGAAGGGTTCGAGGGCTACCACGCCCATTGTTGCTTCATGGTTCCCTCCTATCTTCTCCGACAAGCGATGATTCATTCGGTCATCGGGGCTAAGGACGGATGGCCCGTGATGACGGTGTGATAAGGTGTGGCCATCATGCGCTCAGCCCCTTCATGACGAGCCGACGTGAGGTGGTGAATTCAGATGATCAAATCTTTTGCCGGTCGCCCGCACATGATTTCGTTATCCTCTCGCTTTAGACTCAGATTCGTGGAATGAATGTCTTGCGTTGAACAGTCCAGGTCCCTGCAGAGCATCGATACATACGTAGCTCTTTATGGCTGTGCTCAATGCCAAGGAAATGTCTCAAGTCAGCCTTACACTGTGGAGGCACTCAAGATGATAAACAACTGGGTAGTGAATGCGTATGATGACGAAGGCATATCAGGTCAATCGATAAGCTCCTTTCTCTCAGGATCAGATTGAGGGGGAACTTGGGGACGCTACCGGATTGAGTGGGAAGCCAACAGGCGTCGTGCGGAGGTTGCGTTCCTGCACCCCTGTCGGCCGTTCGATCTCCAGTCGATTTCGCACGGGGCACATCGCATGGGAGGAGAGAGCATGTACCTAGGTTAAGACAGAGAGAAAGTCCCGGATACTTTCCAGTCGTGCTGGATCCGGAGAGCGTCGCTGGGATGAAGCGTAGAGGAGAACCTCTCATATCGCCGTATGGAGGGGTGTGCAGCTCCTAATTGGCCACGCGCATCGGGACTTCCATCGCCCTCATCCACGGCTCAACGCGCGCACTCACCATCCCAACTCCCCCAGCTGCTTCGATATTATATAGCTAATACGGACCTCATCGTCTCTTCTCCTCTTTTCCTGTGACAGTGCTAGTGCCGCGCTCCTGGCAAACCGCCCTGTATCCATCTCACCGACCCCGCTCATCGAACTCCGACGTCGAAGATACAGTCTCTGCCACCCGTACGCCGACGCCTTCCCTTACTCCGTTCCAATCTTGCTTTCTGCGATCCTTCCAGCTTCGTGTGTCGGTCGGTCGAAAACCTTGCGTGCGTGTTCGCGTTAGCGGTTTCGTCCTATCTCCCAGTCCTCCCAGAACCCTCTTCCTGCCCAGAGCGCCTTTAAATACGCCGTGATCCTCCGCGATTACAGCGAGGTCCAGGCTCCGGGCTGAGAGAGGTTCTGCGATAAACAAATCCAGTGGCACATGAGTAGCAAGCTCTTGCAGTACTTTCTCCAGGATGACGTCGAAAGCTTCCAGCGGTTTCTGGCAAATGCCAGCTATGCTTCTGGTGGCCAGCGGGCTGCAGCAGGAAATACTACACCTAAGGTCGGAAGTCCCGGGGCCCCGCTAGGGTCATCTCCAAACCCTTCAAAGAATAAGAAGACTACTGGTACCTCACCAGGGATGTCCTTCCCGGATCGAGGCGGTGTCCAGAGACCCAGCACGACGCTGTCCCGAGCCCAGGTGAATGCGCGGGATCAATATGGCAGAACGCTCCTTCACCTGGTGGCCTCATCACCGAAGGCTTCCGCGATAGAATTTGCAACCGCGTTGCTGGAGATACCTTTCATCGATATCTATGCACAGGATTCGGAAAGTGGATGGACTGCTCTGCATCGTGCGCTGTACTCCGGGAATGCAGCCATTGCCCAAGCCCTGATGGCGCGGGACATGCGCGATGCAACTAACTTCAGTACTCCTGGAGGTGTCCATCACCCGTCTGGTGGTTTGATCAAGATTAAAGATCGGGAAGGATACAGTCCCTTCGACGTCTACGGTGCGACGATCATGTCCCGGGACATTAAACAAGTCGTACCGCGGGATGTCGACCTGGCCGTGCATGGCACTGCAGTCACAGAGCCTGGGGATGGTGATGCATCATCCAGCTCTCATTCTGCCTATGGAGATGACAACGATGAAGATAAAAATGCTGCCAGGGCTATCTTGAAGCCCCGCACGAATTTGCAGGCCGACGAGGTCTTTACATTTGGCAGCAACAAGAACCTAACCCTTGGTCTTGGCGATGAGGATGACCGTCAATTCCCGGAGCGGATTGCTGTGGAACGTCCTGAGCATCTCTTACGGAGGTTCTATCGTGAATACGAAGAGCGTCGGTCAAATCATGATGGGCGAGACATGTCTACTAGCCAGCATAACATCAGCCGTCCATCGGACCTGCCGATACTAATCAGGAGCAAGCCAATTAGTTTCCAGGACATTGTAATGTCCAAACTTCACACAGCTATACTAACAAACGATCCAGAGTCGAACCTCTTCATGTCCGGTTTCGGGCCAGGTGGACGTCTAGGCACTGGAGATGAATCAACAAGGTTTAGCTTTGTCTGCATTGAGACAGGTGCACTGGCTGGAAAGAAGATTGTTTCCGTCGCTCTTGGCCAGGATCATTCTCTTGCAATATCCGAAAATGGAGAGATATTCTCCTGGGGGAGCAACAAGTACGGCCAACTGGGCTACAATCTACCGCGGACAAATAACAAGAATGATGTTCCAATCCAGACAACCCCAAGGCAGATTTTCAATCCATTCAAAAGAGAAATAATACTTGGCGCAGCAGCGTCCGCAATACATTCTGTTGTCTTCAGCACGTCTGGCCTCTATACTTTCGGCAAGAACGAAGGCCAGCTTGGCCTTGTTGACTCAGATGCCCGTTCATTGGAGATCCAAGTTACTCCTCGACGAGTTGGAGTTTCCCTCTTCAATTCTCCCATCCAGATGGTTTCAGCTATCGATCGAGCCACGACCGTGCTTCTGGAGAGCCATGATGTGTGGGTTTTCACACAATATGGTTACTCGAAACTGTCATTCCCACTCGATGTCAGCTCCAGCTTTATAAGGAACAGTTTCTTAGCGACCAGATACGCTACCTCCGTCAACCGCATTGTAAAGGTGACTTCGGGTGGCGATACTATCTGCGCTATGTCGAGTTTTGGTGAGGTATACACAGTCCAGGTCAACCAGAAGGCGGACACGAGCTCAGCTTCGTCCTCCACCACGAATCCAGCCAAGATTCGTAATTCGTTGTCTCAGCCTGTTCGAGCATGGTCTGTTAGGAAGTCTCATATGGCTGTCAAAGATGTCGATGTTGGACAGGACGGGTCCATCATCATATGTACGAACTCCGGCTCAGCATGGAGGAAAGAGAAGCGCGCGAAAATCAAGGCTGGCGGATCTAAGGACTACAAATTCGTGCGCATACCAGGCCTTTCCAGGGTAGTCGGTGTGAGAAGCAACGCCTTTGGAGCATATGCAGTCGCTCAGCGCGACTGCGATGTGACGAAGGAGCAAATCCATGTTGATGAGTCGACTTTATGGAATGATTTCTCGCACCTACTACCATTTCAGGGATTAAATGCGGCGGGTGATGAAACTGGCTTGGACGAATCCGCCGAAGACTCTTTAGCTTCGTTCGGCCTCATCCCAAAAATCAAGAGAGCTGTGCTCTCGTCGCCCGATATAGAGTCGCAGATTCAGCCAGTCCTTCAGGCACATGAGCTATTTAGCAATCCGCGTGGGACTGTCTGGATAACGAGTACTGTCTCTGACGTACGGATCCCTGTCCACGAATTTGTCCTAACTGGACGGAGTCCGGTTTTGAGAAAGGCGTTCCCGCAATTTCGACAAGATTATTTCTTTTCGATCCCAGATGTCGCCACGATTGAATACGGAAAAGACGGACAGGTCGAAGTCCGATTCCAGGGTGTTGATTTCTTATCAATCTTGAACTTGGTCTTCTTCGTGTACACAGATAGCGTCTTGGATGTCTGGCGTGGAATAAAGAGTACTTCGGAGAACGCATTCCGCTACCGCCAGGTCCGGACAGAAGTAATGCGAATTGCGACGCATCTGAGGTTGCGCCACCTGGAACGAGCAGCTAGGATTATGATTGAGCCCACTAAGTGCTTGAATATCGATATGGACCATGCCATTAACGACCCTTCTTTCTTCGAGAGCGGCGATGTGACAATTCAGCTGAACGGCGGGACTGTGAAGGCACACAGCCAGATCATGTGCCAAAGGTGCCCCTTCTTCGAGGGCCTCTTCCATGGTCGTTCCGGCGGCAAATGGCTGTCTTCACGTCGTGATAATCTAGTGGAGGATACGATCAGCGTCGATCTCAAGGACATCGATCTGACTGTCTTCGATTTTGTTCTTCGCCACGTGTATGCAGATACAGAAGAAGAACTATTCGATGATGTTAGATCCGAAAACCTGGACGATTTCATCGATCTTGTTCTTGATGTCATGTCCGCAGCGAACGAGCTGATGATGGATAGACTGGCTCAGATCTGCCAGAAGATGCTTGGTCGGTTCGGTTAGTATTCGACCGGCGAGACAAATCGAAGTTGTAGCTAACCAAAGGTCTCTAGTCAATACACGTAATGTCTGTCACCTCCTAAACGCTGTTGCACCTTGTTCTGTGACAGAGTTTAAAGATGCTGCTTTGGAATATATTTGTCTTAATCTCGAGGTCATGCTGGAAAATAGGTAAGTGCATTTTAGCTGTTGAAAACGCATCTACTAACGCACCATGCAGATTTCTGGATGACCTCGACGAAGACTTGCTTGGCGAACTTGATGAAGTTTGTCAAGAAAACCAGCTCGCATGCTACCCGGTCTCTCGTGCACGCAACTCTGAAGATTTTGCCTTCGAGAAGTATCCAGAGCTTGTGTCCCTTGTGGAGCATGACAGGCAGCGAAGGATCGACTCCATGAAGCTCAGGTCTCGTCTGCAGCAAGATGAAGCGCAGGAGGAAAAGTTCCGAGCTGGGAATGCCGATAAGATACCAGCTTCGCCATTATCTCGAAAGGCTAAACCAAGTCCAACGAAAGAAATCAACCCGACAGCGGACTGTCCTGCACTAAAGTCCAAGCAATCTACTGGTGAATTGATGTTCCAGATGGATGACGAGGGCGCTCTATCGCCGGATCCTTCACAGAAAGGAAAGGGGACCGTTAGGGCAGTCAGTTTTGGAAGTCGAAGTGGCGATCGACAATTTCTTGAGCCTCCATCGCCAACTGTCCAGACGACGTTCGTGCAAGGAGACTCTCTTGGTGAACGGGGTGATCTGGATGAACGGATGGGTTCTACCTCAGATACCATCCTCGCCGAATCTCCGTCTGAAATGAGAGCTAAAACTGTACAAGAGACTAAGCCCAGCTCTCCCCTCCCCGAAAAAGTGGGTTCCAAAGCTCCCTGGAGTTCAACTGTCATATCCAGCTCGAAAAAGGACTTGAAGGAGATTATGGCTGAGGCTTCGCAATCCCGCGTCTCGAACTTGACTCTGGGTATGTCTGCTCGTCGCGAGGCAAGCACTGGTGGCAGCTTTGCCCCGAAGCTGTCACAGAAGGAGCGAAAGAAGCTTCAGCAACAACAGATGCAGGAGAAGCTTGCCGCTCAACAGAACGCAAAGGCAAAGCCGCAGTCGCCATGGCAAATACCCACTCCCCAAAAGCTCCTGGCCAAACCGGAGCCTTCAGCAAGCAATGACAGTCAGCAAGTCCAAAGCCCTGACCCAATGAAGGCAACCCAGAGACCTGCAATGACCCTTCGGCAAACCGTTGCAGGCGCACCACCCGCGCAAAATAAGCCAGGGCCGACTCCTTCGCAGACACAAAGCCTCAGCGTCTCAGCGCCTCTGATGACGCCACCTAGACCGGCCAGACCAGTGCAGACCACACCAGGACCCGTCCCCTCGCCTAACTTCTCCACTCCGTCGCGGCCCCTAATCCAGTCCATCCGTCACAGTCCTCGACCGGAGCCCAGCCGGTCCAGCTTCAACTCCCCTTCATCTGGCCCGCTCCCCCTGGCCTCGATCCTTCTCGAACAGCAAACCGAGAAGGACGAACTCCGCGAAGCTGCAACAGCCAAACACAGTCTCCAGGATATCCAGCTGGAGCAGGAATTCCAGGAATGGTGGGACAAGGAGAGCAAACGGGTGATGGAGCTGGCTAAAGCCGAAGAAGCGGCGGCGGCCGCCGCCGCTGCAGCTGCTAAAGATGGCAAAGGGGGAGGCCGAAGTGGACGCAGTAAGGGTTCATCTTCTGGTCGTCGGAAGGGAGGAGGACGTGGGAAGGGTCCTGGTGGTCCTGCGCCTGCTGCGGATGGCTCCTCTGGTGAGGCTGCGCAGCAGCAAAAACAACAACCTGCCGGACAGAGTCCTGCTCCTGGCGGTAGCTCATCGGAAAAGAAGAAACACGTCCGCAATGCTAACCAGCCCAGAAACCACCATCACCACAAAGATGGTGGCGGCGGCAGCAGTACCAATGCCCATAATCGCGGCAGACGCGAAGGAGGCACGGCCCAGGGGAAGGGAAAGGAACGAGCCCAGCAAGCATGATTGTCGGTGGGCTGACTACTTCGTTGTCTAAATTAACTTTTATATTTACGTATGTATACCTTTCCGCTTCTCTGCTCTGCATTACTATAAATTATAGAGCTTCCTTTTGGTTGTCTTGGCTTTACTTTTACCAGTAGATGGGGATTTATCGGGTTCCGTTCCGGTTCCTGTGTTTTGATGAGGAATAGACGTCGGTCCTTGGTATAGATATACTCCCCTAGATGATACTGATGGAGATGATTATGCCGTTACTTCGAGAATTTTCTTTTAATTCAAGTAGTGATAATAACAGTAATAATTGCGATTGAAGAAATAGAGGATATTATACCTGTTCCATTTAGGAGCTCAAAATCCGGACGTTTTAGCTCTCTACTTCGATTTATGTTTCTAATTGCCTATGTAGGTCCTGAGCGTTCGCTTAGGTGCATACTAACCTACCTCATCATCGTTAGAAGACATATACACACAAACACCCTATCAGCAACTACAAATAGGAACCAAGAAATTACTATTAAAAATATCTATTAAGTCTCCCTATGTACTATGGATAGACTATGATTACCTGACTAGGTAGCTGACTAGGCTCACTTATATCGTGTGCATGCATACACGCAGCAACTTCACAGCTGAAACAAAAGAGGGAAAGGCGAAAGGAAGTACGAAGAAAAAGAACACCCACTCCATGACCAGCCAGCCCTATATTCCTATCCATCGCATTGCTTGCCTGCCCGAGTCTTGAATTGAAAAGACAACCCTCTAAAAAAGACCCGAACCCATTCAACGGATCGAACTCCAGAACGCCGTTCGTAATAACAATAAGCGAGTAGCTAAAAGGGAGACGCTAAGGCTATTAGAGAGATAATTTCTCCACTCACGCAGGGCCAGTAGTATAAGACAGACGTGTGGATAGTCGAATTAAACCCTAAGCGCTTGGTTGTTGTTGTATGAGACAATCTGCGAACTGGATACACGCACGAGAGCTAATCAGCCAGCAGTGGGCACTTCTCTACTCTCCCACATGCGACGAATCATCATTGCGGATTCATCCGGGAAGAAGCCTTCATTCACAGCGCCATGTGCAGCATCGTCCGAGGACGAAAGGACCGGATGAGTAGGATGCTGAGAGTGAGACTGGTGGTCGACACCCAGCCTGTCCACAGGCTCTACTGAGTCGCCGATGTTGACGATGTCATCTTGATCTTGGAAGTACACACGGGAAGCAGACATCTTGGGGCCTTTGCTTTTGCTGATGAGTTGGGTGAGCCCCGTCTCCGAGTCATTGTTGCCCCGAGACATGACGCGGCCGTGCTGCTTTCTCTCCGGCGTTGACTGCATATTCGTCAAAGCCGGCGCCGATTTTACCGCCTTTGTAAGGGACCGGTTCTCTGCGGTGCCAGTCGCTGGGCGCTCCAGTTCGTTCATGATACGACTCACTCGGCTAAAGCTGTCCTTGGTTGGACTCTGGAACCGTCTGACTACATTGAGTTCTGATGCGGTTTTCTCATATGCTTTGCGAATATGCTTGGCTTCGCTGTCATGGACAGCTCCACCAGCCCTTGCGCTCCCGTTCATCCCTCTTCCACCGTCGTAGGTTCGCGAACCAGGCCTTGAGTGAGCAGCGGCCATGAAGGCTGGATCCATGGCGGATGGAGCCATAGTAGAACCTGGTCCATGCGAATCAGGAGGCGATGTAGTAAGAGCCGCTGTCCGCTGGAGCCATAGTTTCTGCTGAGTGCGTGACGGCGGTTCGCCCCCCGGAGGTCTGGGTGGAGGCGAGGCTTTCGTCCTGTTCGGGACAGCATGGCCCGGGGAGGGCGGAGTTTGAGGATGATAGTGCGGAAGGAAAGACGACGGAGTATTGGGGTCAGAGTCAGTGCGCGACTGTCCGCTCTTGTCATTGATGATGAAGCGGGATACACCACCCTCCATAGACGACGATGTACCCTGTGTATTATTTCCAGGAGTATTGGCCGGATTAGCGGCAGATATTGGAGCGCGGCGTGTTGCATCATGGCTAGAAGTAATATTCGAGAGCGAGGTAGTCCGCGGCGCAGGATCGATTGTCGCCGGTTTTGCCATCGCCGATATCGAGGACATAGCAGGTGGAGCTTTGGATGAACGAGACTGATTGAGGAATCGCGATGCTATATCCTCATGTTCAACTGTCCGCATGCGCTGCTCGCGATCTTCAGAAGATTGCTCTTCTTTGTCCGGATGGTGGTCCTCCTGCGCAAGACTCGTGCTGCTCTGTTCAGGTAGACTGGAGGCCTGGGGAGCCTGAGGATAAGGACGCTTCACAAATGTCAAGGGATCAACCAAAACAGTGTTGTTTTCCACGCTGTCCTTCGGGACTACTGAATTCCGTCTTGTACTTTCCGGTGACTGTGTGCTGTCCTCCCATTCCCCCTCGTCGTCCGAATCACCCAGTTCGAATCCTACAACCTTCTTGGCCTGACCCTTCACTGCTTGCGGTCGATCCGTGACCAGCGCCTTCTTCCCAATAACCGCGGAAGCGTTTCGTCTGAGTGCCGGGCTCGAATAGTTTTTCTTCATAGACGGGTTTGTTTTGTGATCACCGAAAGTAGCTGTCGTACTATCCCAGCGGACGTGATGATGGCCACGCGGGCTCGCAGCTGGCGTTACCGGAGCTGACTTCTTCCTCTGATGGTGTCGCGTGCCAGCAGTGGTCGTTGCGCCCTCACCCAGGTTGTGTGCAAATGTCAGCTTCTGCAACTTGTTCAGATTCTTGCCAAATGACGGGTTGCGCCCGTGAGCTCGGTGCGCACCGCCTACCACATGGGGACGATGCAGCTTATGGACAGGTGCTTTCTGAGTGTGCGAGTGGGACAGCTCTGCCTGATTTGATGGCGAAGTCCGCGTGGAGATGGCCGCATGGGAGGACACAGATCGCCGGCCCAAACCAGGCCTCTTCACCGGGGAAGAAGTATTGTTCGACGTTGGCATGCCGAGCTGAAGAAGAGGTTAATACGCAAGAAGGTTTTGACGAGACGGAGGCCAGCAAAGCGAGCGACAAAGGCCGGCGGCGTCAACGAGCAGTAGGGTGCTGGAGCATCGAACCCGCCGTGGGGAAAAGCACTGGGTCGTACAGCAGAAATACGACGAGGGGGGGATCTTTGGGATGAACAATGAAAAGTAATTGGAGCAGGACGTGAGCGGGTGTGTGGATGCAGGAAAATCGGCGTCAGGACAACGCGGTGCGAGGCAATTGGTGGACAGGGAACCGACGGTTCAATCGTCAGCCCGCATCAGCATGCAAGATTGGGCGGGTGGAGAGGCGAACGAGGGGAGGAAATTTCGACGCCCAGGACTGAGGAGGCAGCAGAGGGAAAATGAGGTGGAAGAGATATGAGGAGGCTAGCGGTGAGAGGGAAGGGGAGAAAGGCGACGAGGCAAAGAGGCAAATGGGGAGAAAGATGAAGTCGTTGAAGTTCGAAGTATCTTCCTTTTCAGGGTTAGTCGATCGAGGCCCGCCCCGGCGGTCGGTAATTTACGGTTACAATACAGCGTACGGGCTGGTACCGGTCATACGCTCCGTTCTCCGCACGGGGAAAGCTCACGTCCACATGGCTGGGACAAGACAGAGCTCAATTCAACACGCTGCCGAACCATGTATCGGCTGTGTAGTCATTCCTTTGCTCTTTGCGCGCGATATATCTGCTTTGATAACCACTTTCAGCTGGTATCTTCGATTTCTACATAATTCTCATGATACATACATACGCACATACAACCTACGGACAAGAAGCCAAAGCCGACCTGCCTCAGAAGGCGTCGGACATCAAAACCAAGCGGAAAATCAATGATGCAACACAAGAGTCATCAGCCAAAAGGAGTGAATCCGTCTGGTATCATAATGCTATTACCGAAGAAGCTGGGACGACAGACCAGATGACAACACGAATAAACAGGGACGCCGTCGCTAACATGTCAGATTCAAAGTTCAAAGATCGATCAAACTCTCTTCAACAACAGGTTTGGGCTGTGGCGGTTGCTGGCACTGCATGTTACCAAGGTATGCAGCAGCCTGGGGACTGCTGGCAAAGGAAGGGTAGGATCCGTTTGTCTGTCCTGTTGCATATGCCGGTTGTATCCCTGGTTGGGGTTGCTGCTGAAAGTAATACGACTGTGGAGGTTGCTGCTCCTGCGACGCCGGAGGTTCCTGATGGTGTTGGTATCCAGGGGAGTGCATCGCGTTTGCTGCAAAACTCTGATGGGACACAGGCTGGACTGAAGGAGCCTGGACCACTGATTGCTGTTGCTGTGAGTCCCGTCGCATCACCGAAGAGTGCTGATACGGCGCTTCTGCCTGCGGCTGCTGGGAAGATTGGACTCGGTTCACGTCCCCTGCTTGTGCAGGAACTGAAGCAAGGTTGCTTGGGTAGGCGGCACCTGGATGTGACGGTGGCGGTGATGCGATAGGATTGTAATCAGGGCGATTCCCGGATTGATTTTGAGAGTCACCAAAAGGGGATGTCAGTGGGGGATAGGAGCCGGGACTCGTCACCCCAGCAGGTCGTCGTCCCTGTTCATAGCCCCCTCCGAAACGTTGCTGCTGGTACGAAGGACCAGGCGTATTGAATTCATCAGGGACCGCATTCCCGAGATAGAAGCTCTCGGCACCGGTCCTCCCATTAGGCGCCGTTCCAGATATTGCGGGATACATATCGGAAGATTGCTGGCTGGGTCCGAATGATCCATAGCCTCCAAGAGAGTGCTGTGCATAGGCACTCGACAGCCTTTCCTCTAACATCCGGTCGTAATAACGGACAACAGTGGACAGCTTGGCATGAAGATCAAGAAGTGTGTCTGACCTTGTTAGCTAGATGATGCGGTGAGTTTAAAAGGCAATGAAACATACCATGCTTGCTCATCGTTTCCCCATAGGACCGCGCGAGTTTAGGACGCAAAGCTCCGATACTCTCATATAGTTCTTGTATCTGAGGCTCACGTAAGATGGTGCCAGGTGGCTGATGCTGGAGCCGGTCAACAAGAGTAGCAAAGAGGTTGATATTTTCCGCCTCGACAGGGGTGAGCTCATATGGATTCTTGGGTAGAGGGGCAGCGGCAGTAACACCACTGGAGGATGTATCTGCCGCAGTGGAACTCTTTAAAGCCGCTGCATGCTTCTTCTTCTGCTCCTCCATATCCCGCAATGATGCCTCTATAGCAGCCTTTAGATCCGCGTCTTCCTCTTCGGCAGTGGTCTCTCTGTTAGATGATTCCTTTACTGTTTCCTGCGATGGTTTCGACTGGGGAACATAGCCAGTTGATCCACCGGCCCGAGCTTCTTCGAGGCTTATCTGCAGAGCCCGTCTCAGGTCCTCATCATATCCGCCCTCCGCCCTAGCGCCGCGCGGCTCCATCGTAGATGACTTCGTTATGGAATTATTCTTGAAAGCCGACCGATCCGACGCGTTGAAAGGGGGAAACGACTTCGAGGTGAGTTTCGCGTAGCAACCATCGTCAACCCTGACAGGTTGTAGTATCCCAAGGTGAGGAAGGGGAAGAGTCTTGCTCGAACACTGGGCATCGAAGACATTACCGCAATTGCGACAATGGTGTTTTCGGTTGGTGAAGGTGAACGGCGTTCGGCAGCGCATACAGACATCGGAATCTATCCACTCGGGAGGCTGTCATTATATGGTAACATCAGCAAAATGCTTCCAAGATGCCTTCGAGGTCTGTGGGTGGAGGGGAAACATACTGCGCTGCTGTCAAGCATGCTACTGCTAATTTCCGTCTTGGGAGGAAACCGAAATCCTTCATTCTGTAACTTTTTGTACGTCTCTCCCAGATAGAAAAGATCCAGACGCCCCTGGGCTGCTATGGCCCAGGTTTGGATAAGCTCCAGCATCTTTTCTCTTACGTCGCTGTTGAGCGGTGTCCCTTCGGCCCTAAGTAGTGACACCAGGTTGTCCATGAACTCACGAGATGCGATTTCAGCAAGGAAATGAGAGCCACCGTTTTTAACACATGTATCCGTCAACTACAGTTTCAACGGTCAGCTTGTGGGGGAAACTTGGTGGCCTGGACCCAAGTGGGGGGAAGCGCCAACCTTCAACGTAGCAAGTTGCACATTCGGATTCTTGCTTTCTAGTCGCCGTTTCAATGACCGCATGGCATCCCTTGGCTGAACGCTTTTCGACCGTATCATGTCTGATATCTCGAGATTGAGGGCAATGTCTTCCCTAGTTCCCTGTCAGAGCTGGGGGGGGGGCAGCGGAGAGCGGGGGAGAACCCGTCTCGGTCACGGAAAGGGCTTAAGACAACATACAAGGAAGACGATGTCGCCTGCTCGACCTTCTCGTCGAGCGGGGAGCTGGAGGAAAACCAACCCGCCATGATGACGGTAGAAGAGTGTGGGTAGGACGCAACTTAGGCAGTTATCGCAAGGGAGACGTCTGTAACCGCGGTCCGCACGCTGTGACGTTCGGTGAACAGGACCGAAAAGGCACTGGATGGAAAATGGCGAGCGATGTTCAACTACACGCCCGAATAGTGAGAGGCAGAAGCAACAGCCAAAATAAACTGCAAGTGAGAGTTGTGGATGTGCAGGTCGCTGCAGGCGTTGATGCGAGCTCAGGCAGATAGGTACCAAGTGCCTCCACTCGGAGAGACATGACTAAGCACTGCCTGCAGCACAGCGCGTCTGGGGCGCCTGTCGGTGGCGTCATAGGGCCATAGGCCCAAGGCGGTGAGAGGCCCTGTTCACGTGTCGGCGCCGTATCGCCGTTTCGCCGTATCGTCATTACGCGACAGCGGTACCCCGGACGGTGACGGCGACTCCCCGCCTGGTTGGTCCGCGGAGAGACAGAGGAGACACGCACGACTCGACACGGCGTACGTACTCCCTCCGGGCTTTGTCTTTGGTGCTGTTTGGCGATCTATCTCGTCCGCTCTCTTGTCCATCGTTCTGTTCCTGTCGAATAGCTGGCTCGAAGAGCCGTTGGTGCCGCCGATTTTCATCTGACCCGTTCACCGTCGTTCGACCATTGTCTCCCGCGCATCTTCGGATCATGTGCTCTCTTCTCCCTCTTCCGCCCCCTCGCTCGAGATAATGTCTTCCGATGCAGCTGCTCTGCCTTCTCCGCCCAAGGATCTGCCCTGGAAGAACATCAACGGTTCTCCCTCCGCCGGTAGTATTCAGTCCAGCGGGCGGGCCAGCTGGGCAGGCCCATACCGGAATGGAAACAGTACCCCGCCTGCTGGACCTCGACGGCCACGATTTCCCAATATAAAGGACCTTCAGCATCAAGCCGCCTTGTTGGACTTAAAGGAGAACTGTTCAGTATGTTCCTCCAGCGACTCGTCCTATTGTGGGATTCCCTGAAGCATGCGTGGTTTACTCACTGGTTTTGCAGCTGAACGATCTCTTAAAGTGTGCTCGAGAGGCCATACAACATTCTAAGGCCTTGGTCGACAAAGATCAGTTGGACATCGCATATGTTCAATACCTTCGCGCTTCTGAGATTACTGTCAATATCATACCGCGTCACCCTGACTACCGATTAGCTATCAACCAGCGCCCCGGATGGTACGACCAATTTTCGGATCTGATGCTGGTAAGCCTGGCTCCGGCCCATGCCCATATGAATTGCAGAGATTTTAGGAGACAAAGAGTGTCGCAAATCAACGTCTCAATAATTGACTTTGGGGCTGGCTTCGTATAGCATCCCGGCTAACACCGTCTTAGTCCGTTCGAACAAAACAGGGCACCATGGATGCGATAAAGCAGCAGATCGTTGAAGACAATCTCGCCAACAATGTGAAGCCAACAGGTCAAGCCCGCACGGAGTATCGACTTTCACAATCCTCTTCGGCTCAGATGACCCGCAGTCCTAGTCCAAAAGGCGACAGCAGCGACGAGGATCAAAGAAACGGCTCATTGAGAATGCCAAGCCCCTCTGACTTCCAAAAGGCGCCTGATGAGTGGCCAGGAGAAGATAACATTTCCCGCAAGTCTGTTGGCAGTACTTCCGTTGCTGATGACCTTGCTCTACGCTTTGCTAGGCTAAGGGCTACACCGTCATCAGTGCCTGGAAACCAGACTGCAGGAATCAATGGACAGAACGGCGTCATTTCAATGCCTTCACCTCCGAGTTCACTTTCTGACTATCCTCCCCGACCGTCTTCTAATGCTATCCAGGGAAGATTCAGCAATTCTCTTAGTTCTCCGCACCCGCGTCTATTAGGTCCACGTAGTATGGGATCTTCCCAGACCACACCCGTCGTTCCCCCCAAGGTTCCTTTGAATGCGTCGCTACCCCGCGCCCCGAGTCCAGCATACAATCCAGTATGGACTGTGCCATCTCAGCCACCGTCGAATCCGCCCAGAACGTCAACGGAAAGCGCACGTGCAGCGAACCAACGATACTCACAGCTTGCTGATTCCCCCAGAGGCAGCCCCAGCCGTGCTCCGTTCGACGACAATCCTTATAGATCGCGCACTCCTAATGGGGTTCATCCTGCAAAGGAGACGAGAAGCAGCTCCGCGGAGATACCACACAGTCAGGCTATTCACTCCCAACAGCTGCTGGAATACCTTAGGAAGTACAATGTTCTCCTGATTGATGTCCGTCCTCGAGATCAGTATGACAGTGGTCATATATATGCAACATCCATTATCTGTATCGAGCCTGTGGCATTGAAAGAAAACGTGTCCGCGGAAGAACTTGAGGAGCGCCTGGTTGTCTCTCCGGAACACGAGCAGTCCTTGTTCGAGAGGCGGAACGAATTTGACGTAGTGGTGTACTACGATCAAAGCACGACTTCCGTCAGCTACCTTGCTGGGTCTCCAGTTGGAACAACAGCGCCTCACCTGAGAGCACTCTACGACACGCTGTACGAGTTTAATGCATACAAGCCTTTAAAAGATGGACGGCCTCCTGCTCTTCTAATCGGTGGGCTCGATGCGTGGATTGACTTAGTTGGCCAGCAGTCCCTAGCCACATCGTCCACAGCTTCCGTGATGGGAACTATCCAAACGAAAAAACTTGTAAGAGGACCTGGGCGACCACTTGGAAGGGTGCCAACAGTGGCAAGTGCGAACTCCAGTTTGGAAGTAAGGAAGAGGAGGCTTCGAGAGTACAAACCCCTTAATTCCGAAGAGCTCACAGCATGGATGGAGAGGTCGAAGAATGAAGAGATCGATCCGAGCACCTACGAAGGGGAAGAAGCTACAATTACTGAAGAGCCCGAGGAGATTAAGACAGAGCAAGAGCCTGGTCCTTCGTTCGTTCACACTTACGAAGACTTTCTACGCCGTTTTCCAGAGCCGCATGCCATCCAACAATCGATGGTTATGCCGGAAGTTCGACCGGCAATGCAGTCCGCGCCTAACTATGCAGCACCCGTTCCTGTTGCGCCGTCACGGCCACCGCCTGCTGTTCCTCGACCTAGTTATAGCGGGGTTTCAGACGGTCGGCAGATACAACCACCTCTTGAACGCCAAAATTCTGCAACCAAGACCGCTCTCTACACATCCAACTCGGTCATCCATCGGCTCAAACTTCCTCGGACTGGTTTAACTAACTTCGGGGTCACCTGCTACATGAACTCAACCATCCAATGTATGAGCGCGACCATCTTGTTGAGCAAATTCTTTATTGATAACCGATTTCGCTACTACGTCCAAAAGAATTGGAAAGGGTCACAGGGTGTTATGCCCGGTCTTTACGCTAACCTTATACGTTCTTTATGGAAGAACGATGTGGAGGTAATTATGCCGACGTCTTTTCGTAATTTCTGTGGCCGAATGAACCGCGAGTGGGCTATAGATAGACAGCAGGACGCGAAGGAGTTCTTCGACTTTATAGTCGACTGTCTGCATGAGGATCTCAATATCAACTGGCAGAGAACACCACTACGACCATTGACCTTTGAGGAAGAGATGCAACGGGAGCGAATGCCTGTTCCGAAAGTGTCGAAGATTGAATGGGACCGTTACTGCCATCGGGAAGAGTCCTACATCTCCTCCCTCTTTGCAGGGCAGCATGCAAGTCGACTCCGTTGCACAACTTGCAAGGGCACCTCAACGACTTACGAAGCGTTCTACAGCATCAGCGTTGAGATTCCGCCTTCGGGCCAAGGCGACATCTATCAATGCCTCCGCAGCTACTGCCAGGAAGAGATGTTGAGCGGTGACGAGGTCTGGAAGTGCCCGTATTGTAAGTGCGAACGCGTCGCGACCAAGCAGATTATCCTCACTCGGGCACCGCAAATCTTGGTTATCCACTTCAAGCGCTTCTCTGCCTCCAAGACCCAAAGCGCACGCAAGATCCACACTCCGATCGACTTCCCTCTGCATGGCCTGAAAATGGACGACTTCGTTATACCCTACCCATCCGCAAATCCCTCGAACGGCGATGCGACAGCCTCCTCTACGCAATCACCTTTCTATTCACCCACATCCCGACCGTTCACTTACGATGCCTACGCCGTCCTCCGTCATCTTGGTTCGTCCATGAGCAGCGGCCACTACGTTTCTCTCGTCCGTGACGCGCAACGTAATTGCTGGCGCAAGTTCGATGATGAGCGCGTCACCGACTTCTCCCCGAGGGATCTGCGGTACGCCGATCGCCTGCAGAATGAGCAGGCGTACATTGTATTCTATGAGCGCGTTCCAGCGAAATAGGTTGCCTTTTTTACTTCTGCTTCTCTTGCACAATTGATGAGGGGTGGGTTATATCATTCTTGCTTGCCGGTTGATTATGTTAAATAGAAAGGGAATTTTGTTCGCACACATACCCTATTTACGATATTCGGTTTTTGGCTTGTTTCTTTTCTTGGGGGTGGCAAAAATGGACGTTGGAGTTGTTGTCATTCTCAATGGCCTTATTTTGTCGTAGCGTTTGAGCTAAGCTAAACATCAAATGTAAACAATTCCAACGGTTGATCCGCCATATCTTTCTTCTTCCCCCCTCCCCCCCCAAGGCTGCGCACATTTTTACAACACTTTTGCCTTGTCTATTATTTTTCTTTTGCCCTAATTTGCTCCTTCTTCTCATGACAACTGTGAGGGAATGGAGGACACCCTGCATACCAATACCACAACTGTTCAGAGCGGGCGAGAATACTTGGCTCTTGCTGTTTTATTCTTGGCCTTTTCTTGGTTTACTTCTATTGTTCGTGGATAGACATTTCTTTTTTTTTGTGTATTTATCAACCTTTTCCGTCTACGAGTCCATGATTGATTGATGGATGAATTATGGGCAATTCAAGATGAATGACATGTTTTACTCTTATGGATTATTGACTGAGGATCAGGCCTGTCTCGCACATCTAGTCATCTATTTGGTCCGTCCTGGTCGTATTTTAGGTACAGTACTGTCACCTACCATCTTAGGAAATCATATAACTTTTACAATAATTGAGACAATTCAGGCATACATGAATGAAAATACATTTAGATTGGTGATAATATCATTCATCGTAATGTAAAATCCAGCATATGTAACATAAATTCGATTCCATTTCTCGTCCCAAACTCCGTCGACACGAATATCACGTCGGGATGTGGGGCTCGTAAAAGTAAAAGACATGATAAGAAAAATGACTACCCAGATTTTCCAGGAAGAAAAAACAAAAAGAAGAAAGTGAGAACCTTTTTTCCTTATACGCTTACAACTTACGACGCAACGTAAGAATATATACTCGTCGGCGTTGTGGGGGCAGCAGGCACGGCGGAATTCAATATAGCATCCTACCCTGCTGGAGCCGCAAAAGCCGGCGAGTCCGGGAACAGGGCACGGCCGTGGTGGGGAATACAAACTTCACATTCATCGATCGAGCCTCGACACGTGGGAATAGGCGCCATGGGTCAAAGCTGCTGTCTGGTATCGCATCCTTGATCTCAGAGAGGTCCTTAGGCAGATCGATCTCCTGTCCACAGCGTTCGGGTTCCCAGCCGTCTCCTCCGTCTGACATAGGTTTATTATCGATCCAGGTGAGAAGTCGATGATGACCTTGTCTTTGTAGCTGCGCAGACGGTTCCAGATAGAACTGGCAGCCTCGAGGATATCCGTCAGGTCCTTTCGGAAGTCAGGTTGGCTGTTATCCAGAATTAAAGAGGACAGGATCCGGGCGATAGTTTTAACTGATGCTTATACAATTCCTTTTCCAGCGGTAGTCTCTGTCGACGTAACAATGGCATCTAATCCCTTATACGTCAGAACCCTCCACGCAGCCTCATATTCTTGGTTCATGACTTGATATGTGGCAGACAGCGTCTGGAGCGCTGTGGTTGCGGAGGCGTCATGTCTTTCAAGATTGTGGAAAGGAATGGTCGCCAGAGCTCTTTCTTCAGACATCCGATTACGAACTGTCTGTGCAATTCGTATACGAGGGAAGATCACTGCAGAGGTTGGAAGGACCGGAACGTGTTCGAAGATGGGATACGACTTCGAGGGTCTACGGTGTGAGTCTGAAGTATTTCTAGGGAGGCTTTCCTCAGGCAACAATGAGCTCTGTCTCTTGCCAAGTGGATGATTCGCATGTCGGCTGCAGAGGCCTGGACACCAGAAGTAATTTGCCCGAGAATAAGACCGTGATGCTACTAGCAGTAAGCGCTAACCACCAGTTAGAGAAAATACCCATGCTGTTCGTTGGACGGGCCGTGATAGCTGCAACAGCGTGCGTCGATACTCTTGCGAATCGTTTTGATCAGCGGTTCGACACCAGACAGCCCGCCCGGTTCTCGGTCCGGCAGACGGGTCGGAGTAATTCGTTAGTAGGTTTGTGGAGATATATTCGGAGGCCTCCTGCTCTCGACCCGAGGTATGCGGGGTAAGCATCACTGCATCACTGCTCGTCATCCTATACCACTGGTTCACCTGAATTCAACGCAAGTTGAACTTAACTGGCTCACGAATTTTGTTGAAGAAATTGCAGGAAAGAAAGATTTACACGGATGGAGGGAAACGGAGGAAACGAAGGGGGGGGCGGGGGATTTTATACCTGCCGGCCCAGGTTCTCTTCGCCCGATTTGGAAAGAATTCCTCACAGCCCGTAATCCCCGTTGCTACTCAATTTGGAAAGAACGCCCCTAGCAGTAGCAGTAGTGCACAGTATCTGCGCTTCTACTCGTTAACTTCGCAGCCAATAAACCCCATGGAATAGGTCTTCAATACGAATCACCCGATACATCATAATCGCCTGCTCGACTTGCTATAGGCTCGTACTGTATATCCACATCTCACATCTAGCTAGATCTAGATCCGCATTGTCCCAGAATCTACAACACGAGCAAATATCTTGCCGCTACGTCTGCATCAAGAAGGGAAAAACTGAATAAAGAAGCTATCTAGACACATTAGATGATAACTCAACACATTGGTCTGGCACTCTTCTTTGGCATCTGTATAGTTTATCAACAGAGTTTGCTGATCGAAGGTCAAAACACGTATCACTATAACAATCTCAAGGGAGAATTTGGGGCTACCGGATTCGCAAGATAACCCACCTGCTTTGTTTTACGCTGGTGTTATGACGGATCAGATGAGTACTCGACACCAATGTCCCCATTCAGAATCATCCTAAAGGATTCAATCTCAAGGTTCTTCAGATACTACTACCAATAACCTCAAGTAATAAGAAATTAGACAACATCATGGCACCAAAAGTCAACGGCGAGCAGAATGCATGGTAAACCTGGTAATTGCAATGGTATCGGGCTTAGTATAATGACTGGATCTTCCCAAAGCAAAATCACTGTCGTGGGAGCAATATAATAGAAGAATTTACAGTATCTGAAAGGCGCCTAAACGCTCGATAGGGACCCGCAAATTCACAGCGGAGATTCATGGTGCAGAAAATTATTTATGGTGGTACTCCTACTGCTGTGTAAAAATATACTAAACAGTGCCGGGCTAGCACGGACAACGGATCATCGGATGGAAAATTACAGTTTATAGAGACCATCTACTCCGTAAAACGGCGATGGACCGGAAGTGTTCCGGGCACAAGCGGAGACAGAATCGCCCTGCGCACCCCGTGGAGCAACTACTATGTAGCAAACGAGGTGACGGAACGTGCTCCGTAGAGACCTGACAAGAGCAGCTCCAGCAGCTTCGCACTTTTAGCGCCCGCATCGCAAATCTTGAGATGTGGGGTCGTAGGACCGCCTACCGGATGGGTATCCAAGGTAAGCTGCCAAGATGGCGTAGGCAGTACGGTGGAAGACCTCGGGATCGGTTCAAGTGCTTTGTCCAGATGTGCAGGCAAATCCAGAATAACATTGTTATGCTGGCGTTTCGAGTCTTCGTTACGCCATGACCATGCGAAATATAGAGAGGTGACACAATCGACCCTCGGGAATTTCAGGAGATGATGAGGAGGCTATCAGACCTAAGATAAGGATGTACGCAGGAGGAAAAAGAGAGCGATGATGCTAGAGTGTCAGTGTTGAGTCCGGAAGCTCCTCGGGGAAGCTGGAAAGGGCTAGAGTTCCAGAAGCCGGAGAGTCTGAGCCGGAGGATGGAGTCGATGGCAGGTGGGGAAGTGGTCGAAGAGGCCACATGGCCAATCCCAACGACCGGATTGCAAGGTCTAGTCTCTAGAGTCGTCGGGTTCACCGCAGAAAGAACAGTCGCACATGGCACGGAACAGTGTCAGACGGAATCCTCCGTACCAGGATGCCCCATCGGGCAAGGGAATCCGTATGCGAGATAATGATGACAAGACAGAATAGGAACTTAGGGATGGGAAAAGGATGCTCTCCGTCCTGCTATTGAGACCGTTATCATTCCAAGATGATGCTTCTCCTGCTCTGCTATCGTCGGGGACGTGGTTCCTCCGCCGCGGTTCGGCTGGCGGAATAAGCAGCCTCCTATTCGCAGACGGTCAGCTGCGATCCCATGTCAGACCACCAGGGAACGCAAGGGAAAATAGGAGGACGCGTAGGGACAGATGGCCAGAGCCAAGAGACGCGGAGAGCATGTCGATAATGGGTTCAAATTATTAATGCGGCACGGGTAACTATAGGGGGTGGTCTGTAGATGTACGCAATAGAAGTCCTGTAGAGGACGAGAAACGGCGCCGTGGCGACCTCCGCTCAAGAATGGGGTTGTGAAGGCGTGTGAAGCGTGCCTGGACAACGCAGGTAGTTGGTACCACGCCGCAGGTGAAGGGACCACCTGTGCACAGGTAACTGGTACCTCGAGGCGCGACCCCAATCACCGACTCTTTTCCCCAGGCTCTCTCCATCCGACACTTTTCTCCTCTTCACCTCCGACTCCCGACCTCCTCACACTTTTCCGTCTTCTGCTCTGCGTTTCTCCTCCTTCAGCCAGTCTCTCCAATCCGAGTCTCTCTTCCGTCCCGGGTGAGTGACCCCAACAGCCTCGGATTTGACTTGTCAGACCTCTCTCGGAACCGTGATTCGGCCCCGTCGATACGGTTCCCCAACAAGCTCTTCCGCTCCCTATCTAGATCTGACAAATCTGGCAAATCGTCATCTCCGCATAACTCGTCCCTGTTGCAGTCTCCCTGTCTAACTGTTATCATCGTGTCCAGAGTCTTTACAGCCATCATGCCCGAGAACAAGGAATTCACCTTCCAGGAGGTCGCCTCCCACAACACCAAGAAGGACCTCTACATGGTTATCCATGACAAGGTCTACGACGTCAGCTCCTTCGTCGATGAGCACCCGTACGTAAATCCCTGCTCTTTATTCTCCTCTCGCGCCGAAAAAGTCAATCAATTGCGCGTCCAGTTTTTGCGCGAAAAGATCTCTGGAAGCTGACACGCTAGCACAAACTTGCAGTGGTGGTGAGGAAGTCCTGCTCGACGTTGCTGGCCAGGATTCCACCGAAGCCTTTGAGGATGTCGGACACAGTGACGAGGCGCGCGAGATTCTTGCCGGTCTGCAAGTCGGCACTCTGAAGAGACAGGTATGTCCGATGTTGTCCTGACCCTGCGCAGCTTGTTTTTTTTTTCTTTTCTAGCCCGTTTCATTTCGGGCTTCCAGCAGAAAGCCTCTTAGCGCCTTAGTATCCCAGTCTCTGCGTCTCTAGAGCATACCTAGGAATTTTTTGCCCTCCCTTTCTAGGAAAGTGTAGGCTGACGATATTCAACTAAACCAGCCCGGTGACCCTGCCCCGAAGGCCCAGGCCTCCACCTCTTCCTCCCAGTCGACCTCCCAGAGCGGTGGCTCCACCGGCCTCGGTATCGGTCTGTACGCTGCCCTCCTCGTTGGTGGTGCCCTCGCCTACGGTGCCTACCAGTACCTGCAGACCACCGCCGCGAACAAGCAGTAAATCCTTTGGACGCATGGTTCGGTAGGAGAAGGATGAGGATAAAGCAGAGGCGGGAAGTGTAAGAGAAGAGGTGTTGGATCTCAGGTACAAAGCTGCGAAGGACAGAAAAGGCCTTCCCGAGTATACCAGTCTCGACAGATACCGCTGGACCTGAGTCGGGAGAGTTGGAACAACAACGACAACAGAAGTGGACATATCCGGAAAGGCTCACATGCCTACGATGTGACGTCGCAGGCAATGCAGGAGTTCATGTCTCTATCATTTTTATCATTTGGAACACTTGCGGGAGATATAGTTGGTGCTTGAAATCTCTGTTTCCTGCAAATAGACCAAGTTTTTTCTTTTCCTTTGTATTTTGTTCTCTTCGATTTAGCCATATCAATATACCTATACTGCCATTTTACTACCGTGAAGGTTATCCTCGAGACGATTAGCAACGAGGGAAAGGAACACTGGTTCATTCTCTAGACGCCTAGGAAGGAGCAAAGAAAGATTGACTAGGTACAAGTAATGGATCATTGAGACCATTCAACCAGAGTATGAGGACATGCGCATTGTAATAACTGATCCTCATCATCATCTATCACACATTGGTCAAGCGCTACGGACAACTCAACTCACCTACTTTGCATTACCATTGTATATGTAGATCAATCGCCTGATCTGATCCATGATCCATCTGATCATCATCGTGGGCTCAGCGCAATGGCCAGTTAACGGTTACTTCGCTACTGATCTGCGGATAAATAGGTAATCGGCGGTGGGCCGGTTGCTTCATGGAATATACTATTTATACTATTTGACTTTAACTCCGAAACTGAAACCGAAACAGATGAGGGATATGAACATGATGACCTTAACGAGTGTGCTAGCCCCCAAAAAAAATAAAAACTACCTAACCTAGGTAATGTAACGTGAGGGTTCTGGATAGTGATAATTATCATGTATTTACCCTAATTAGGGGACCAAAGAGGCAATGAATTTGAATTATTTATTTGGCAATAAAGAAACGATAGATGGATAGATAGTAGAGTCAGGTAGTAAGTACCCTAAGTATGGTATGGCTGGCGGCTCGCATATGGTCTGCAGATAGTATAATTAACTGAACCCCAATCAATCAGATGGAAGAATGACTTATAGCAACTACACACACACACACACACATAAAATCCTCGTCATCGCCTAATAAATCGAGACTAGATCCTTACTGATTGATGCTCTTTATCTTAGCTTCTGGCAGCAAAGGGTTCCTTATATAAGGTGTTAGAGGCCATCCTCGCATCTCTTCCTTATATTCAAAGTCCATGCGGAGAGTATTCTCTTAGTTTGTATAAATGCTTTCTAAAGCGCAACATCGAGCGAGGCGTGTCCGTTCACATTTTCGAATAAATAACATGTACACTTGACCATATCTTGACTAGATCAGCGTTTAGAAAAAAAGGTGGGAAAGTAACACATTTATATCATTCAAAGTCTGGTATAATTGATCATCTGCTCTTTGTCTTGTCCCTCGTCTGTATTATCATCTAAACTGTTCCCGATTTACCTTTAGACCTCTTATGAATACCTCGAGCAAGTCCCCTAGCACGAGGTGTGCAGTCTTGCAGACTATGGAGGTTCCTTTTTCCCCCCCGCCACAATCCGTAGAGACGGCAGAACCAAAAGAGGAAAATTGATAGTGATAAAAACATGAAACGAGACAACGGAAAATGAGTTACAGGGAATATATGTAAATACATAAGTTGGACAAGTAGACGTGTCAAAGTATATGGAGGACATCATGAGAGAAGCTAAAACAAGAAGTTCGTCTTATCCCTCATCTCCCTTTTTGAATTTTTTTATACTATCATCACAGGAAAAGAGAAACCTCATGATCTACCGTTCGAGCCGGCGCGAACAGCTTCCAGAATCATATTCTTCGCCTCTTCTAGACCTTCCCTGGACCCCTTGATTTCGATGGCTTCGCCTCTTGCCTGGTCCTTTGGCACAGTGATACGGCAACCAGTCTTTTTTCTGATGGCATTGATTTGGCTACCGCCTTGCCCAACCACGAAGCGGTATGTCTTCGGATCCGGCAAGATCAGATAGCCAGTAGCAGACTGTTGCGACGCCGTCGAGATGGCCTTCTCCAAGGCGGCCCGCGCTTTAGCAACGTTCTCCTGGGTACCTGAGAGAACCCATGGAATGGTAGAAGGTTGAGAGGCATCGCTAGGCTGAGCATTCTCGACAACCTTCCAGGAGTGAGAGCTTGCCGCAGCGCCAGGATCATCGGTTATTAAAGGAAGGGAAGCAGATCCGTTCGCTCCGTTGCGAGAGTCTACAGGATTGGGCTTCGCGGGAATCTGGTGACCAGCATGATCCACTGTCACTTGGTAGTCATTGCGAAGACGGCGGAAAAACGAGCCATTTTCAGAAATGGCGTGGTGAAGATGCCTGGGAACTTCGACTGTCTCACCCTGCTGCTCCTTGAGGAGTGCCAGAATATGTTCTCTGGCAGCCTCAACAGAGGCGCTTGGTCCCTTAATTCTGATATCAGAACGGCCGGAACCTTGCTTGGGAATGTCCAGGGTGACGTTGAACTGCGATTCTATACCACGCCTGGTCTCACCACCGCGGCCGATGAGCAAGCGATGCTGCGACTGAGGAACCTCGATCGTGGCGGTGACTTGGTCCTCCCTCTGCTTAACGAATTCCTCAATAGCTGCGATGATCTTTTCAACGACAGCGCCATTTCCTTCGAGCTTGATCGTAGACTCGTTGCTCTCAGGACGGGGGAACTTGACTATCCGAGCTGCACTGCCATCGTCGGGACCACCAGCCTCAATAACGATTTTGCGGATATTCGCACCTACTCCAGTTAGCATCCGACATTTACCAACCAGGTACCATATGACAACTTACCACCACCGCCGATCAGAGCTTTGTGGTGCTTCTTATCCACTTCAATTGTCCTGGTTACAATAGCATCAAACTCCTTCGCCCGCTTCTCTAGGATCTTCTTTGCCTCTTCAACCTGCTTCTTGGTGCCCTTGATCTTAATCTCAACGCGACCTGACGCATCTGGTGCATCGTGCACTCCTGGAACATCGATCTGAGCACCAGTGTCTGCACGAAGCTTGTCCATCTCGCGACCACGCTGGCCGATTAAAGACGGGACCTGGCTCTGGGCAACAGAGACAGAAGCCGAATGCGAGTGATCCACAACCCACTGCAGCAAACTCAGGATTTCGTCTCGTGCGGCGTCAGCACCCTTACGAGGGCCCTTGACGAGTACCTCATCAGGAGCCTGCTGCGGCCGGTTGGGTCGACCTCCGCCAACTTCGCTCGCGGTGTCGGCCACGGATTGGTCGTCATTGACTGATGACACTGCAGCCCGAGGGAACTGTACGCGGACATTGTAACGGTCCTGCAATCGGTTGACCTGGCTACCTTTCTGACCGATTAGATCACGGTGGTATTGGGCAGGGATTTTGAGAATGTGAGTAGTCTCGTCCTCCAATTTTCTTCCCAGAGCAATGATTCTCGCCTTCGCAGCGTCCGCCTTGGCCTTAGGTCCCTTGACCTCGACTTTGCCGTTTTCAACCTTGATATCGACATCGAACTCCTCACGGAGCTTGTTGATGTTCTCGCCTCTTCTTCCAATGAGGAAGTTTGCGAACTTCTGAGGGAAGTCGAAGGCTGTAGTGTACCCTCGTTCAAGGTCATCTTTCTCTTGTTCGACGACAAATTGAAGGATCTTCGATGCGAGTTCCTCAACCGAGCTGGAACGGCCACGAAGAGAAACTTCACTCTGAGAAGCAGAAGCAGCGGCTCCTGAAGCATGACCGTTACGGCCGTGTGGCTCGCCGACGATGACACGGACGGGAATGTGGTCATCGCCTTTGGCCTGTTGTTCGCGAGCAACGAACTTCCGGATCTTGTCATTATACCTGGGGATGTTTGTTAGTGAAGAACGCGTACGCTTGAAGAAGTCGGACTTACTTTGCGGGAACAGAGACCGATTTGGCCAGAACATCCTGCTGATCCCCCAATACGTTCAGAAGGAACTCCTGCGCCTCTTGCAGAGTCTTCTCAAAGGTGGCAATTTCAGCAGCCGATGGTCGTTGCCTTGGGATCTGAAACTGTGGGGCTGTGGCTGATGGGCCCTCATAAACCAGGAATACGTCCTGGCCGTCAATATCATCAGGGACCAGCAAATGAACGCCAAAGTCATTTTTTAGTTGGTCAATGCTTCTGGAACGGAGATAGGGGTGGAAGTACGGGTCGATAGAAACAGATCGTATTCTCGAGGGAGGGTGGGCCTGAACCAAGTTCATGATGTCGGAACGGGCCCGAATGGTGTTCTTGCCATCCCTAGAGTATACCTCCCAAGTAACAGGCCCGTCGGATGCCGGTGGCAGCACTATCCGGGCATCGTACATGTCTTCCAGCTCCTTTATAATTTGGCGTTGCTGCAGGTACGAGGTGAGAGCGCGTGCGTGCGCATGAGGACCAGCAGGAGCATTAGGATGCTGGCGTGACAAGTCAATGCTTGCCATCTGCATGCTGGTAGCAAGATCCATAGCACGGTTGATACCAGCTTCGATTTGGTCCGGAGGTCCCGTGATGGTGAGGAACTCGCTGTCGTCAGATGCAGGAGGCAAGATAACTGAGCACCCGGTTTCCGCCAGGAACTCGTGCAAAGCATCAGCATTATCGCCCAGGATGAATTGATGTTGGCCGCGACTGATGGCAAGCTGTCTGAGAGTAAGTTGCCGCTGCAATTCTGCAGCCCGCCTCTCAATCTCCGCACGAGCTTCTTGAGCGGCGGTACGCTCTCCAGAAATATGGATGTGCCAGTCGGGATCCGGCACAAACTGAATCTGGCCGGGGTCAGCCTCTTGCGGTGGCTGTCGGGACCAAGTATCATAACGCGGCACTCTTATCTGAGCCTTGGTACGACCCTCGATCTCATTCAAGTTTGCGTTGTGGGCACCAGCAATAAATGGGAAAAACTCCGGGGGAATAGTTTTCAGGCGCAAGTTGATGTTAGATGCTCTTTCCTTGACGATGGCCTCTATCTCCCGGCGAGCCATCTCAGCTGCAACTGCGTCGCCCTCAATTAAGACATCGATCGTAACACTGTCATCATCCTCTTCGCCAATGGCAGACTCCTCAGCTCGAGGAACTTGCACTCGGGCGCCAGTTCGCTGCTGAATGTCTTGGACAACGGCGCCTTGGCGACCGATAATGTGAGGTCGAGCAGACGCTGGGATGGGGACCCGAACAGATTGCTGCGTATATTAGCACACCTGTGGAAGAAGCATAGATATTAAAGCAAAAACCGTACCTTTGACCCGACTTGTTGCGCGACCTCCTTGAGAGCTTGCCTGACCGCATCTACAGAACCCTTGCCCTCGAAAATGATAGAGTCACCGGGCCCACCACGCATGTCAACAGTGGCTTTTGAACGTCTGCTAATGTCTCTCAAGATGTCTCGAAGTGGCTTCTTTAGTTGACCACGTGGGAGCATCTGCGATGGCACAAGCCGAAGCTGCTCCACATGCTTCCCTGGAAGGCTCATAATCTTAGGGCCTTCTAAAGAACCAAAACCCTGCGGAGCGGAAGCAGCTGTTAATTGAAAGGTGGTCAGCACGTAAGCCGGTGTCAACAGGTGGGAGGAAGACGTACCTGATGGTTGGGAACCGTTGACACCATTGGTCGGAGCGGAAGCACTTGACGGCTTTTTGGCACCCCAGGCTGTTGGTGCAGCAGCGGTTCTGGGCTTTGGGCCACCGCCCAAAGCAGGAAACGATTCCTCTGACCGCACGTCAAAAGCTGGTCCTTTCTTGGGAGCTGCCTTTGGCGCGGGAGCAGGAGTCGTAGTTCCCGTCTGTGCGGTCGTACTCTTGACAGGTTCCGAAGCAGCATCCGGCTTCCTATCCTTCACCAAGGAAGATGGAGGAGGATGCCGGATGTCTTCCTCATCCACAACATCTTCCACGGTGGCTCTATGGGCCTCATCACGTGCGTGCTGCTCCTCGAGCATGGCGGCCGGGGATTTCGCGGCCGCCACTCCGCCATTGACAATCATGCCAGGCCCTTCAGCCGCCATTATGGGAAGGTATACTGGAGGAGATACGGCTAGCCAGACACAGGAGTCGTAGATCCGAAGGATAGAAGGGACAATAAAGTTTTAGAAGGGAAAGGCTAGATGGCAGCACGATTCTACATCAATCAATCAGTACAGATGAACATTGCAAAAGCAGTGTAAAACGAGTCTAGTCATACCTACGATCAGTGATATCTAGAGGGAACGTAGAATCGGGACGACGTTGCCGACGCTCGAGGGGAAAAGAGGCAAAACGAATAAATCGCCTACTGGGAACAGTTAAGCGCAAGATGGCACGGACTATCTGCTGAGGGCAGCAGGAAACTTCATCACAGCGATGGGCCTCGGAACGGAAAAAGAGCAGATAAGAAGGAGAGAGAGAGAGGGCAAGAGAGCGGGAAGGAAGACGGGACGTAGAGGGTAGGATTCAAGTTCGAGATAGTGACGACGAGCGTTGAGGACGGAGGGCGAAAGAGGACAGTTTCGAGGGTCAGAGCTAAGGTTGGAGAGTTGGAGCAGCGCAAGGCCGGGGGTCACTGAGCCCGGTTCCGAGTTCTTCGCTCGCCGCCGCAGCCCGCTTGAGCTAGCGCCACGTCTGGACCGGGGGCCCTGGGACCACGCGAGGCCCCGGAAGACTTGCACCATGCAAATGCCAACAGACAACACAGCAGCGGGACCTCTGTGTAGATGATTCTCTTGCTAATGGCCAGCTCTGACGGTGCCGTGGTGGAGCCTTACACCGATCTGCAGGAATGATGCAAAGAAAAAAATTTCTTGATAACCCGTCACCAAGTCGACATTCGAGACACCTCGGCTTGCGGTAGTCAGAATTCTGTGCATGACTTCCCATCAATGGCCTTTGCATGACCTAATATTCAGATTGTCATCATTGTAATATATCTGAAAGTGTCTATAATCCCACCATCGGTCTCAATTTGTGCGTCCTATGGTGCGGGAGTCGACCTGGAGAAGCCATCTGTGCGGGCGAATCGGCGTCGCGAGACCGTATGCAGCAGACAGAACCTTCCGGTGAATCGGGGAATTTGTATTTGAAGAACAGAAGCCAATTTCAGCTCGAGGACAGACCAATTATTGGCAAGACATTGTAGTTCATATATGCGCTTGACTGCTACTGTACCAGTTTTCGGTGACCTGCTGCATCAATTGCAAAAACTTTAGAGTATGTGAGGATTCTTATATCTAATTAGTTTCCAAAGAGTATCCTAGAGAATAAGGAAATTGTGCCTGACAGATTCCATGCTCTTCAAGACACTTCCCTCTCACGTACTGACCACAAGTCATAACATGCCTTGTGGGCAAGGGTAGTTTCCACGTGGTATTACCTCTCATAACTGGAGAACGGGTGTAATTATCTTAGAAGTTCCAAAAAGGAAGGGAATCAGTTTACTACGCAAATTTCTTCTGCCCTATGTTGTGGCTTTTCATAGCTAAGCCACGTCAGAATACGGCGATGGGGAAAGGCTCGTAGAAAGCTTGACAGGTACTCGAGATACCAGGTATCTTTCAGCTGTGACCTCCGGATCTCACCACGCACAGATATCTTGATGGCTTTCCCGATGCCCGTGCAGCAGGCCACTCTGACGGTGTCTGTCGAAGAACAATTGTGCATTTAATGATCCAAGCGTTGCGCACTGAAGGGAAGTAGCAAAACAAAACGGTAAGGCGCAGATAAGGCGCATCGCGCACAACTTTTGAAACTGCCATGCTCTACTAAAAGTATAGAACTACTTATCACTACCTATAGGTATGTACCTAGTCAAATGGGTGTCCGCCTACCTAGGTAAGGTAGATAGGTAGCTCGCTATATAGAGAAGGCTTAAGAACCCATCATGGCCCGTCCCAAGACGGTGAAAATGTCACAGAAAAGGCAGTACCAGAGTGTGGTAGAACAAACAAGAATACAAAAACCTAGGAAGTTAGCTCCAGGTATCAACGGTTCCCTGTACTTCCGGTCAAGCTCATCTCAACGGTGTCCATGCAGCCTCACAGTTGTATGATCCTTCATATTCCAAAGACACAGCACATTTTCCATGAAAGGTAAAAAACCCCAGCCTCTATGTGAGAAGAGGAGTTCAATTCTTCCGGGAGTCCAGTCAGCGTAACACATTGGAGATTGGGCTTCAACCTGATGACACAGGAGATGGAGGTACATATGTGTTCAATTGAGACCGCTTGGAGGCAAATTTGGGGGGGAATGCAAGGTTGGGTTCATGCACCAACGACCGTTATTTGTCAGATAACTTGAAGGGTTGGGGGGCTTAGGTCCCTGATCTCAAACCTAGAATCAAGGAGCGGCTAGCAGTCCCGAAGGGAGAGTCTGGAAGACTGACTATCCGGTTCAAGCAGAGAATCCGGTGACGTGACTCGTCGTCTGGAGAAGGGTAGTGCAGATCTCAGAAAAGTAAGGTGGTGCAACAAATACCTAAACATCCGCGAAGCATGTGCGGGGTTTTCCTCGAAGATAAAGGGATAGGTCCCAAAGGACCAGAAATCGGGGAATGAACCGGAAGTTTAAAGACTGAATGACAGGAACAAAAGTTCGTCCTTCGCCCAGATAGGTGGGCCCAGCGGCAAAGCAGGAACGAATCTATACCAGTGGAATATGAGGATTACGCTCGTTAGATTTAGAATCACCAGGGGGGAACCAATCGATCCTTTGCTGACCAAACGTAGCTGAGAGTGTAGTTCCTTAATGGAATTCACCTGGTCAACAATGGCGCTAAGCCTATGGAACAGGACGTACACCTATCAGTCGTGAAGAAGGGTCTCACAGGACGCGCAATTGAAACTGCACTAGGATGTAACGGAATGATTCTACGAATGACAGCCAATCCGACAGAAGAAGGGGTCCGAGGCAAGGGAGTGAATGAAAAAGGAAGGTCTGGCTGTATCCTGGAAGACAGGATCCGAAACCCATGTCCCGACTGCAGCGACTCGCCCAAATCAGATGATAAGATTTCGAGTTACCGGTGCTGGCAGCGCAGGAAGTACCCTCCAGATGAATGTAGGCGTGCCCGAGGGAAGGCGAGGACTTAGGAGAAATACATGTACGCCAGGTTACAGTTCTCCGTTGGCCAATGGTCCCGAGCTTTCCTTTTCGAATTCTGTTCAGACATTAACCGTATCATTTGCAGATAAGTATTGGGCAAGACTAGGGTAATTGAACTACAGACGCCACCCGGGATGCACAATTGATGAAGCGGGGCACTGGGCAAAGTACCCATAGAATAAACATCGAGCATTCAAGTGTGCAATGTCAACAGAAAAGACAGTTCGGGGAGAAACAAGAGGGATAATAGAGCTAATTGTTCAGAATTCTGAGATAGACATGCTGGCAAGAACTTACGATATTCCGTTGTCGATGTGATAATGGTGGCTGCTCAGGCGTTGTATTGAGATTAAGATAGACATGCTGAGAGTATTAGATCAGGTACCATGTCCCACTAGAAGACGCGTCCACGAACATATGTCTAATCGCCCATCTCAGGTCTAGCCAGGAGCATCAGTGTCCAGCCCCAAAGTTAGTAACCTGCTGTCGCTGCGTTTGCTGTTTGGTGGTGTGCATCCCGCCCGAGACAGGCTGCTGCGGCACAGGGCACCACCTGTCTCCTGTCTACGTTGAACGAGAGCCAGGAGTCAGAAAAAGAAAACTCTCATCTCTGCTCTAGCTGCCCTGCTTCTGTCAATAATAGTCCGGATGCTCCTGCTCCTGAATCTCTTCCCAGTTAATACAGTGTGCCAGTTTCCAGTTTTATTAGCAAGACATCTCGAACTCCTTTTCTTTTCGGCTCCCACCGCTGTTCTTCTCAACGGTCCAGACGTCACTTGACTTTGGGAGTCCAGCCCTCGCTTGTCTCCGTTTATCGCCCCGACCTCATCTGGCTGGACTCAAACCTCCATCCCGTTACCTCCTCACCACCATCGATGTTGTGCTGCTTCTCCTCCTAGGCCTGCACGCTGGTTGTCGGTCATCTGGCGGAGGCCGCCTCACCAGAAGATACATTCCAGCGCTTCCCCCGCAGCAGCGACAGTCATCGTCCTGCTTCTCGCACGCCTCCCCCCGCCTCTCTGCCGGCTCAGCGACACTCCACGTGCTTGTATCGTCGGCCCTGTCACAGCAGCTTCCTCGCGCGGCTCCCCTTGCGTCGTCTGCGTCCGTTCAACCGCCACATTGCCCTCCCAGACTGACACAGAGAGAAGAGGGACTGTGGAATACTGCACCGCCTCCCAGGTGGCTCCCTGACCGCCCGTCGATCATCAACATCCCCAGCAGCCGTTGTCGTTGTCGCTGTCACTTTCTTTCAACTGGCTGCGCGTCCATTGTCGCCGGCCATGGACCAGGCAAATGCAGCTTTTAAATTTCGCCGGTCTTCCAGCAAGCTTCACAAGGAACCCCCGTTGTTCTCCAGCTCCCGTGTGCTGAAGAGCCAACAGAGCAACACATCGCTGAAGAGGCACCCTTCGGCCCCAGTATACCCGCGATCTCTCGGGGGCAGTCGGGAGCACTTGCGAACAAGGTCCAACGCGTATGGTTCGTCTTCGTCTTCGCTTGACCAGAACAGTGCAGGTCCCTCTCCAGTCCTTTCGAGCAACGAATTCAGTTCCTCTCCCGGCACTTATACCTCCTCTAAGTCCCGCCCTGGGCTACCCGGTCGCCTCTCGCTCAATGATCGTAGCTCGGATGAATTGATTGGCGCGCCGTTCGATGCGCGAGGCATGCTCAATGCATTGGAAGAGACGATATCCCCATCGCAGCAGAATTCGATACGCCGTCCGCCAGCACCGCATTCTTCCCATACTAGTCCAGAACTGCGAGGTGTCCAGACGTTGAGACAGTCTTCCAGCCACACTGCCTTGAATCCACGCATGGAGACGGCTCCGCAACGTTCGGACGATGATCGGGTACAGAACCAGAAGAGGTTCTCTGATGAAGCCAATGGCACCAAGAGCACTGGAAGAAGCAAGAAGAGCAGCTTCTCCAGCTTCGTGAACAGCATGCTAGGCTCTCCTCGGAACATCAAGATATCAGCTCCGGAGAATCCAGTTCATGTCACCCACGTTGGATATGACAATCAGACAGGCCAGTTTACTGTATGTTTACCCAAGCTCTAAGCGATCAACGATGGTTGTGAAAGGCTCTTTTCCTGGCAGCCAGCAGGATGTAAAAATATTTCTTTGACATGGCAGACATAATGCTTGCTCAACTACCGGAAAAGAAGTAAGGTTGCTGACGTTCTTTGACATAGGGCCTGCCGAAAGATTGGCAGCGAATGCTGCAGGAGAGTGGAATCTCAAAGAAGGAGCAAGAACAGCATCCCCAAACAATGGTCGATATTATGAGGTTCTATGAAAAGAATGCCGCTGGAGGCAATGAGGATGAAGTCTGGCACAAATTTGACCATGCGCATCCACAGCAGCAAGATTTCCTGTCTCAGCCCAGCGGAGCTGGTCCCGCAGCTTACACCCCGATGCCGACGATACCATCTCCTCCGACCAGCCCCCGATTCCCTCAGAATCATGAAGGTAGCTTTGAAAACCCCAGGGCTCCGCCTCCTGTCCCGCGCGCCGCTCCAGCCGCTTCTCTATCTCCCAGCGCCACTCCGCCGATTGGCAATCTTATTCCAAATAGAGCGGCTCCCAAGCCTCCGACACCAGGTGGAAGCAATTTGATTCCTGCTCGTCCAGCGCCCCAACCTCCTACCGTGAGTCCGCACGCTGGCGCCCCAGGGAGAGTGGTTCAGGATTCTGGGGCACATTCGTTTGCTACACCACCTATTCCGGAGACGGGACCTCTACCAGCAGAGCCTCAACAGCCTCCACGCAGCAGGTCAAATTCGAAAACCAATGGAACGACAACTCTGCGAATGCCACCAGGCATCATTGGCTCCCCAACCCAATACCAACAGCAGCAGGAGCAGGCAATGGTTGCAGCACAGCAAGCTATTACAAACAAACAGCTTGACCGCAGCCGCAGCCAACGCCAACAACCGCAGCAGTACCAGCCGCCGAGGCAGGAACCACAACAGATGGTACAATCAACACCTCAGCAACAGTATGCACCCGCAGTCGATCCTCCTGCGATCCCCCAACCTTCTCAGCAGGCCCGCATTGGACCCGCACCACGGCCACGGCCCCGGGCCCGTCAGAGTAATGCTATTGACATTCGGGCCCGGTTAAATGCCATCTGCACAGCTGGTGACCCCACTACAAAATACTACAATTTGAACAAGATCGGCCAGGGCGCATCGGGTGGCGTGTTCACTGCATACGAGAATGCAACCAACAAGTGCGTGGCTATTAAGCAGATGAACCTCGAGCTGCAACCGAAGAAGGATCTGATTATCAACGAGATCCTGGTAATGAAAGATAGCAAGCATAAGAACATTGTCAATTTCATGGATAGCTACCTGCATGGTCCGGATCTGTGGGTTGTTATGGAGTACATGGAGGGTGGCAGTCTTACGGACGTTGTCACTTTCAATATGATGAGTGAAGGGCAAATTGCCGCTGTTTGCAGAGAGGTGAGTCTGCTGGCCGACGAAATATTATTTGGTACCAGAGAACTAATATCCCTAGACTCTGAATGGTCTACAACATCTCCACTCAAAGGGCGTGATTCATCGGGATATAAAATCTGACAACATTCTACTGTCATTGGAGGGTGATATAAAATTGAGTAAGTCTTGCATATATCGTCTTGAAATTTAAGACCCCTCTAACATTCTCCAGCCGACTTTGGCTTCTGCGCTCAAATCAATGATTCGCAAAACAAGCGCAACACGATGGTCGGCACTCCCTATTGGATGGCACCGGAGGTTGTCACAAGGAAAGAGTACGGCCGAAAGGTCGATATCTGGAGTCTGGGTATCATGGCTATCGAAATGATCGAGGGTGAACCGCCTTATCTTACGGAGTCGCCTCTCCGTGCACTATATTTGATAGCCACGAACGGTACGCCTAAGATCAAGGACGAGCATAACCTATCACCAGTGTTTCGGGAATTTCTACACCTTGCCCTGAGGGTGGATCCGGAGAAGAGAGCTTCTGCTCATGACTTGCTCAAGGTATTTCCGAGCTTCTGTTTTCAAATCGTTTTCTTTTACTAATACTCTATCACACAGCATCCGTTCATGGCGCTTTGCGAACCACTCTCTAGCTTAGCTCCTCTTGTAAAGGCTGCCCGAATCAGTCGTGCTCAGGAGAAGGCTCAGAAGGGCGGCTCCTAAGCAAATTTCGGTTTTTTGTCTATCCGCTGTTCGACACCTGGCCCAGGCTCCATTATACCCCAATACGTCTTTTCTGCTTCTGAAGCTTCAACAAACAACATACTTTCAGTGGGCGATACTATTCCTTTCTCCTTCGCCTCTGTTTTCCCTCTTTTCTCCCTTCGAGTTTATAGATGGTGATGGATCGATGGCATGGACTCTTATGTACCAAAGCGGGCCTTTTCATATTACTCATTTGATGTTCGATATTACCTCTGTTAACGCTAGCCTTTTAGTCGCTTGTGTCTTGGTTTTGATCCGTTCGCATCTATGCGACCCGAGATACCAGCATTACTTTTTCTTCTCCCCTTTACCCCCTTTTCTTCCTTCATGCGCCCCATATATTATTCACCCACTTTTATGTCCAGAGTTTATGACATGAAAAAGCAATCGGCAAAGGCGGGCCTGTGTGAAGCGATTGAGATCCATGCACTCTCAGGGTCACTTTGTTAAAGGGAAGCCGCTTTGTGTCACAGGCATTTGTCTTCTTTCATTTCTGCCACCCTAACATGGGAATGGGTTATTCATGATATTCTTATTATTTCCTTGACGGTTGTCAGTGTTTTCATTATCCTACGGGAGTTAACAAGCCATTTCTCTTATGTTGCTTGCCTGTTTCCGTGCTTCTATGTTTGCGGAGTAGATAGCAACCAAAAGAACCTAGCGATATGGTCTGATTTCTCGTCAAATCTCCTGTGCATAAAGTTAGTCGTGGATATATGAGTGCAATTGTATGCCATGATTCAATGACCACAACACATGGCATATTTTGTGCGGGGCGATGGAAGGAAATTCCTGGGTTAGTTGTACAGTGTGCCGGAACCTTTTCGTCCCTTGACTTTACCTGATCAGATAAAGAACATGGAGGTTTGCCAGTAGTTTTACACCTTAACGATGGAAGTTGTTGGTACTCGCTGACATGTGGGGTAGAATATAGTTATATGTTTATTAACAAGCAGGATATTTGCATGACCGGCGGAGTTTAGGACAAGTAATGAACATCATGTGCATCACAAAATCTAGTGCCATCCGCAGAACGTCGTATCCTTCTATTGGTTGTAGTGCGAATAGCTGTCCGAAGAAAACAGCAGCCTGCATGGAGCATACGTATGCAGTGAAATGTAACTGAGGGTAGACGCCTCTTCTGCAAGCGTCTCCCCGGTGTATAACATACCTCTAAGCGATACAACAATAATATATTGCGACTGTAAAATTCCTATTTCTTCAGACCCTTTGTAGAGGAGGACGAGGTCCTGCCAGTGAGTGTTCTCATTCTGGAGAATTTAGTCGCTAGGCGGGCCGTCGTCATAGCTCTCTCCCAAGTCAGGTTACCCCCGCGCGAGCCAGTCAGCAGCAGCGCAGGCAGCGCAGCCTGCATGATCGTCGCCCGCTCGCCCGCTTCATCAAGTCGCCGCGCAGCATTCGATCGCAACTTACTGAGACTCCCCTCTATTCTTCACATTACGCAGGAAGATTCCTGGAGATATTTCATTCCCTATTTTCCATCGAACGCGCACTCTCTGAGCGAGGACGAAGCGATCCGGTCTTTCCTAGTTTCCGCGAGAGTGAACGAGGGGGAGGTCTCCGCATCGTGACTGTTGTCTTCACTCTTCGAGCTATTGAGATACCGGCCTAGCTTTATCGCGTTTGCGAATATTGGATTTCAGGACACGACGACAAGTCTGTCACTGGTGCATTTAGGTGTCGGAATATAGTTGACGGTACTGGCGGACCGGCAGACGAGCCGTCGAGCGTGTGAACCCGGGTGAGACCTTGAATTGGAGTGCAGGCAGAAACGCCGGCCATGTTTCGCACACAACAGAACGCTTTTGACGATGTCGTCGGTGAGTATAGACTTTTATAATTAACATTATGGCGATTCAGATGGCCAGCACATCCGGGAGATGTCTACGGCGGCGGTGTGCGGGAGAATGTACTTGATTGCTGATGTTCTTCTTTCTCTTGATAGCCAAGGCGACGGATGAGAACCTTACCTCCGAGAACTGGGAATATATCCTTGTATGATTCGATTCTCGTTTCCTTTATCCTTGCTCGCGTCATGTCCGCACAGAGGGGCTGACCGTGTTCTCTGCTATGGTGTAGGATGTCTGCGACAAAGTTTCTGCGGAGGAATCAGGGTATGAAATCGCTCTGCTATTTTATGGTAGAAAAGGAAAAGAAGGGACAGTGCTCACGAGACTGGGTGTATAGGGCCAAAGATGCTGTCGCCGCTTTAATCAAGAGGCTGGCGCACAGGAACGCAAATGTACAACTTTACACCTTGGAGGTACAGTTATCGACCAGTTTATGCGGGTTCTTTTTTTATGATTGTTCTTCTAGCTAACAAGTTGTGACTGCTAGCTTTCCAATGCGTTGGCGCAGAACTGCGGCCCAAAAGTACATCGTGAGTTGGCGTCGAGGAGCTTTACAGATGCGCTGTTGCGGCTAGCGAACGATCGTGTAAGCCTAGCTTCTCTAATTGCACTTTCATACTCGTGAAAGAAGATTCTGCAATGCAGCTGCTGATCTTTTGATCTGTAGAATACACACCAGCAGGTTAAGTCGAAGATATTGGAACGCATGGAAGAATGGAGTGAAATGTTTTCGAGCAACCCTGAATTTGGAATCATGGAGCAGGCCTACATGAAACTGAAGACTCAGAGTGAGAATCCCAGGCGCAAGAGTTGTCTAGTAGATCCAGGCTAATCTCTTTCTCAGACCCAAACCTTCAACCTCCCTCGAAACCTACGAAACGCCAGATCACGGAGCTTGACCGGCAGAAGGAAGAGGAGGAGCTCCAGATGGCACTTGCACTCTCGATAAAGGACAAGGGCGCTACGGCCCCGTCTACACAGCCTCAAACTACCGCCCCTTCCAGTTCAGCGCCAGCTACACAGGAACAAGCCGCACCCTCTCAGGTAGTTCCTTCTGGTGTTCCTCCAGGTACAACCGCTGCTACTGTTTCGCGAGTGAGAGCACTGTTTGATTTCCAACCTTCCGAGCCCGGCGAGCTCCAATTCCGAAAGGGCGATATAATTGCCGTCCTGGAATCCGTGTACAAAGACTGGTGGAAAGGCTCGCTGAGAGGGCAGACTGGAATTTTCCCGCTAAACTATGTCGAGAAGCTCCCCGACCCTACGCCGGAAGAACTGCAGCGGGAAGCTCAGATGGAGGCAGAAGTATTTGGACAAATCAAGAACGTTGAGAAATTGTTGACGCTTCTGAGCACTAGCAGTTCGGAGCTTAACGTCCAGGATAATGAAGAGATAACGACTTTGTACCACTCGACGTTAGCGATTCGGCCGAAACTTATCGAGTTGATCGGAAAGTACTCGCAGAAGAAAGGTATATACTCTGAGCCTCCGTCGGGTTCACTGTGGCTCACAAACATCCAGATGAATTTACCCAGCTCAATGAAAAATTTATCAAAGCACGAAGGGATTACGAGGCTCTGCTTGAGGCATCAATGTCCCATCCGGTACAACCTCAATATGGCAGACCCGGCCAACCGGCGTATGGTTACCCAGGACCTGCTGGACCTGCTGGACCACACGCATATCCTCATGGACGCCAGCCTGAACCTCAACGATACTACACTCCACGCCCTCAAGGTATGTAATGTTAAGGAAGCTGAAATTGAACAAGTCTAATTGTAATTACCTATAGATTCACAGACGCCTCAACCTAATCCCGCCGCTCATTACAGTGCAGAACAGACGCTCCCATACCCCACTACTGTGCAGTCGCCGGATCTGCGAAACCGTACGCCCTCCGGTGGCCGGCCTCTTGTGCAACAGCAACAGCAACATCCTCCAGACTCCTTCCAACCCGTACATCATCGCCCACAGTCTACTTACGAACACCCACAAGAATTGGGGACATCTGTTTACGACTCTCCAGTCAAGCAGCATTACCCGTATAATCAGGGTACGCAGCAGCCACCGGCTGCCCACCAGCAGTTCCAACAGCAGGAGCAACAACAACAGCAGGACTACTCACCGTCTGTATACTCGCCCGAAGATGGAGGTCAACCACCGTCGAGCGCCGGCGCCACTCTTCCACCGCACCCTCAATTCCCACCGCAACAGCAGCAGCCCCCATATCCAACTTCGGCGGCTTCTCCGACCAGCCAACCACCACAACCTATGCACCAACCCCCTCCGATCCCGACCTCGAGCCCGCAGCCCACTCCATATCCGTCCCTAAATGCTGGTCAGCCTGCCGGAGGCGGATATCAGGCTTACCAGCCACCTAATGCGAATTCCGTCAATGCGAACCCGGCCTCATACTACCGATAAAACCGAGTGTAGCCGTGGGGAATTGTTTTGTATTCGCCCAGTAATTACGACATCCCTTTTCTCTGTGTTCTGCCAGCGACCGATGACATAGGCTTACATGCGACAATTCTAGTCGAGGATAGTGAAATTTATGGAAATGTTCGTGTTGGCATCGCTGCGCTTCATAGCATGCTGAGTTGTTCCTTTTGTAACTGGAAGTGATTGGCAAGAGAAGTCACGAAAGGAGTATTCAACACAGATACAAATCTTATGAACATTTTACAATATCCATCTTGCTAAATATTGCGTGATAAAATCTTCTTCGGTTCCATTATTCTATGATGCCTCTATTTCAGTTGATGCACTGTCCAAGCATCTACCTACTCCGTATCCATGGTCCGTATTGTATGTCACGTGACAGCGTGTCAACTGAGCTCCGAGAACCTCGACTGTCTTCGCTCCCTCTGCCTCCGGTGGAAGAGGCATCAAGCGTCGTGCTGAGACATTTCAGATTATACTTCCCCTGCTGTTAGACAGCAAACTGAACCGCGAGAAGACCAGAGTCAGCTGGTCTCTCGTTCTTTTCACCGCCGCCTAGGTGTGCGTGAAACGACCTGGAACGTTACAAGGTTACCCCGCGTTCGCGTCTTCGAACTGAGGATGGTGCAAGAGTTCGCTCCTTTCCCGTACGGGTAGAGCTATTTGAGTCCTGTGATATTGAATCTACAAGTAGGGAAGGACTATTTTAATCTCGAAGGTTGGGGTTGTTCTGAGGTTTCAGAAGAGCCATGGAGGCCGACTGGGATGAGGTGTCGCGCATCGCGGTGCCTCCTCCGGGCCCGCACGTCTTGCCCACCATCGCGACGGCGGTTGCATTTGATGATACCCAAGAGCTTTTATGGGCCGGCAATGAATATGTGAGTTTGATAAAGAATGGACTTTGTATGTTTGTATGTATTGATTCATTGCTAACTTGTTGTTCTTGTGGCGATGTATAGGGTAGAGTTACCTCGTTCTACGGACCCGAACTACAAAGATATACATCCGTCAGGGCGCACCCTGTCACCGAGGGACCTGTGCGGCAGATTCTATTTCATGACAAGGGAGTAATCTCGTTGTCGTCGAAAAGTGTACACATGACATCTCGTCGGGGCCTCACGCAGTGGCATGTTACGCACGAAGAAATGACGGACCTCCGGTGCATGAGCTTCACTGCTCAAACGAACAAGATCATTGTGGCGGGCTGCCAGCGGGTTATGTTCATTGTGGACGTGGAGAAGGGCCAGATCATCGACAAGCTGCCAACCGAATACAACTACACGATCATGAAAAGGAGCCGGTACCTTTGCGCCGCGACGGACACGGGCTCTGTTAACGCTCTCAGTCTGAACGACTTTAGCGTTGTCAAAAGCTGGAAGGCACATGGCACTGCAATCAATGATATGGATGCTCGGAACGACTTCCTGGTCACCTGTGGCTTTTCAGTCCGGCATCTGGGGTCCCCGATTGTGGACCCGTTGGCCAATGTGTATGATCTGAAAACCCTCGCTCCCTTGCCTCCGATTCCCTTTCACGCCGGTGCAGCTTATGTACGCATGCACCCGAAGCTACACACGACTAGCTTTGTTGCTTCCCAGACTGGGCAGCTTCAGGTCGTTGATCTGATGAATCCGAATACGATCAATCTCCGTCAAGCAAATGTCACCTTCATGCTTGGTCTTGAGATATCACCGTCAGGTGAAGCTCTGGCTATTAATGATGCAGAATGCTCGATTCATCTGTGGGGTTCCCCCGCAAAGATCCATTTCAATGAGATGAGCAGGGAGACAGAATTCGCTGATGTCCCCGTGCGACCACCCATGGTGGACTGGTCTCATGATACGCCTCTGAATATAATAGGTATGCCATATTACAATGAAAAACTCCTCTCCGCCTGGCCTAGCCACCTGGTTTTCGACGTCGGCAGTCCGCCCGCTCCGATTGATCCCTCCATTATACCCTATCTTCGCCCGGCCGAACTGGGGCATTATGCTGCAAACCCGAAGAAGACGCGCAGGTACCAAGTGGAGAATACTCGTGCTTTGGTCTCTACAGAACCTGCTATCGCTGCGCCAAAGTTTTTGAGTGAGAAGGCGAGAGAACAAAGCAAGGGAAAGTCAGACTCTGTTGATGATGCTACCGACGCACTAGCAGGTGCCAAACTTAATGGGGAGGCCGAAGAGGACCCGCTACTCAAATATAGTAATGTTGAGATCAAGTATAGCAAGTTTGGGGTAGATGATTTCGACTTTAGGTGAGTCAGCGCATTTTGTCTATACCCTTGTTCGTGCTTCCATTCTGGCAATTACTAATGCATCTCAATAGGTACTATAACAAGACGAAATATTCCGGCCTGGAGACGCATATTGCAAATTCTTTCGCAAACGCACTTCTTCAGTTATTCAAATTTATCCCTCTAGTACGAAATATAGCCCTCCATCATGCTGCAAGTAGCTGTATCTTCGAGAACTGCTTGCTTTGTGAGATGGGCTATCTCTTTGATATGTTGGACAAGGCAAATGGTCAGAACTGCCAAGCCACGAATCTACTGAAAACATTCAGCAGTTTCCGCGAAGCTTCGAACCTGGGGCTTCTCGAAGAGAATCTAACAAACAAAGCTCTCTCCACTGCTATACAATCTGTCAACCGATTCTTCCTTAATCAGATCGCGCATGACTTTCGCATGATTCTGCCAAACTCGGATGATCTTGAGCAGAAGCTGGCCACAGTTGCGTCCGAATATATCCGGTGCATGTTCTGCCGTAACGAGCTCGCCAGACCAGGAAACGCGTTTGTGAATGAGCTGATCTATCCGGCCATTGATATCAAACAAGCGCGGCGGAACCCGGCATTCCGATTCTCCAATATCTTGAAAGCGAGTATTGAGCGGGAGACACAGAACAGAGGCTGGTGCAACCATTGCCGGCGCTATCAGCAGGTAGCGATTAGGAAGACTATACACCGCATGCCTCTTGTTCTAATGATAAATGCCGCTCTGAATAACCCAGTCTATCGGCAATTATGGGCGATACCCGGATGGCTACCTGAGGAAGTGGGCATCATGGTCGAAAAGGGCCAGGTACTCTGTTTTGAGGGCGAAGATCTCCGAACACGGTTGCGGAATAATACACCAGGTCTGGTCGTATATGAGCTTGTAGGCATCGTGGCAGAAGTCGATATTGAGCACCAGAAACCGCATCTAGTGTCCTTTATCGACGTCAACGTCTCTGCGCGCGAACCACAGGAGAATAGCTGCTGGCATCTCTTCAACGACTTTCTGGTCACCGAAGTTGATAAGGATGAGGCGCTCAAGTTCAACCAACCGTGGAAGTTGCCGTGTATCTTGGCTTACCAAGTGAAAAGCGCCAGACATGCCGTTGACGACTCGTGGAAAGATGAGCTTGATATCTCTCTCTTGTTTCACGAGTGGTCTATGAATGGTGGTCGTCCTATCGAATCTTGCCGTGTGCTTACACAGGAAGAGAAGCCGGAACCTGGAACTCCTGTGGCACTTGACACAGAATTCGTCGACTTGGAGAAGGCTGAAATCGATGTGAAGGCTGATGGCTCGCAAGAGATAATTCGGCCAAACAAGAGCGGACTGGCTCGTGTCTCTGTCCTCAGAGGTTCGGGAGTAAGCGAAGGGGTTCCCTTTATCGACGACTATATCACAATTAAAGAACCAATCGTGGACTACGTTACGCAATACTCCGGCATCAAGCCTGGGGACTTGGACCCTAGAACTAGCGAGCACAACCTCGTCCCGCTCAAAGTCGCATACAAGAAATTGTGGCTCCTGTTGAACCTGGGTTGCGTATTCGTTGGACATGGTCTTGCGTCTGATTTCCGTAAGATCAACATACAGGTTCCCAAGGCACAGACCGTGGACACACAATATCTCTTTTTCCATCCGGGCAAAAACCGCCGTCTGAGCCTCCGCTACCTGGCCTGGGCTGTGTTCAAAGAATACATCCAAGAGGAAACGACGGAGGTTGTGGAAGGCCATGACTCGATTGAAGACGCGCGCATGGCATTGCGCCTGTGGAAGAAGTTCCAGGAGTACGAAGATGCGGGTATCGTCTCACAGATTCTGGAAGAGATTTTCCGTGAAGGATTCAAACTCGGATTCCGGCCTCCGCCTCGCAATGGTAGCGCCCTCCCCCGCCCTGGAACCAATGTTACTGCGGCGAACAGCGGTCGCAATACTCCCGACGTAGTAGGTCCGGGAAATCTGAATGGAGGTACAAGTGCACCGTCGACGCCCAGGCAGGCGTTTAGGCGGTCCATCGCCTTGACTCCCAGTAATGGTAGTTTTACCGGGCCTGGTGCGGGTGACTTCTTCGCTGGGAGCCCGTTGAGATAGAAAATTCCTAGTTCTTTTCAATTTAATTATGAATGGGACTGGCTTATGACATGAATTGTTTTGCAGATCATTGCATGGCATGGCATGACCTTGATGAAATGATGGAGATCTTGGTATAGCTGTGTGGTCTGGATTTTAGTTGTCTTGCTTGGTTGCTTGCTTGGGACCTTGCATCAGAATATATGTCGTGTCCATTGTCAGTGATACCTTTGTACCTAGGCATCTGACAAAATGCAGTAAATAGAAAAGAAGATACGTAGAACGGTTACATGATTCTTCTCATTCCGATTTGGCCCTTGTTACTGAAGCAGAAGCTATCCGTAATAAATAAATCGTCATGAACGAGAGAGAAGCATTTAAGACTTGAATAGGGTATATTCTGTAATATAGGTACCTGGTGAGAAAGACTGTATAGATTTAGTGCCCTTATCATAACATCATCTTCCGATATTTGTGCTTTTGATTCAGCGCTCTACGGATACAACTTATCTCGTTGCTGTTGAACCCTGCTGTGCCTAAGGCCACCTAGGAAGTCTCGCGGATTCGCTGAATTGAAGCTTAATAATTTAATCTTCATTCATAGATCCATAGGATGTTGCATTAGCGCTCCGTTTCTTGGATGGCACTTGCTGATCTTCGCTTTAGGAGGATATAGCTAGTTTGTTAAGGTAAGTTCTGCATCTAAAGAGGTGCAGCGTAGATCCGTCTGAAGGCATGCGGCATTACCAAATACCACACCAGTGCATGTTAAGATCAGAATCTCACCTATTTAACGTGCATAGGATTGCAGGAATCCTCATACTAATTTGCCCGTGTCCTCCGGGATTTTGGAAGTCTTCACATGTACCCTGCTGCCTAGGATAGGTTGTACTTACCTTTATGTCATGAGGCAGAATTCCTATCTACGTAGGTAGATATCAATTGTAGGTCAACCCAGTAAGGGAAGACACATCACCGTAGTCTTTGCCACATCAGGCTGCTGGGCCCCTCGTTACAGTCAGTAAACAGGTGGAGGCCGCCAAGAAATGCAAATGTGCCCATTGCAGAAAATCCAACAAGTTGGGCGCTTAATTATTGCCGGCGATGCCGGAAGACTACCGGCGAATGGTCGGGAGGAAATGCCCCCCCACGCTTTCTTCTCTTGGGAGTCAGTCTTTCACCGGAAAGCTCCAGATAGATAGACCCCTCTATTTATTTCTTGGAATCCATGAGATATGAGATTCTTCTTTCTTTTGCCTTCATACGCCTTGACTACTTGACTACGGCTATTCTTCGACAAAAATTTCTTTCACTGGATGGTACATGTATGATGTAACAAGTTAGAAGAATCAATAAACCTTCAGTTATTTTAGTCCTTGAAGGCGTTTTGAGCTGTCTAAATTTTATCTAATTTTTTTCTCGTTTCTTCTACGGGGCGGAGGGGGGTGCTTCCATATTCACGTTGAAACTTTTGGATAACATCCTTGTTTGATTAGGTGATGTTCCATACCATGAGTATTATTCCGAGGACACAGATGTGTAGGTATAAAAAGTTGAGAATCTCACATGTAGTGCCACTCCAGATAATAACTTATATCTATAATCCAGTACCTTGTCGTGGTATCTTTAGACTATTATTGTTTCCTCAAGAATGGCGTTTCTCTTAGTAATAATACCTATAACTGTTGATGTACAGCTGAATTCAGATACTGTATTATCAACTTACCGAGGCGACTCAGCACACACGAGACAGAACACCTGTAGTTGAATCTAACCGTGTGACGTTCTGAATTGAGACCATTAATAATAATATACCAGGGTAGCCGTCATGTGATGCTGTTAGATCGATGTTTAATGTTTATGATGTATCTAGAGTTGCAGGTACGCCAAAAAGCGCTGAGGGTGCCCAAGCACTAGCAAGAACCTTGGCACGTTTCTTGGAGTTGTGTTGGATAAAAAGGCAACCCCGCTCTTTTCTCGGAAGTTTTTCTACCTTGAACCCCTCAACAGATCCACATTCAGAGAGATATTACGATGAGTGGGCTCGTATTGGGCTTGCTCAAGTTTATATCACTCTAAGCGGTCCATCCCGAAGCATACCACCCACTGAATTATCGGGATTGATAATAGATCGGGATTTACATGATTTCCGTATTGCCGGATCGTCGTAGTCGATATTAAGCATCTGGAATTATCGCGTCAAGATCGGCGGAACGTGCACTACCCAGTGGGGAGAGCTACGTAGGTAGTGTGACGAGAATTGGCCCATCTGTTTGTCTTCAATTGAGGAACATGATTGGTCCGGCTTACTCCGTACAAGATCTATCATATTTCCACATTTCTCAGCGGTTGCTGCAGTCACCTCTATTAGAGGTATTATACGCCGTATCTCTATACCGGTCATTTAGGGTCTATCATAGCCGGAAGGCTCTATATGGACGTTAAACTTGATTAATAATAATAATAATACCGGTCATTGGCTTTCCGCCCCCTTCCAGAAGTGGATACTTCATAGTAGAATTCGTAGTATGTCTCATGACCGCTGCCGGTCTTGAGGGGAAGTTCTATATAAGATAGGGACTTCACCCACGTTCAACAAAGCAAGTGCCTCGTCTTTTCATATGAGATAACCAGAGGTAAAGGATTCGTCGTTATACTTAGGACAAATAGCATCCCTCCCTCCACGCCAAGATCCTTATAGGAGACGTCCGTTCAGGAAGAGACTTAACGATGCCTTACATTCTGCAGCGGGATATGGCCGCGTCACTTCGGTAAGAACTTAGTACTACCCTACCTAGGGTTATTGTGTTTAATAGAGTGTTACGGGATCAAATGTTGATTTCCTTTCTTCACCTTTTCTTCCATGGCTTTCAAGGCTCGATGCACAGCATTTTACGAGCAAGATGCAGACAGGTTACCTCCTGCCTCCTTCGATCCCGGCGGTGGAAGGAATGAAATAGCAGAATAGGCGCGGGAACAGGGTGAGTAACGCCCAATTACTATTTTCCCGTATCTCGTTACCTGGGGGATTTCCCATTTGACTGACGACGTCTATACTGTGCAGTCTGTACCAGGATTTGGCTTATTGATCTAGCCGGAAATCTTCACAAGTCATGCCAGTTGGACGGGTTCGACATTTCGGATGGAAACTATCCCGCGAAGAAGCACTGGCCGCAGAATGTCAACCTGGGCATCCTGGACGCCTTTGGTGATATGCCGGAAGAGCTCCACGGCAGATATGACGTGGTTCATATCTGACTCTGGGCTGCTATGATGAACAATGGGGATCTGAAACCACTGATCCGAACTGCTATAAAGCTGCTTAGTATGTCCCATTCCTAATCGGACTGATAGCCTTTTCTACAGCTATTCTGTGGTTACGGATTTAACATGTCTTTCTTTCTCTCTTTAAAAAAAAGAGCCTGGAGGATACCTCCAGTGGGAGGAAGACGATATGCATAACACAGTTGCTGTTGGTGACCACGGCTACCAAACTCCTATCGATTCAATCGAAGAGCTACCCTCACATCGGGGTCATAACGGAGTCAGTTCTATCGATCCTAATTACTGGCTATGAAGGGCGAAAGAAATCAAAACAATGATTAATTTGTGAAAAAATAGTTGGGTGGAGAAGCTGCCAGAGTTCTTGGTGGAAGCAGGACTGGAGATCGTTATATTGGCCCTCGTGTTCTTAAACCAGAAGTGATTCCGTTGTGTACAAGCACGTACCTGGGCGGCCTCATGGAAATTACATATCAGATGGCGGACAGACTAGAACCTGGAGGAGAGGTTCCCACAGCTCTCGAATGGCGTGAGGCCCTACTGAATATGATGGAAGATTCAAAGCGTGGAGGAGAGTACTATTGGAACCAGATATCATTGCTCGCGCAGAAGCCGTCCGACAAGGATACCTAGCCATGGCTGTGTTTTAGTCTAGTCTTTGGAAGGGAAGATGTCCTGCAATATTGGAGATGAACGGCAAGCACGACATGGGAAACTGGTATATATATACTTGCCTACGTGCGTCTCAACACGTATCCGAAATGATACATACAAGGTGATTTCTAGTTCTATGACCGAAATAGGAGCCATAAGATTTCAAGATAGTGTATGTGCTGGCTCCTTGGTTACAAAACAAGGTAAATATTTTCCGGCTTCTGTTCCTCATTCTAATTTGCCTGGACGAAGTAGTACTGCGCCTGTAGCTAGCGTTCAGTACCTAATAGTCCCGTGTCCCGAGTCGGATACTAATCTCCAGCCAAGCATGGATCTGATCTAGGATTCCAGTCTCAAAACATCACTGCCGCCTTTCGTCCTTCCTTCCCTAGGTCGCGAAGGCGTACACAAGCGCATTGTACCTACAAGGGTGCCTTTATTTGCGGCCTTAGAGTGGCGTTTGAGTGTCTCCAAAACTTGTTTCTGGTTAAAGAGTTTTAGGAAACAGCAAACCTCAAGACGCAAGCCATATTATAAATCGAGGATGCCTCCTGAACCATGTCAATAGAGGCGCCAGCGCCTTCCTCGCTGGGATTCAGTTCTGGTATATATAAACAGGATGGGCATGCTGCTCGAGAAAAACACATCTACTTGCTCGGAAACTCTTTTGCCACGTCTCATGCTTTGACTTCGAGACCTTTCTTCTCTTAGAGGGGAGTCTTTCATTAATCAAGACCAAAATAAAGACAATCGTTTTAATCGCAAGCATGAAGACCACTTTCATTCTTCTGGCACTGGGCATGGTTGCCCTCGCAGGCGCCCAGTCCCAGTGTGCGTCAGTGGCCTCAGCAATCCCATCCTGCGGCGTCAGTGCCCTATTATCCCCCATCTCGTATAGCATCGAGACAAGTGAGATCACAGCTGACCTGGATTCACATTCATAGACCTCTTGCCTCACATCAGCCGCGTCCGTCGTCGGTTGCGTGTACACCGACTTCGCTTGCCAGTGTAGCAGCTCGCAGTCTGTCGCTATCCAATCCAGAGCGAGGGACTGCATTGTTCGCGCCTGTGGCATCATCAATGGTCTTCAGGTCGAGTCGTCCGCCAATGCCGTGTGCTCATGCGTGTCCTCCGTCGGCACCACCAGCAGCAGCAGCTCATCGATGACCGCGACTGCAATTGCTACTCCGACAGCAACAACCCCAACAATGGCTTTGTTGTTGTCGTCGTCGTCGTCAACAGCCTCACCTGCGTCTGCTCCGTCTTCGGTTTCGCAACCCACCGCTTCTTCTGTGCCTGTTGGAAGCTCTTCTATTGTCACCGTTCGCTCGTCCGTTATCATTGCTGCGCCGTTGTCTACCACGAGAGTATCATCGCTTGTGCCATCCAGGAATGCCACAGTTACATACACCAAGCCTAGTATTACTCCGTCTAGCGTCGGTATTTTCACAGGCGGAGCTGCCACCGTTATCGGTACAACTGGTGGGGTCATTGGTGTCCTTTTGGCCGTCATTGCAGCGTTGTAGAGAATGTAGGACTCGTTTCACATGGAAGGCGTGGAAGTTGAATGTTGCTGGGATCACCCTACTGGAGAGAAATGTATGTTAAATGCTTTTATAGATATTGTGCTTTGTAGTCTCTGATTATACGGTTTATATACTTCTAATAGAAGAAGTAACAATAGTATTCATACCCCTTCAGCATGCTGAACCTACTGGCCAAACTCCAGTCTCCAAGTGCGTTTTGAACTCCTAATGGGCTTAAGGCCATCATCCATGAGGTTAGGCCGGCAACCCACAATTTTGCACTGCTCAACCCTCTTTGTATCTCCGTAACCGCTGATCTCATTCTTCTCTTTAATTATTAACAAAGGACTAAAGGACTTCTCCTGTAAAATCGGGAGAATCCCCCAGACAGACCTCTATACGATCTACATAAGTGACCATGCCATGGATGCAAACCACGCCAGGCGTTTTCTCACGTCCCCTCGGTAAGAATGAGACCTATATCAAGCTTGCCAGAAACTGGGGCCATCCTCTCCAGCGCGAGAACTGGGCGATCGACTCGACAGCGACTATCAGTCCCCTCGGTGCGCTGGGCCAGAATGCGGATACAGACCTGCCCGAGGTGCTCCGGGAATGAGCACACATGCGCTTTTTGCACCCGAGTCTTGCAGCGCAGGTGGCACCCGCGACCTCATCTGCAATCTTCCTCAACGGCGGCGAGCCTGACAGTGATGTCGATATCAGCAGCTTTGGGGTTGCTGAGAGCCTGGTCAACCCCCTCTAAGGCACTTAGGACTACGGCTTGGAGGTTCGCGCGGTCAGTATTGGCATGAAATGCTGACGTGCCAAGCTGTCTGCTTCGTGTAGACGTTCCGCAACCAGCTCAACTTGAATATCGTCTACAAGGAGGCTTTCCATCCACCGGAGCAGATGGAGCAGTTTGTGGGCACCACCAAAGGTGTTGCGCAAACAGCTGGGGGTCGCAGAGTAGGATAACCGGCCAAGTAGGCTTTGTAGCTAGGAATTGAATTGATCAGCTTTGCAGCATTCAAATTACCTAAAATTGAACGCGATCTGCGGCACGACAATTAATTATGTACACACCTCGAGCCACAAGCAGATGGTCACGTTTCGTAACCGGTAATCGTTCGGAAGATCGCGCGTGGAGTTCGGAGTCGTTCCCGAGTCCCCGCATCGAGAGATATGGCTTGGCACCCGGAAGGATGATATTCATCCTATCGGGATTATTTTTAAAGGTACCTTGGTGAAGCTTAGAATTTGCTGGCATGTAGACTCAACCAGGACCAGGAGGTAAGGACCAATGAGAATATGTACCTAGGCATATATGTGTAGGCTCGAGATGTCCTCTTGGCAGGTCGTGATGACGTTGACAGTAATCGATGACGTTTAAGGAACGCATGCGGGAATTTGATCAAGTGTGCATGCTGTATCCTAGTAAGTTATCAAGTAAGGACTTATAAAGCGCTGGGCCGCCGCGTTCCAAGGTCCAGATATTTGACTCTTGGCCGTTGCGTACACCTGGGGCTTCGGAGCCGTCTAGTCACGCTTTGTCTACGTTCGCGTTTATGCGTCCATTCAAGAATTCGCGGACACTATTGTTCTCCGTTAGAGGTTCGCATCGCCTCAGTCTAAGTGGCAGCAAGTCGGTTACTTTCGTGCCGTACAGCTCTTTTCGAGAGGTTCATTCGAATTCGAAGAATTCAGATTCTCCATCGAGACCCTTCAGCTCGACGGCCGCAAATATGACGACCTTTCCAACACCGTCAAAGGATCCTCCAAAGCATGAGATGGTGTTCTTCCCACAAATGACAACGTCATATCCCTCCAAGAATGGGGAGTTTCGACGTGTCCTCTGGACTGGCCTGTACTCACAGCTCGTTCTCATGAACGTTCCCGTTGGCGGGGAAATTGGTGACGAGGTGAGACTCCCACATGTTTTCGACTAGCAAATCCCACCCTTTATTATCCAAGCTTCTAATTTCTTGTCAGATCCATACCGTCGATCAAGCTCTCACCTTCACCTCCGGCACCGGCCGTGCGACCATTGCAGGCAAGGACCAGGATGTGCAAGCGGGCGATCTCGTCATCGTTCCAGCTGGTACTCAGCACCAATTCATTAACACGGGTCCTACACCCTTGGTCCTCTATACGTTATACTCTCCAGCGGAACATGCGCCAACAACCGTGCACAAGGACAAAGCACAGGGAGACAGGGAGGAGGAAGAAGGCATCGATGAAGCACCGGAGTGGAGTCGCAGAAGCAAGAAAGAGAACGAGGCAATGGGTTTAGTGAAGACACAATAGGTTAATGTAGATGGCAATACTTCTTGAAGTCCCCGGTCGTGATATATAATGGTAGAAATGTCAATGTGACCCTAGATAAAGATTGTGTGTCAAAGTTGGGTAAGCGAATAAAGTCATCATAGATCTTGTAGGTGGGTGATTGTATATGTAATTTTAATAAACTGAATAGTATTCGTCACTGCATGTCTTGACGGACCACTGTCTTGAGAAACACAGTGAGCAACCAGAGTTGGCCATCCGTTTAGAGGTACGCTTCTTGCCGGACTGAGTGGCGAGGGGCAGCGGTGAATGTAACAATATAGGAGCCTAAACGCTGCGCGAATGAACATGGAGATGGACTCATCGTGCAAAGGAACCCTGAGCTTCCATCTTTTGTACATAGAGATGTCCCAGCCTGCAGGAGGCGGAAGGTGAATCTCGGTCTTGGCTAAGGCGGAGTGACGTGACGTGGTATCTCGGTCCCTGAACTCCACAGCCCGCAGCTTCGGTCTACCCCTCCGTCGTCCGAATATTCAGACTCTCAAGTCTGACACCCAAGGCTCATCAAACTTGTATATTTTCTAGATACCCATTTGTACTAAGGCTCCTCTGGCGCGGGCCAGAACAGACACCGCATTGCAATTTTATGTCTTTCAGCCTCCCTCAACCTTCTCGACTGCGACGTCGCCCCTCTTTTAGCCGACTAGTCCTCTCATCATACCCCAACCATGTCTCGACATCGCATAAAGTCACTAGATTATGACGAAGATGACTTTGACGATGACTACGACGACCAGGATCCCGAGGAACAGGAGCTCCTTGAGGAATACACCAGAGAGGTGCTAAGCCAGCTTCGCGCGGGGCAACCCTCCGTGACTGCTTCGCGGGAGGAGGTACAGGAAGCGCTATGGCACTACTACAATGATATCGAAAAATCGGTGAATTATTTGCGAAGTAAGTTGCAATGTTCCGTGTTATTTCTGAAAGACAAACCAAGGACGCGCGGGCTTTGCGTCTGATTTTTGAACCGCGATACTGACCGTCTCGTGCGATAGATAAGAAGGCGAAAGAAGCCAAGAAGAAGCAAGCTGCTCCTGCAGCGAAACCGAAAGGGCCAGCTGGTAAGTGTACTAAATTTTTTAACCTTCGACTTTTAGATTTCTGAAGCAGTTGCTTCCACCTCCGACGTGGCTGGGCTCGGGTCTATGGAATGCCCTTTGCCTGTGTTGGTGCTTGGGTCTCTTACAACAAGGTGTGTACCAACTTTCTGTCTCTTCGTTGCTTAACAAGCAAACTGACAGTGTTTCACAAGTACGGGCATTTTCTAACAGGTTTACCAGTGTCGGAATATCCTGCTCCATACGTCTCTTCACCATGTACCTCTCCTTTCTCGGCTGCAGAGTTCTTTCGCGATTCCCCGTGGTTAAACGTCCCATCGCATCGAAAGGCAGAAATTCTTATTGAGCCATTATATCCTCGACTTGGTCTTCTGGGTGGTGCTCCCGAAGGTGGCGGGAAAGTATCAAAGCTGGCGGCGTTGGCTGCAGCACGCAAGAAGAAGGAGGCGGAGAAGGCTGCACCCGAAACACCAGATGCTGGGAACATCTCATCTGCCGCGCCGCCTGGTGAACCTAAAAGTGGTTCCCTATCGTTGCTTGAGAGATTGTCTAGCAATGGCAAGGAACACAAACCCACCGAGACTGGCGGTGGGCTGCGCGCCCTTAGTAGAGGCTCTCGATTGGGGAATCGTACAGCCCAAGGGAGGCCCTCTCCGGAGACACCCAAACCAAAAGAACAGCCAAGCGCTGCTGCTGCCCCGTCATTGCCGACGGAAGGCCCGATGAATGGTAGGAAGGAGAAGCAGCCTCCGGCTCCTGTCGACCTTCGGGCATCGCCGTCTAGATTTGCAAGGATCATCGTCGGAGACGCGACACGTTCCACGAAGGCCCAGCCCAGCCACTTGCCTGCCAAGAAGTTTGACGTTATGGAAGTCTTCGGACAAGATCTTACTGAAGCTTTTGACTTTGCAGGACCCAGTCCCGATGATGTCGTTCTTAACGCACAGAGCGCTTCTAAAGGTTTGCCTATTCGTCGACACATATGAAGGCTTTCCCTAATGACATGCAGGCCTCAAATCGAAACAACCTGCTCCCAAGGTAGCAGGAGATAAGAAGAACCAGGCCGACTTGGCCAGCGGCATGAAAGCCATGACCGTGGAAGAACAGGTGAACGTCAAGAGCAAAAACCTTGATGTCGTGGCGGAGTACAAGAAGTCTAAACGAAAGAATGCTGCAAACTTTGTAGTAATAGGTAATAACTACTCTGTCCGGGAGTGCTTGAGAGTCGCTAACCTAGGGTGCAGGCCATGTTGACGCTGGAAAGAGCACGCTTATGGGCCGTCTTCTTTCTGACCTCAATGCCGTCGATCAGCGGACATTAGAGAAGTACCGTCGGGAAGCGGAGAAGATTGGCAAAGGGTCGTTTGCCCTTGCCTGGGTCCTCGATCAGGGTTCCGAAGAGCGGGCTAGAGGAGTCACCATCGATATTGCAACAAACAAATTCGAAACGGAAAAGACGAGCTTTACCATCGTCGATGCGCCCGGACACCGGGACTTCGTACCGAACATGATCGCAGGCGCCAGCCAAGCCGATTTCGCCGTGCTGGTCATTGATTCCAGCACCGGTAACTTTGAATCCGGTCTGAAGGGTCAAACCAAGGAGCACGCCTTGCTGGTACGAAGCATGGGTGTCCAGAGAATCGTGGTTGCCGTGAACAAGATGGATACGGTTCAGTGGTCGAGGGATCGTTTCGAGGAAATCGAACAACAGATCTCTTCATTTTTGACTACGGCTGGTTTCCAGGCAAAGAATATTTCATTTGTCCCATGCTCAGGGTTCCAAGGGGATAATGTTACCAGACGGAGCGAAGATGCAAGGGCATCATGGTACACTGGGCCCACTCTTATCCAAGAGTTGGAAACGTCAGAGCCTTTTACTCATGCCCTTGAGAGGCCGCTTCGAATGACGATAGGGGATGTTTTCCGAGGCGGTGTGCAGAATCCCCTCTCAATATCTGGGCGGATCGATGCTGGAAGCCTGCAGATTGGTGATTCAATATTGACGATGCCCAGTGGAGAGAAGGCGTTGATTAAGAGTTTGGAGACAGACGGGGAGCCAAGTGATTGGGCAGTGGCAGGGCAGAACGTCGTGCTGAACCTGGCTAACATCGACCCTGTCCATCTCCGCTCCGGGGACGTTGTCTGCAGCCCGGCATCGCCAATTCAAAATGTCACAACCTTTACTGCTAAAGTGCTGGCATTTGAGCATCTCATGCCGATGCTCGTGGATATCCATCGGGGACGACTACATGTTGCAGGATGGATCAGTCGCCTGGTAGCTACACTGGACAAGGGGACGGGAGCTCCAGTGAAGAAGAAGCCGAAGGTCGTGCCTCCGGGAACGGTGGCTAGAATTGTGGTTGAGCTGGAGCAGGCAGTGCCTCTGGAGGCACCTGCGCGGATCGTGCTGCGTTCTGCTGGAGAGACGGTAGCAGCTGGACTTGTGGAGTAATATTCTCCTAGTCGGGAAATTAAGAGACGGATACCACATAGATAGAGGTTGCATATAGTTGTCCTCGGCCTAGACAGTTTGTATTACAACACGTGTTGTCATTGGTCATCTATGATTGCCATCGACTTTGTAGATGTTGACAGGTAAACAAGAATGGCTAAAAGGACCTTCATAGAAGCCGAATCGAGGAAGGCGGGGCGCTTCATCCATGGATAGGGTTAAGCATGGCGATGTTGATAGCTTGGTCCACACGGGAGCCGGCCACTCTGCGCTCGACAACCGCACCCATTCGCCACGTTGAAGGTTTCCTTACCAGGCGGCTCTGCGCTGACTAATGAGGGTTCAAGCCGCAGGTGGCCCGAAGTCACTGAAAATAGTACAGCAAGGAGAATGGGGGCAGAGCCGGGTCGATCCCTTGGACCCTTAGAGACCTGGACATGCATGCATCCTAGTACGGAGTACTATGTAGACTTAACTGTCAATGTTCTATTAGTGACGTCAGGGATAGAGGTGAGACGAGCAATGCGTGTAGTCAGGATGCTACACAGTACAAGGCACTGCAAGGGGAGGGAGCCATTCGGGGGTGCAGCAGGGAGCCCTGCGAAGGACGTACTAAAGGCCAGATAGTAATTCGGACGGAATGCTACCAGCAATGAGTGTCCAGGATGGCGCCATTATTGCTATTCGCGCTCTGTACTGCCCGATTTTGCCAAACTTCAGAAAAGGACAACTCTCAGGCGACCACAGGAGGCCACAGGCACAGCCGCCCCGGCTCGACTCCGCTTCTAGCGGTTTCCACCGCCGTCTTGGCCACTTCCCCAGGACGAACATGCAGGGCATCGCGAGTCGTAGATGCCAAGGGGCGGAATTCTGGTGGCCGGTTGGGCCCAGGCGGGGCTTAGTCATCCACGATCTGGTGGCTCGCGCTGGCCAATGGGAATGCGAGAAGTAACCTTAAACGCCCTGCTCGGCGAAAAGGCCAGCATGGCCGGAGTGTCGCGTTCGCCGCCCAGGGCCATACAAGAACACCCTGTCCGTAACTTCTTTTCAAGTCTCTCTCCCTCCCTTCCCCATCCAACTTTCTTCCTCCTTCTTCCTCAATTCCTTTTCCTGTTTCCTTTTTTTTTCTCTAATAATCTGTTTGTGATACCCTGTGCTTCCGCCCTTATCCAGGAAGCTAGTGAGGGATAATAATAGAGCTCGAGAGCTTGAGGAGCAGTTGGACAGCTAGCGCACACAAGGGGAGCCGGACACCAGCACTCGTCTTCTCGGTCCTTTTTGTCCAAGGACAACCTTCCGGCCCACGCCCGTGACAGTCGCACAATGGCGCGAATGTCGAGGCGTGACGGCGCGTCCAAGCCCTTCGCTTGGACGACCATCTTTTACCTTCTGCTTGTGTTTATCGCCCCTCTGGCGCTTCTGGGTACTGTCCACGCCGAGGAGAATGAGACTAATGTCCAAGAAAACTACGGAACTGGTATGTCTATTGCGTTCTTGCGTTCTCAGTGGTCTAGACAAGATTGCTAACAGATTTTTCTGCGAGTAGTAATCGGTATTGATCTGGGAACGACCTACTCTTGTGTCGGTGTTATGCAGAATGGAAAGGTCGAGATTCTCGTGAACGACCAGGGAAACCGTATCACTCCTTCATATGTGGCCTTCACTGATGAGGAACGCCTTGTCGGTGACGCCGCGAAGAACCAATACTCCTCGAACCCCAAGAGGACAATCTTTGACGTCAAGCGACTGATAGGTCGCAAGTATGATGACAAGGATGTCCAGAGGGATATCAAGAACTTCCCCTTCCAGGTTGCCAACAAGGATGGCAAGCCTGTCGTCAAGGTCGATGTCAACAAGTCTCCCAAGACCTTCACTCCTGAGGAGGTGTCCGCCATGGTTCTTGGAAAGATGAAGGAGATCGCGGAGGGCTACCTCGGAAAGTCTGTTAAGCACGCCGTCGTCACTGTCCCTGCCTACTTCAATGACGCCCAGAGACAGGCCACCAAGGATGCTGGTACCATCGCCGGTCTCAACGTCCTTCGTGTTGTGAACGAGCCTACCGCGGCAGCTATTGCCTACGGTCTGGACAAGACTGGTGACGAGCGCCAGATCATTGTTTACGACCTGGGTGGTGGTACTTTCGATGTCTCCCTTCTGTCCATCGACAACGGTGTCTTCGAGGTTCTGGCTACTGCCGGTGACACTCACCTTGGTGGTGAGGACTTTGACCACCGTGTCATGGACTACTTCGTGAAGCTGTACAACAAGAAGCACAACGTCGACATCACCAAGGACCTCAAGACCATGGGCAAGCTTAAGCGCGAGGTTGAGAAGGCTAAGCGCACTCTCTCGTCCCAGATGTCTACTCGCATTGAAATCGAGGCTTTCCACGAGGGCAAGGACTTCTCTGAGACCTTGACCCGCGCCAAGTTTGAAGAGCTGAACATGGACCTGTTCAAGAGAACCCTCAAGCCTGTTGAGCAGGTGCTCAAGGATGCCAAGGTCAAGAAGTCCGACATCAACGACATTGTTCTTGTTGGTGGTTCTACTCGTATCCCTAAGGTCCAGGCTCTTCTTGAGGAGTTCTTTGGTGGAAAGAAAGCCAGCAAGGGTATCAACCCCGATGAGGCTGTCGCTTTCGGTGCCGCCGTCCAGGGTGGTGTCCTCTCCGGAGAGGAGGGAACTGGCGAAGTTGTTCTCATGGATGTCAACCCGCTTACCCTCGGTATTGAGACTACTGGTGGTGTCATGACCAAGCTTATCCCTCGCAACACCGTCATTCCTACTCGCAAGTCTCAGATCTTCTCGACCGCCGCTGATAACCAGCCCACCGTCCTGATTCAGGTTTACGAGGGAGAGCGCTCTTTGACCAAGGACAACAACCTGTTGGGCAAGTTCGAGCTGACTGGCATTCCGCCAGCTCCTCGTGGTGTTCCCCAGATTGAAGTCTCCTTCGACCTGGATGCCAACGGTATTCTCAAGGTCAGCGCCAGTGACAAGGGCACTGGCAAGGCTGAGTCTATTACTATCACCAACGACAAGGGTCGCCTGTCTCAGGAGGAAATTGACCGCATGGTCGCTGAGGCGGAGAAGTTCGCTGAGGAGGACAAGGCTGTGAAGGCCAAGATCGAGGCCCGCAACAGCTTGGAAAACTATGCCTTCAGCTTGAAGAACCAGGTCAATGACGAGAACGGCCTTGGTGGCAAGATCGATGATGACGACAAGCAGACTGTAAGTTTTCCTGACTTGCTCTCAACCCTATTGAATACCGTTACTAACTATCGTTCTAGATTCTGGACGCCGTCAAGGAGGTCACCGACTGGCTGGAGGAGAACGCTTCCACTGCTACCACCGAAGACTTCGAGGAGCAGCGTGAGCAGCTTTCTAATGTCGCCTACCCCATCACCAGCAAGCTATATGGCTCTGGACCGGTGGATGATGATGAGGAGCCCAGCGGGCATGATGAACTGTAGGATTACTTGGAGGGCATTATGGAGTTTTGAGCTTAGTTTGTGTTTTGCATGATTCCTATTTTGTATTCACTAGCAAAAGGCTGCTTTAGCAATTGTCGGGTTTAACAAGGAAACACATCCCACCGTAGCTCTTAAGCGATGTTTTGAGTCTAATGTCCTAAAAGAAACCAGGGTAAGCCTTGCCCATTTAGGGGATTATACACTTTGCCAGGGCACCTCCCACGCGTACGAGGGTGCTGGGCTGGTTCCACCAGGGACTCTCGTCTACTGACCGTGGCCGATGGAATGTCCTACTTATTAGTAGTAATACTAGCAGCAGCAGCAGCAGTAGTATTCATACTGATCTAGCTGGCTTATCTGCCTGGTGCTGTGCAGAGAGTTCCTCCACACGCCAGCCTGTAAACATTAGGTACTGAAGTTAACGAATGACCCCTAAAATGCCCTCAATCTGGAACCCCCAAACACCGCACTATTACTACAGTACATAGGTAGTTAAAGAGAATATTTAGTTCTATTAGGTAATTAGGCCCTCACTGTTCGTCCCTGAACTCGGTACCCACTTGCCACCTGTCTCTATTAGGTACTCCGTACCTGGGTAGCTTGCGACGTGGCCTAAGGACTTTTGTATTCTAATCTTTTAGAGACTATCAGTGGAGGATTTTCCTCTTGGGAGTGTGTGAGTGCTGAAATGAAAGCTGCCGGTGGATCCGATTGTGCCTGTGGGAAGGGGGGGGGGGGGGGGCGGTGGGCTTCGTGATGGAGACTGACCTGACGCGTCTTCTTCCTTGAATCGGGGGATTCCCGAAGTTGAACGCGTGTTCCCGACCTCAGTTCTGGTTAGTTACCTGTGTGGCCTTGGGGGCCATACCTACAGTATGCAGTTCCCACTTCACTACAGTAGATGGTAGGTAGGTACTTACTCGATAACGCCAAAGAGCCCATAGAGAAGCTTAGCGAGTCTTTTTTTTTTCCTTTGACATTTGTTGCTCTGTAGTACCGGCAGGGCGTCGAGTTTTCTTGACTACGGGGAATAGCGAGGAGACGGTAGAATCATGCGGACTTCCGGCCTATGTACCATTTAATGAATGCCCGATGTCTAGGTAGTCCCTGCTTTCGGGAATTTGATGAGACGGGTCGGAAATGAACTTATGAACAGGCAGTTCGGTTTTTGGTATTGCGGATGAGGTTAATAACATAGGTACATGGCAAAGGAATGGCTATATAGAGAAAAAGGGAGTGTTGACAAGTTAATGAACGTGCAACCTAACACACTCCAGCACAATCATAAATAGACAAATCGTCAGAGCAGAATTTGGGCATGGGAGGAAGCAACTCTGGTTGAGGGAAAAATGTGTCTTCCTTCCACCTCCGCCGTATCGTCATCACTCATGGCTCGTTTCGTTAGGCAAAAGAAAAAGCGAAGGAAGTTTTGTTGATGAATGTTTCCCCATGCCATCCTCACCCTCGTCCAGGGCATGTCACCGGTCCCTCGGTTGGTGGAGCGTTTGGGTGTATATATTCCGTCCATCCACAGGGCTTACCATCTCCTCCTCCACTCTGTACTGTGCACTAGATGACAAACAAGATCAGTACATGATGCATAGATTAAACAACATCCAGCTTAGTATGTGAGCCATACCTTCCCGACCTCACAGGCACTAGATTATCATTATTATCAGTATAGGCTATTGACAGTGAATGATGGCCTTGGTTTTGTAACTTACTGGTTGCTCAAGCCGACTTTGCAGGAAGTTCCATTGCACTCCTGTCGGGGAAAAAAGTATTAGATTTTCTGGATGAGAGAGAAGAGAAAGATATCAATATTCCATACTCCGCAGTATGTCCACCCATTGGGACAGTTGGCAGCTGGAGCCTGTTTTTCTGGAGCGGGCGCTGCCGCAACAATCGCAGAGCTGGCCACGAGGGCAGAAATAATGGTCAGGAATCGCATTGTGGTGCTTGGTGTAGTTGAAGAATAAAACACTTAAGGAATTCGTATAGAGTGATCAGTGGTCAAAGGATAAAAAGGCTTGAGAGATCTCTATAGACTGGATTTGGATAGATTCCTGAGATTGGTCTGGTCTAACAACAGGATTCTTGTCGTTTATATGGACAAGAGGAAGGCGAATTGCTGCCTTATGAATATGGCTCAGGATATTATGTTGGGTAGCATTCTTCTTCGGCTGAGTGAATCCGTTAGGTAACCTGCTGTAACCCTATCGATGCATTCTTTTTCAGTGGAGCTTCTGCTAGACAGGCAGCTGCATGTAGCAGCACTTCAGCTCCTGTAGATAAGAAAATAGGGCGAAAGTGAGACAAGGCACTATCAGCGACAAGCATGCAGTACCATTCCTATAGATGAAGAGGCGATGGCATGTTTCTTGTCAGTAGGTCAAGAGCGATGGATCCATCGTAGACGAAGACCCCTGCTGCGTATGGTAGACCAGGTGAGAAAGATACCTGAAAACCGATAGACAGCTAGAAGCAAGCTGCAAAGCTGGTGTTTCTCTTAGTGCTGCATCTGCTGCAACAAAACCTTATGATCCTAGGATCATCCTGGAAGTCCTGCTGACTTGCAAAAAGTAGGTACGGCTGAAGGTGAAGGACATTGATAGAACGGCGATTTAGAAGTCTCCCTCGTTCATGATATGTTGATATGGTATGCGGATTATGGAAGTAGATAGGTAGCTTGTGGGATTTAGAAACCCTGGATAGGTACTTACCTACCTAAGTTAGAAACACAAGGTCAGTCCGGCTGACTCTGCCTCCGACGTTGTATTGTGTTGTATTCTCCACAGGACTTTCTCTTTTGCTGCCTGGAGTACTATTACTCTGTATTCTTCTCCTCTAGCTTATGTTGGCTATGAGGAGCCTTATGCCATTCAGCCCAAAAGCTGTACTTTTGCTCGGCCGGAGTATGCCTATCTACCTAGATAGGTACCTACCTGGCAGGTTCCTAGTCAACACTGCCATATGAAGCGGCTTCGCGGAAATGGCTGCAGGCATATGCAACTAGGCTTGCACCAGGCCACTAGGTATACATATGTGCTTAAGGCTCAATGGCCTGTCCCTGCAGCCGTGCACTGGCATGGTGCCTAGGTAGGAAAGGCTAGGTCTTTAATTTAGGAGGTACCACTTTGATTTTGTCTACTGTAGGTGCCCACCATTTCGCCCCCAATCTACTCCACCGTACTATCTCACCTACATAGAGTCATAGACTGACCCAAAGTAGTTCCGTCTCCTTCCGGGCTCAAAAAATGGGACTCAGACTGCAGTTCATCTTCAAACAGTGGCATGTTCAAACCTGATAATTGATTCCGATTCTATATTGTTGGAAATCCGGGTCACCCAGCCGACTGACCTAGGGCTTAGGGCCCAGGGTTAGGGCTGGTCCGCCCGACCTCGCCTGGCTAAACCTCGCCGTTCGGCTACCTGACAAGGTTCTACCACGCAACGTCTAAATTCTGACCTTTAGCCCCTCATTTTGACATACTTAATATTCAGCTGATTGTTAAACTGGGAAGTATGATTTCAATGTGGCTGCATAATTAAACCTTATCAATCAACACACGCCAGCTGGCAGCCCTTTCAATGCATGTGCTGCACCGGCCATGCATTAGCACTGGATGCCTGAATCCACTTTCTTGTCTGCAGCCGAGCTGTCAACGAATAACTAGACAATGCAGGCGGCAGAGGAATCCATTTATTGATCAAGCAAGTGGAGAAAATATGTTCGAGTAGCGTTTTGGCGAGGAAAGTAAAGCATTTTGGAGAAGGATTCTGCAAGTCTGTAGACATAGTCAGGCTTGTTACCATGATTGTATATGTGCATGATGCAGCCAACGATGAAATGGTTTGAGTAAAAAGGCATTCTCACGGATTTCTTCTGCAAGTTTGCTATCTTAGATATGCTAATGGAATGTATCATGCCAAGGTCTGATTGACACCCAATGACGATAAGACATGTATGCTCATTGCACATGGCTTACGCTGAATAACAGTATCAATGCTATCTGGCACTGTCCTTATATGTCAGTCTAGCAGAGTATAGTGTGAGTAGCTTTGTGAACAATTGCCAATAAGTGTAGCACAAACTAGGATAGAGAAAAGAGGATACCCTGATAGATAGAACAATGACCTAAATTATTACAATATATAATTTGTATCTTATGGTTTCTCTTGAAGCTCAAAGTAAGTTCTTACACTATTGGGCTTTCTATAAGGTAAGAGGATGATAGGGTTCCCTTGCTAGTCACCTGCGCCTCCCTGCGGGTGGCTGTACTCGGCTACTGCCATGTTCTTATGTTCTTTGTTTGCTGCGGATGACTCGGTTCCAGGTGTGGAGTCTCATGGAACGCCCTGAGCCCTTACGCATAGCTAGTATGCAGTCTTAGGCTGGTCCCTTCTGTCCAGGGACGAGCGAACCGTTCAATATTATTACTATACGTACACTTCTGATCTACTTACATACTAGCTGCATATCCCATTACCATCCTACCAAAGTCTAGCGAGAGCTGTCGACCCCAGTGACGTCACAGTAAGGATATACACCACTTACATACACTACCGAATCATATCTTTCGGCACCCCCTCCCCCCTGTCCAAGCCACCCACCTTACCGCTTTTGCTATATTGCGATCCGGGCTGGCTTTGCCTAGGTTATGTTACCTGTCACACGGTCTTGGTACCTTCCAATAGGTTCAAAATAATATGATTAATAAAATAGCAATCTGCCAAAACAGTCGGTAACAGGGGAGGGGGCGACAAAAGATATGATTCAGTAGTGCACTACTACGTGTACTGGAAACAAGAGACTTCCTACTAGCATGACAGACAAATCCTGGCTGCTGCGAGATGAGCACAAGAGAGAGGGAGTCGACAGCTTGGGCCGTTCTTATCCCAACCATTATCCTCTTCATCTTACCGTCAAGTCCTTATGTGTCCTAGAGTTCCTCTGGAGGAGTATGAATGTGCAAAGCTCTATCCAATTTACCTTCTGGTTGAACTGACAGCTTTGACCCATCTGAACATAACGTACTATATTGGAACCGCGGCTTAGTATCGGTTTAGTATCGATGCTCTCTTTCTTTTCCCATAGTGTAATATCGACTCTGGTGTAGACTATCTTTCCCAAGCGCATAAGCGCTTACTTCCCACCCTGCTCGATAAAATCCTTGACAACCTCCACAATAGCCTGATGGTCATGCTCCTGCTTCAATCCGCTTACCACAATAACCCCCACTACCCCATCCACGCCTTTTACCCGGACTGGAAATCCTCCACCGTGAATTGCATAATCATCCGCGACACTACCCCCGTTCGAGCTCGGGAGTGCGTACTTCTTCGCAAATTCCTCCTCTAGGCATCCCACCCCCACTGCGTCGATCATCTTCCGTCTCATCAACCAACTGGACATCCCGAACCGCAACACCGTGTTACGCTTCCGCCTCACCCAGACCTCGTTGTCGGGCACGGTACCGGATTCCGTAGCACACTGGAAGATGACGTGCGGTTCGCCCCCCGTGGCAAGGGCAATCGAGATCAGGGCCGGTTTGCGCTGGCTAGCAGGGAGTGAGAGGATGCGGGAGCGGAGCGCCAGGCCGAGGGACCAGGCTGTTGTGGTTGTAAAGGAGGGGAAGATGGCGGAGGGGGAGGATTCGTGCGCGGCGAGGAGAGAGGGCTGTGTTTCGTATTAATTCGAGTTAGTATGCGTAGTGTGCTAGTATGTTGGGGAAGGAAGAGAAGCTTTTTTTTTGTGTTGCGGTGTTTTCTCCGTCATGTATAGAACTCTATACAAGGGTAATAATAATCCAGATGACATCCCAATTGCAAGCGGGGATCAAGTAGTAAGCTACGCAACAGGAAAGCAAAACGAAGTCAATGCAGATAATACAGAAACGAATTAATCGAAACCAATCATTCAATCGGATCAAACAAAAGGCTCGAACAAAAGACTGGAATGTATGCATGAAATGCATGAATCCAATTGGATTATGTAATGTAATGCAGGTAACTAGTTAACATATGGGTAGCTACTTACATCTGTCAACGCCTCCCCAAGCGGCCTCTCGCTCTCATTCACCGTAGCCATCTCGACAATAGCAATATCAACCTGTCCGGTCTCTCTGTGCGTTCAATTGGCATGTAAAATTGTAGATAATGTGAATGAGGAGTGTCGGTCTATTTGATTAAAGCCGGCTGGTCTTCAGCGGGGCAAGGCGGAAACTCCCCTCGACGAGAGGGAAGCTCAACGCGAGAGGCTTGACTTGATTCGTTCTTCGGTAGGGAACCGGGCCTGCGGTGATATCATTCGTTGGTTTGTTGGTTGATGAGTCAGCAGGGCTGTCATCTTATCTGAAGCAGAAACACATGCGACATCTCAAACTCAACGCAATGATGATTTCTGCTTCTCAAAGTTGTACAGGATTCTCTGCAGGATATAATAATGACCCCTTCTAGCTCTTCTGCCATGACTTCTTTCAAACGTGATCGTGGATGATGCCAATCTCAGAATCCGCACCGTCATCGCTTGGGAGTTTTCCACGTAGCCCCGGCTGAGTTCGCGCATTGCGCTCTATGGTGGTTGCTGTTAACACACCTAACGATTTGGAAAATGGCCTTGATGACGTCCTAGTTCAGTATCGTCCTCGGTATGAGATCTTTATTGGAGGTCTTACGAGAGTGTGGATGAGATGATGGGTCAGGGAACATTCCTCGGATCAAGTCATCTATCTGAGTGTACGCCAGAGTCCATGGATGGTGGAGCCTGTTGGTTTTGCCTTGTATGGGAGAAGGAGGCGGAACTATATGAGATGTTTATATTATTATTTATGAGCTTGCTTGCTTGAAAGAGGATTCTAACTGTTTACACGAATGTGGAATAACATAGACACGCGAGAGGCTAGGCCTAATTGGGTAGGAGGGCATATCTTCCACACCTTGCCATAAGGTCCAGTTGGGGCTTTGATGCCATCTACTGGCGGTTCATTGACAAGTATTTTGGACATTGTACACCTATTGAGGAACGATTGCGCTTGCTGAGCATGCAAGAAAAGAGGGAATTGGACATGCATGTTCTGCTTAAGTTCCAGCAGGCGAAGGAGCGCAAATCGGACGAAAATCGAACGCTCGATGAGATCCTTGCTTCCTGAGCCTGGCTTGCTCTGGCCGGATTAACACTCCCGGTAAAGGACAAATCAGTCAATCATGGATTAGACAGCCAACAGAGCGAGACCTGACAGCAGGCATAATAAATGCACCTTCATATTGGATATCTGCTCCTGGAAAACCCCGGATGCTCATGATGTATGGATTTGATATGTAGGTATTAACCGTGACAGACCACTAACAGCAGGCTAACTAGATACTTGAAGCACAATCCTCCCGGCTATATCTCCCTTCTCCATTTCCTCATATGCAAGCGGCAGCTCCCTAAAAGGCCGAACAATGACGTTTGGCTTCACGATTCCACGTCGCACAAGCTCAACTGCTTCCATACACTCGCTCAGGGAACCGACCAAGTTGCCTGTAATCCTGAGACCCTTGATCACGATAGTGGATATCGGCGTCTCGATGAAAGGCCGTCCTGGAGGGATCCCGACGCAGCTGAGCGTGCCACCGACACGGAGCATGTCGCAGGCATGCGTGAAAGCCTTTGCGTTTCCGGCGGTTACAACGACTGCATTAGCTCCTCCGCCCGTGATTTCTTGAACCCGTTCCGCGGGATCCTCTGTCTGGCCGATGTCGATGAATTCCTTCGCACCTAGCGACAGGACGAAGTCTCGTTTCTCTGCACCCTTGTCGACACCAATGACAAATGCTCCTTGTGCCTTGCCATACTGAACTGTACCCACCCCTATCAGTTATATTCATGGTAACACCTGCATAGAATCTACAGGTCTCTGCTAATAAAGTCCAGTCTTCTCGAAACTCACCAGCTAAATGGCCAAGACCGCCTCCTGCACCCACAACTACCAACCAGTTCCCCGCTCTGACGTTGGTGTTCAGGACCGCCTAAACTTTGTCAATAGACGTTCAAGTGAACCACAGCGCTCATCTCACCTTGTATGCAGTAACTCCTGCACACAGCACCGGCCCGGTAACCTTCGGATCAATGTCATGCGGAAGGATCGTCAAGTAGTCCGCATCGAGGGCGATATACTCCTGAAAACTTCCATCTTCATGGTGAAGATGGTTTGTGCTCTTGACACAGTATTGCTCTGTCCCAGCCAGGCAGAATTCACATCGTCTACACACACGACTCGCAAACCGGATACCAACGAGGCCACCGACGCGGAGTTCCTCGCCGCATCCGGGACCCAAGGCGACGATACGCCCGACGCCCTCGTGGCCACCGACGTGGGGCAGTTTGATCTTCGTGATGGGATTGCCGTCCGCTCCGGCGGCTGTTCCGTTCTTTGTGTGGAGATCTAAGAGTTTTGACATATGAGTTATACAATATATTCTTTTGAATATATGCCTTCTAAAATAGGCAGGCAACTTGATCCTTCTTGTTCTACTTACCACTCTGACAGACACCGGTGTATAGGACCTTTGCTAAGACCTCGTTCTGCCCTGGCGTCGGAACGGGGTAATCGTCTTGAAACTCGACCTTCCCGCCGAGCTCACGGACGATAGCAGCCGTCTGTATCTTGGGAATTTCAGATGGAATGTCGATTGCCATATCTGCCAATACCTCTAGAGAATTAAAGACCTTGGTACGTACCCGGCTGATTCCTTGGCCGCCTCCTTTCGCGGACGAAACGCCGTATATAAATACAGCACACAGGCAGCATTACGAATCTAGCCAGAACCCCGCATGGCATGTCTCAAAGAAGGCCAATTCGCTCGGATTCCTTTCCCTGTTCCGCTGTAACTGGTGGCCGACAAATTAGAAGATTGTGCTCTCTTCCACACGGGCAAGGCCATAACAGCCCCCGCGGGGTTTCCCCGCGCTTCAGTGAAACGTTGGTAGAAAAAGAAATTAGACAGATATAAAATAGGCCTCGTTGACAGTTACTCAAATTGATATCTCCGCAGCGGTCGGAACAGTCCCGTCCGTCCAGTCTAGATATAGAACAACGCAGCATCGTGAAGTGAAGGATAGGATGAATATTTCTACTCGCAGCTCCCGAATTACCTACTTCTACCTAACATACCTGCCTAACAACGCCAGCTTAGCAGTTATATGCATACGCCGGACTTCCAAGCTATCTTACCCGGTACAGTACAGTACAGATATCACTTTGTCCAGTATCTGAAATCCACTGATTAGGAATCTCTAGCCCAAATCCCAATCCATGCTATCGCTCAATGCGCCAATTGGAAGTACAGTGCTAACTGTATGTAGTACAGACATAGATGTACATACGTACCTAGTTCCAGTCTAAAATCCGCTCCGCGAAGACCCCCACCCGGCGTATAATCATTGTAGTCTATTTCCCACAAGCACCTATTAAAAGTTTGCGAGGACACGGAAGAGTTTGGATATTTAAATCAGTTTGGAATCCACCGACTGGTAAAGATAGACAGGGCGGGACCAGACATGACAGGTCAAAGTGGGGCTTAGTGGACGGCCCCCGCGTCCATTGTCTTTGAGACGCGCGGACGGCATTTTGCGGAGAAGGGTCTAAAACAGTACGTGCAGTAGGTGCTAGGACCTACGTGGGTATAAGAACGCTTGGATGGATGCACACACAATACAGGAGAACGGAGTACCAGCGGAAACTTCTCCGATGCTCTTTTCTCTACCTAGGTTCGTATACAGTACAGACCTGGGATCAGCAGTGTTGTGGAATATAAATTACTTAGTACCGGGCGTAGATTAGTAGTCGAGAGCAAGAATGGAAAGAGATCTTTCTATTTATTTACCTTGTACATGTATTAATCGTATAACATAAATCTTCGCAAAAGTCCCAGACAACGAGGCCTGGGGAATGGGGCCCAGGGGCAGGACCTGCCGGGTCTAGACCCTGCTAGATGTGAGACTACGTTAGATAGGCAATCCCGCGTGTAACAAGTTGCGGACCAGTCTGTCCTGTACGGCAATCTAATCTGGACTCGTGGGGTTGGTTGAAGAGTAGAAATTTGTTTGCTGATTTCTTTTCTTTTCTTTTCTTTTTTTGTTGCTACTTTTTCCGGTTTGTTCTGGTTTCCCATTCCCATAATGCCCAAATTCTTATCACATTACCATTGATTCGCACAATCTCTATGCTCTGTATATGCCTATATGTCTGTAATTCTAATTCTATAAGCTACGCAAGAAAAACAAAGAGCCGCACCTCCAATCCGTGTATGCATGGAACCTCTTAAGTCTCTCGTAAACCCTGCCAACCTTTAACCTATAAGTTAATAAGTGCCGTAGATGCGATGCTGCCCCTACCTCCCCGGGGAGGTAAACCGTAATATGTGCACGTGTATGTGTGTGTGTATTACAGTGGAGGAAGAAGTATGCACCTAATCCCCGTGCCGTCTATAATGCTGGAAAAACCTGACCGCCCCGTTAAATGCAAATGCAGAAAAATGCAAATAGATGAAAATGGTAGTATGAAATGTTGGCAGAGCCCAGTTGTGTCGGGTCCGTTTCTTTTTCCAAGACCGGTATTCACCACACCTTATGAGGTTCCCGGTTTCTGGGCGTATACGACGTGGTTTTGATTTTGTCAGATGGGCTTCCCCCCCCCTTTCAAGTGCATGCACGCAGGGGATGGGAGGTGGGATCTGCTTACAAATATGGCTGTTCCTCTTCTGCACGTCCTGTCGCACCTTGGCGTTAAATGTCTTCACTTCTTCTCTGGACCACCCAAGGATCTCGGTGAAGGGTTCCATGTGAAGGCTTCCACTCCGTCGAGATGCTGGATGGTCATCATGGCGCCTATTCGTTTCTGTTCACAACAAGGACACACCTACTATCAGACAGCGTTTTCAGAGTAAATGCCAATTAGAGTATGTATGGAACTCACCATACGCCGATCCTTAGGCCAGGTACCGATGGGCAGGGGAAAGCGTCTATGGTGGACTTATGGAATCCAGCATCTCTGACCCCTTCTAATAGGGAACCGGGATCGAGCGTCCGTCCGATCCTATCACAGGCCTCACAAAGAAGATCGAGCATCTCTCGAACCTTGTTATCGGGTCCGACGCTATCGTCGCCCTCGGAATACAGTCTCGTATCGATGTCTTGGAATTCAACCCATCCGCCTGGGCTCAGGTTCCTGGACAGAGATTTTTCAGTCAAACAAAATCCCTAGGAACCTCGTTTTGTTGGGGAATAAACCGGAAGAAACAAAAAAAATTACCTACTCGAAACATTGCCGCACTAATCGTGGCCAATCCCTGATCGCGCCCGCCATGTACCGACAATGGATATAGTCATAGGGTCTGGTTTCAGCCCACTCTTCTTCCACATCGTCAACTGTGAAGCTCACGTTGAGAGGAGACCTGGAAGGAACCGTTAGGAAAATGTGAACTCTCTGCTGTTGGTGGTCGAGTCCGTGCTGTATGACTGGCTGGGTTGAATGGGGCTGAGATCATTGCCCTGGATCTATCTTGTCTTTTAGAACTCATTCGAGACAATGCTTTTGTTTTTTTAGACTTTCATACCTCTGCGGATGGATATAAATCATATAAATCTCCTTCTCATCGGTTAGTCAAGTTCATGCTCCACAGGAAGATTCATACCCATTTCTACCGCCCAAAGCCCTGTTCCCGTGCCGATATCTAATATCCGCATACCGTGAGGCTCGATCGGTGCCAGAAAGTGCCTACCTCCCAACAAATCGAAAATAATGTGATGGAACATATCCAGGCGCTCTTGTTCGAAATCATCATTGGGAAAGCAATATTCTGTGAGGATAAAAATGTCCAGTTCAGGTACACCGTCGCCACCTATGCCGTCCCGCATCTCAGATAGGCAAAAAAACCTTCCTTCCGGAATGATAGCTATGAAACCGACGGCCGTGGCTCCATTTGTAGCCCATGACGCTGTAGGTCAAGGCCGTATAAACTGACCTCTGTGGTAATCAGCTTACCATTGCTCTCTACCAAGCGTCTCACATACATGTCATCATCATTGTTGTCATCAAAATAGCTGTCCGTGGTACCGGACTTGGGAAGATCAGCATTGGGCCAAGACAAGGGTACCAGGGGTCAGGGAACCACGTGCAGATATGTAGGTACTGACAGCCTGATCAACTTCAATTCTGCCATGGTGCATAATTTCTTCACTGGCCATCGTATTATCCTGCCAAGAACAGAATAAACGCCAGGTATACGGATATAGCAACCGGCGGGATGTGACAGTAAATCAATTGACGCTATTCAAGGGTAACTATACCGATGCGAGCTGTACAATCAGACGGGATGGCATCCCAGCAGCGTGGTTCATACCGGGGTAGTGCGACCCCCCACTCCCAACACTCTAGCCTTAAGCGAGGGGGAGGATTTGCTCCGGAGGCTTCCGTTAAATCATGAGCTGCGCGAGCCTCGTGACGTAGGGTACGGAGTAGATTATTCAGGGCCCGCCAGCCCGATATTCTGGAAAAGGCGGTGAAAGCTCAAGAATCCGCTCCGGCATTACTCGGTCCGGAGGAACATAACCACGCGCCCACGCGACCTGATACCCTGTTGCAGTATTATCTCCGAACTCCATCTCCTGATTGATAGTGAGCGAGGCAATGGCCTACTACGTGTCTGCATCACTGACGTATGCCAGCTAACTCACTTTATTTGTTCAAGTTGCTTGGAACTCAAGCTTTCATACCTCTTCATGCTATCTCCACCACGGAGTACTCCGAGGACGAATACTATCATACGCAGTGCCAGTTAAGCGAAATCAAGGCGGACATCACACGAAGATCATAGAACGATCCTCAACCTTTGATGCGGTGGCCTACCCCCTCTAGCTGCAGTGGCACAGTCCGGAGTGTACTTCGTACAGCTTTCTACTGTCGATCCCTTCTCACTGCTCACTACGGAGTACTCCTGAATACAGAGGCTCCGCATATACAAATTCACAATTCTACAGATTACGATTGACGTGTTCCACGGTTTCTATCGGCTATATTCCGTGTATAGCCGTTGAACTTAGTCTGTATGGAGCGCAGGTTATTAATTACGAAATAGGGCGCGTGTGGGTACTACACGCACACACTATTGACTTCCTACTGATAGATAAACGTTAATCATTTCCCGTCCAGTTGCGTTGGATTTATAACATTAGACCAGTGTCGCCAGGAACAAACGGACAGGGAACGTTGCAAGGGCTATCGTTCCATCTAAAAGCGATGAGTGTGTTTTCCCTGTAACGATGACTCTCTCACTTCTCGTCTCGTGACTCGGTCTTCGGCGATGCTTCCTGCTGCTCAATCTTGCCTTCCTCCAGAGGCTTGCCGTCAGCTTCCTTCTTACCTGCGAAGATGCCTTGCATCTCTTCGAGGGAATGTCCTGAAGTCTAGGTACATCGCAGAAGTCAGCTTGGGCCACACCATTGGAGATTTTGAAGACTGGAGAACGCACTTCTCTCAGGAACAGCCATGAATACCCGATGATAGCATAGTTGAAGATGGCAAACATCAGGAAAGTCCTCCATCCTATATTGGCGATTGCATGTGGCGTCATCTGGGACATAACGAAGTTGAACAACCACTGCGACGCTGCACCAATGGCGACACCAATATCGCGCGTCCTGCTTGAGAAAATCTCGCCTAGATATAACCAGGGAAGCGGACCCCATGACATGTTGAAGCTGAATGCCTCTGCATAGACCATGATGATGGCTGCGATTCCAGCTCTGGACGCGCCATGTTGCTGGGCGCTGGGTGGGTGAGTGGCCGTAATAAGGGACATGATGAGCATGAAAGAGCCCATTGCGAACGCGCCAACCATGAAAGGTGTGCGACGGCCGATGCGATCGAGAACAAAGAGTTGGAAGATGAGTACCCCGACCACCTTGACGACGCCAAAAAAGCCGGTCACGAGCTTACTAGAGTCCCCGGCTCCAACAGTTGCGAAGATCTGGTTTGCGTAATATGCGAGGGATGTGTTTCCTGTTAGCTGGGCGCATAATTGAATGGTGATTGCAATAAAGATGCGGTAGCGGTTTGCTGGGAGGAGAAGTTCCTTGAGCGTGAAGTTCTCCTTGACGCGTGCTTCCTCCTCGATACCAGCCAGGATCTCGTCGAATTCATGTTGCAACTCTTCAGTGTCATCGCCTCCCCGAACCCATTTCAAGGCCTCCCGTGCTTTCTCGATTTTCCCTTTCATCGCGAGCCAACGCGCACTCTCCTTGACCGTGCACATGCCGAACAGCAACAAGCTGGAAGGCAACAGTTGAAGGCCCAGAGGAATCTGCCATTGCCTCGTTATGGATTGTTGGTCAAGGGATACAGCGTATGTCACCCAGTAGGCAATCATGACCCCTAGTGCAAAGAAAAGCTGGAAACAGGCACCCAGCCTCCCGCGCATCTCTTTGGGACTCATTTCTGCGGTGTACATTGGAATCAGGACAGTCGCCGCGCCAATCCCAACTCCAGCGATAACTCTCCCGGCGTAGAAAGTTCCAATTGCATGGCTGTTGATAATCTGGAGGATCGTGCCAACTGTGAAGACGAGGGAACTAACGATGAGTGCTGCCCGCCGGCCAAGCCAGGATGTCACGGGCCAAATCAAGAAACAGCCGAAGAATGCGCCGCCTTGGAGAATAGAAACCGCGTTTGAGTTGACACTGGTCTTCTGGGCCTTACTGTAGCCGAAGTCCCTTTGGAACGACTCCAAGGTGAGAACACCAGCTGGAAGAAGTTAGTATCTGAGCTATATTGTGGACAGCCAATTCGGAGATTGATTAAAGTCGACATACAAATTATTCCAGTGTCAAAGGCGAAAGCAAATGAACCCATGCAGGCGATGGATACAAGGTAGATGGCCCTGAAAAGGCCAAGAATCCGACCCATCTTTGTCGCAGTGAGCTAATATCTCCAGGTTCAGCAATGTCAAGTACTCCCGTGCATTAACCCTATGGGTGAATCAAAACCCCGGGTTACGCAGAGCCTCAATGAAATTCGTGGGTTATAGCGCTCTGCGGTCGAGGCTGAGCAGCCGGTGCCTCGAGAGGGCGAAACGACGAGTCCAAACGGCTCCGGAGAACAAGAGCATTAACGGTCCGAGACAGAGAGGTTACACTTGACTTCCGTCGCTAAGGGGAGCGACATGGTTAAATATCACACTGGGCTGTTAAAGGTCAGGCGAAAGCTACTCGAGCTGTGAAAGCTCCGTCCACTGCCCCTCTCCATCTGCAAAGAATAGAAGCCGCGGACTCCATCGTTGTCACAGCTAGGCGTTGCTCGACCGTACCTCGTGGCCCACGGCGGCTTGATGGCTGTTCAGGCAAGCCGGCCAGCCTCTCACAGCACGGGAAAAGATCTTAAGAAGAGGCATGTGCGCGGCACAGACTGTTGTATCGCCACGAATCCCTGCTCAGGAGGACTTGGCGGTTGGTTCTGCATTGCCAAATGATGGCTACAATTGCGTGCTCGATCCATCTTGACGGGCCACAGACAGCCCTCGGGAAGACCCGAGACCGTGCTAACCCACACCGCGATAGCGAAATACGTTGGAAAATACTGGAAGCCGATTCAGTCGCTGACCTCATTCCAAGTCATAATGTTACATCTCCCTAACTCTCGAGGATGATCCTCTAGTATTTTCGTTGTTCGGATCGAATAAGCGCAAGACTAGAAGACCGCCCAAGCCACGCGATCACGACAACCCCACAAAAAGGCGGAGAACCCCAGACTTCGCCAAAGAAACCGCACTACCTTGTCATGTCGAATGCCGATCGTCGGATCTCTGAGCTCCTTCGCACACGAAGGATGCGATTATTAGGTAGAGGGAGAGTTGGCATGCCGTCTAGGTTATTCAACTGCTTACTGTTTTACAGAGGCGGACTGCACTGTCAAAAATACGCTTTCCATCGTCTTGGTCCGGTGCTTATAAAAGAAGTATGATTGTTAGTCGTACTGTTAGTTGTTCCTTATCCCCGGGTCAACAATCCTAGATCGTCGGAACCTGATAACCGCCGGGGTTCTCAGATCTGGGTTCCATCGCACCCACATATTGGAGTGGAGTAACTGACAGGCTCCCCAACGTGATCTGGAGAACCGGATTGCGCACCATGGTAGCAACAAGGATCACCTATATTCGGTGGCATATTGCTAATAAGATTTTCGTAAATTCTCTCTTTACTCTTACTCATGTCTCTTCTGGAGCGCGCCTAGCGGCTCTCTCAAGCGACATTATGGTGTGGCTTGTAAAGCACTGAAAAGCACGCAATCTCTGATGCATATGTTCCATTGTCGAGTGGTGTATAAATGCTCCTTTTAGGCTCCGCCTTATAGAGATCCCCCTCTTCCCATAAAACGAACGCACTGTGCCAGTGACATTATTGTCAGTCTTCTACGTCTTGGTTCTTTTTTTTATCATCTTTTATACTGTTCTCATTCTCTGCATCCAATGGAATTGATATCTCCAGTTCAAGTTGAGCTCGTTTATTAATCGAGACTTCTCGAGTCTCGCTCACCACCGTTCTCAAATTCTCTGATCTGCTATCCTTTTCGCAGGAGTGATGTGAACTTCGAATTCCTTTAACATGTACCGCAATAGTTTCTTTACATCGTCTTATAACCAAGCATTAAAGTTTCAGACAATTCACACAAATCTCTTTGGCACATTATCTGCAAGCAGTGAAAGAAGGACCATGTCTTTTTCGCATATGTCAATTTGCAAGAGAAAAAAGTCAAAGGAATGTATACAGTGAGATTTTTGGCCAATCGGTGCACCATCTGCCACATATTATCCAGTCACTCCCCCTTCTTAACAGAAGTCATTCCATCACCCCCTTTCCTTGAGTCAACTCCGTTTGTCGAACACCTGCCATTTACAGTCCCCCCATCGATCAGTCTTCTCCACCTAACAGTCATAGCTGTAACTGTTCCATTCACTCGAGCTGAAGACGCAGCTGTTCAATCCCGCAGCGAAAGCGCCAACGCTGCAGTTACTGTCGGAGTACACGGTCACAGAGCACCCGCCGTCGAGGGACAGGGTGTCTGCGGATTTGATGCCTCCGAGTTGGCGACAGGTGCCATCGCCGGTGACGGTCTGGGTGCTGCACGATCCGGTGCAGCTTTCGGTGTTGCAGAAGAGGATGGTAGCGTCACCCAGCGCGGACGAGGCGAAGAGGGCCGCTGGGAGGAGGTAGGCGAGGATGGATGTGGCACGCATTTTGGATGCTTGGCTTTTTTTTCGCGAGGTGATGGTTGAATTGATAGGTGGTCTCGTTTGGATATAGGATCAGAGGAGCCTGAGGACGATGCTGTTGCTGCTGATGCGAAGGTCTCGAAAGAGACAATTGACCGTTTTATATATACCTCTCACCCCAGTGACCAGTGAAAATATGACTCGAGATTTTGGGGCATTGATGAGTAAACAGATGTGGAGTACCTTTGTCATCAAACTGCCGTAGGGCGTTGTAGATAGTCCTCCACTCATTATACCAGAACCCACAGTGATGTAAAGGATCCTCCCTCCGATAAAAGCATATAAGTCAGCGTATGATTGTAAACGACCTCGATTCGGTCCGCTAGGCACTATTATATGGTATAGTATCGAGATAAACCATGGACAGAATCCTTGTTTTGAGCTTAGACATCAGCCTGCATAACCAGCCATGTTCAGCGTGTCCGGAGTTAGTAGGTATGATCCACGGTGCAGCTGAAGTGTTCTCGTCTAAATCCTGAATTTCCCTTTCCAGTCTCGTTGGTGACAGCTACGTGACCTGTAAGACTGCAACTCAAGTCACAAGAGTAAGGGTTCATGTAGTAACCACGTCCACTCATCCTCTCGAGCGAACTGATACTCCTGGCTTCAGATGTATGCATAAACTTGCATTGCCTAGTGACCTCTATAAGATAGGTATTACGGACGTAAAAAAGAAAATACCAGCTGTGCTTTACATTAAAGCGTAGGTGAATGGTACTATTCCCTCGCCTTCGTGAACCCGCCCCCCTCCATGCTTTCGAATACTTAGCAATGGTTAAATCAAGCAGGCAATTTTATTCTATGTTCAAGAGAGACCCTCAACATTCTTCCAATCACAGTGAGTGAGACAGCAGCTATTAATGTCTTACGCCTAGTGTATTATTGTCTACCTGCTATGCAAACACCTTAGTAAGGCGAAGGTGAAAAGGCACTGTAATATATTAGAACGCGTGATACTTCGCTAATCATTTGTCTTGACACCTTCCATGCTGACTGTACCTCATATCGCATATGGGACACCTTAAACCCGAACATCAACGAACCAAATGTATTATTATCCATGTATTCTAAACTAGCGTTGTAGGTAACGGTCGACTGTTCTCAGAGAATAAGACAAATGCTATTAACCATTTAAAAAAGGGCTATGCAAGCTGACTCGATGCAAGCTAATCCAAACGAGATGGATGTTTCTCGGGTTCACCTGTTACTTGCTTTTGAGAAACGGGGTACTGTTTAGTGTCAGCTCTTGGGTAGATGTGTCATGGGATTCCTAAGTAGACCGCAGCTGCTGCTACATGACGTATTGTTTTTCTTTCTATGGCGCAGGGTATAAGCCCTATGTCTCGGAATTGGAGTGTAACGCGGGGTCAATGTGCGCTATCCGATCTCTCCAACTTTCGCCCACTGGTACCTATTGCTGAGGAGGACCAGAACCAACCAATGGACAATAAGAATCGAAGTGATCTATCACCATATTTACATTTTGCGGTGTGCAGAGGCACAGAGATCCAACCCTTCTCCAAGGGTCTGATCTCACACCACTCCAGAGCAATGGGAGCATCAAATTAGACTGGCTCATTAAGCACGGCAGAAGCTAGTCGATCTTTATGAAAGAATTATGAGATGAATCTGACAAGATAATCAACAAATGCCGAGAGACGGCTCTGAGAGGTTGTGGAGACGGTATGAAGAAGTAAGATGCACCACAAAATGCCTGAACGTCCCAGAGTGTTGTATTTCCATGAACTCTTAGCTAAATACTTTCTCCAGAAAGATTGAGATCGTCCGTCATGGTGGATGATATCTCGAAAGCCGGGGAGCACGAAGACCCATCAAGATGGCTTCCATGAAACATGCGAAATGGCATCCCACACACATGTTCGGCGTATGCGAGATCATTGAGCGGTGCCACACGTGGATGGAATGCGGAGTACGCAGGGACCTTTCCCCGTTCTGCCCTCATCCAGAGCGATGGACACCCGTTCTTCGAGGAACAACGGCTCTGCAACCACTCAAGAGGTGGAGTTTGTCACATATACGGTCTTGGCAGTGGGAACGAGTCTTTGCCATCCGCCCCGTCCGCTTTTCTCTAGTGCCGATCTTTCCTCACAGAGTCTTCTCTCACCGTCGTTCACCTGCCGTCGTCAGTCGGGTGGACCGCCAAGAAAGAAACACCGCCAGCAGAGAGGTCTTGCTCTCTGAGTTCGAAGCTTCGATTGAATCGATTCGATGTTTGGCCACCCCACCCCATTCATCGTGTCTACTCCACCTGTTTCTTGGCGCCCCTTTTCGACCTTCTCTGTCATGCCTATGCACAGTGTCCTGCAGTGGCTGTGAGGGCTTGAGAGGTATCAAATTGCGCTTTATGGAGCTGCATGTGCTGATCCTTCGGCTGCAAGGGGTCTGTTCCTCTCATTTTCTGCGGTCCTTTTCGATAATCTAGAGCCCATTGCAACCTATCACGGAACATGCGGACTCCGGATCCGTGACTTGTCATTTGTCTTCCTTATCGAAAAGATGGGGGCCGATCGCGGGCTGGGACCCATGGATGTTCGATTGTACTTCCTGTTCAAGCCATAGGGTAGCAGGCCCAACGACTGTGCCCCTCTTGGGCCAGTACGCAGTAAAGCTTGTTAAGCTGACTGGCTGTTGCGATGTCTTGCAATGGTGCCTGTTAATCAATTTTCGTTTGAGCCTTTAGAGGATTGGAGCTCTTCCCCTGTTTATATAGCTGTACTCCATATTCTCTGGGGTATCTCTGCTCACACCATTTCGCTCTGTTTTATCGTCATTCTTTTAGTCTGTCATTCGTTCTTTTTCTTGTATCTATATCCTTTTTGGGCTGTTGATAGGGCTATCCACCCCGTCTGCACGCCATGACACGCCTATTTTCAACTGCCGTTTGCACGCTATTGCTTTCTCTCCAGGCCGTTGGTCAGTCATGGCCGTACTGGACCTACAAGACCGCGCCTTTCCAACCCCCGAAACTAGAAATTACTAAAACTGGCGAGACTGTCCCCGGCTCCATTTTCATTGGCCCTCGAGACAACCAGCCAGCCGGAACTGCAGCACTCATCTACGACGAGGATGGTAATCTGGTCTACCAGGGCCCACAAGAAGTGACGGCGAACTTTAGGGTTCAGAAGCTCTTCGGTCGCGACGTGATCACCTTCTGGGCTGGTGAGATGATGGAAATCGGATTCGGTTACGGCACGGTCCACATCCTTGATGACACATACAAGGAGATCTACACAGTTAAGCTGACGGACAACTTTGTCAGCCCAACTGGCGAAACTAAGGACTCCTACATCGATCTTCATGAGAGTACAATCACACCCCGCAACACGCTGCTCGTAACCGCCTACAACGTCACCCAAGCCGATTTGCGCTCGATTGGAGGCGCTGAGGATGGTTGGATTCTCGATGGGCAGTTCTACGAGATTGATATCCGTACAAACGAAATCCTGTATTCGTGGAGTGCCCTAGACCATCCCGATGATCTCCCATTCACCGATTCAAAGCAGGGCCTGGCAGACTCAGGTACCTCTCAGGAACATGGGTGGGACGCTTACCACATTAACGCTGTCGAACTTGTAAATGAGGGATACATGATCTCCATCCGCCACTATTGGTCAGGTTACTATATTAACAACGATGGAACCGTCAGATGGCAGCTCAGCGTAAGTCACCTTCACCACTGTGGACGTATGAGAAGCTGATGGGCCGTAGGGCGAGGACGGCGGTGATTTCAAGCAGGGCGAGGGCTGCGGGTTTGCCTGGCAACATGACATTCGGGTGTTTAATGAGACTAACGAGGGTCTCGTTTTGACTATGTTCAACAATGCCAACACCCCGACTTCCTCGCAGGGTCCTTCTACCGGTCTCCGTCTGGGTGTCGATCTGGCAAACATGGCCGTTTCGAACCTTCAGACCCTTAATGATCCTAATGATGAAACCCACAGCGTTAGCCAGGGCAGCTATCAGCTCCTGGACAACTCCGCTGCCTCCCACGGCTTCGTGAACTATGGCTCTATTACCAAGGTCAAAGAATTCGACGCTGCAGGCAACGTGCTCTTGACGGCTCGGTTCGGTCCGGATAACCAGGTTGCATCATACCGCGGCTACAAGCAAGAATGGCATGCCACGCCTTTCTGGCAGCCCGCTGTCGTCGTCAGCAGAACTGCCCCCAACACTGTGGAGGTGGCCATGAGCTGGAACGGTGCCACTGACTACGACAACTGGGCCATCTACGGCGGCAACTCCGAGGAAGCCGCTAACAAGACTTTGATCGCCACCGTGCCGCGGACGGGATTTGAGACGGTGAAGACCCTCGAGAATTTGAAGGAGAAGTATATCCAGGTTGTTGCTCAACAGGACAGCAGTAGCCTTGGATACTCCAGCATCATCAGCGTCTAAAGTTGGGACTTCCCTTCCCTTATCCAGGTATCCCAGTATCTGCCTTGTCTGTCTCTGGTGTCGCAGGGGAAAACAGAGACACGCATGAGAGAGGATACGAGTCGAACTGGAAATTATTCGACTTAACGCAGTTTTCTTTGTTTGATATCCATGGCCGAACCTATCAATATATATATGTGTGTGTGTGTTTGGGGTCGCATCATGGCTCGAGTCATCAACCGATGATGGCTGCCTCTTGCGGCAGTACATATTTAGACCCTGAGTGTTTACATTGCGAGACCTCTTCTATTCATGAATGTATATAATATAAAATGGTGCAAATACTTTTTCTTTCTATTTCTAAGCTGTCCCTTAGCTTTCTACAGTGCTTCGTCTTCGAGGCCTATTCTATAGTACATGTGCTATTTAGTCAAATGGACAACCGCTTGCAACGACTGATACTCTACAGCATTTTGCAAGAGATTCCCCAAAGTCGATACAATGACTGCAGTTCGCGACATGCCTCTCTCTCCGTAGGGGCAATGGTCAAACCATACATTCAGGCTCTTGTATACTGTCTTTTAGCTCGTTTCTCGACGGAAGGGTGGGGTGGTCGGGATTGGCTTCAACGCTCTGTCTATCTGAGCTGGAGATGGCTGCGCTGCCTGACTACGGAGTATTATTATAGTCCCTGCTATATAAAGCCAGTGAAGGAGAATATTTGGTGTATCCACATTTGAACTCTCAAGGGTATGGATCTTCCGAATCAGGAAAGTTGGCTGGAGGTCACGGTGACCACTGGCATCCACAATGAGCATTAACGCCAAACAGCTAGTGCCGAATTAAGCACTTTCATACGTATGCCCTCATGTTGGACCAGTCGAGGGATCTACCTTTACCATGGATGCAGGCGGGTTTGGAAATAACAGCATGCCACGTTGATCCCTAGACCTAGCATTATTCCTGTTTACAGCCTACTTAGATACCTATTTTTGGTTCCCGCGTTTGCGTGGTACAGGAAATTCCAGGTCCGAGCTTTAAATTCGTTATCCGAATGGATATACCGTGCCGTTAGGTATCAACAGGGAAGGATAATGTAGTACGGAGTACAGAGCAAAGTATGTGCAAGAGATCGCCTCATTGAACCAGGTGAGTGTCGTTCGAAGTATTCCTGTCCTCCGATTTCCAATACTCTATTCCATTCAAATGTAGAAAAGATGCAGTTTCAGAAGCTAGCGAGGAAAGTCATAGCCAGACGAACATACTATTATCGCGTCCTAGCACTGCTGTGGGACCTGCAGGAGTCGGGAAAGTTAAAAAGGGTAGCAAACTCGATCTCATCCGGAATACTGGGATACAAGAGAACAGTGGGGACCTTCCGTCGTCAATGGAATTGGCAGCCAAGTCAATGTTACATATGTTAAGGGGGGTCGAGGTATTAGGCGCATACTACTCTACTCGGACCTAACTCGGAATTTCGCAAATCGCTCAGGTAACCTTTGAACCCGACGGAAGGGGTGCAGAGTAGAGCAGAGGTGCAGTTCTCTCGTGGACCACACCTAACTAACTGCATTCTCATTGGAGAGGTCCAGGACTTCTCGAGCCAGGAACCGCTTCCTCGACTGTGAATCTGATTCTGGAGGATTTTATGCGTGAAGGAAAGGCTGGGCGGCGCACGTAACCGCCCGAGTCCGTCCGCCGCACCATCGCGAACCCCTTCCGTCCAACAATATCCTCTGTTCGGTAGTCTACTTTCCATGCCGGTCTGAACCAAGTCAATCGGTTTGTCCTGGTTGCATTAAGTACGATATTTCTTCTGAGACACCTGCCTGGAGCGAAGACGGCTGTTAGCCTGAACAGGAGGCACCTGGCTAACCGTATCACAAACAATCTCTCGGTATCTACTACGGTGTGAACCTATCCAGCTAGTGATGAGAAGATTCCTGTCTCACTCAGTCATAGGACCTACACAATTGCTACCTTGGTTCATGGAATCCCTTTTCTCATGGCCTTACTGCCAGGTGGAGATGATGTCATGACCTTATTCTCAATATCTCCTATTCTCGGCTCTGTCTCTCCGACAGGACGTCCATGGCCCAATTTTCTCTATATCCTGCTAGGAGACCCGGTTTCTGTGGCCCAACTACAGGCAGAGCCATCGAACAAGGAGTCGGGAACTCCGCATTGCCGGATTTAGGCACGATACGGATTGAGATCGCAGACTCCCATCACAAGAAGCTTTTTATAGAAGCATCATGGTCGTATAGTCATCACAAAGTAGGCTGAACGACTCATCGACAGTCACAACGACCCGTAACGGGTACTCGCAAGTGAGACAGGAGACAAAAAGGCGGCTCCGTACGGCTCTATATAAGGGAGACTCAAGACATGCCATCTCATATCCAAGTGATAATAATCTATATAATACGAAAAATCTACTCTACTTAATAATAACTGCAAACTCCTGCAAAGCAACAATGCATTTCACCAGCCTCGTCCTAGCTGCCACGGCAACCCTCGCCTCCCTGGCCCACGCAGCCAGCAACGCCATCATCGTCAACCACTGCAACACAACCATCTACCTCTGGTCTGTCGGTTCGAGTGTCGGGCCCCAAGTCACGATTAAACCCAACGCCAACTACACAGAGTCCTTCCGTGTCGACAGGACCTCCGGCGGGATCGCGCTCAAGATCACGCGCGTCGAGCACGGTCTGTACACCGGCGAGCCGCAGACCATCTTCGCATACAACCTGCAGGGTAACCAGATCTGGTACGATCCATCGGATGTCTTTGGTGACCCTTTCCACGGGAGCCGGGTGGAATTGGTCCCGTCAGACCGCTCATGCGGTTCCATTACGTGGGCACATGGCCTGCCGTCGGGAGGCAGCGAGGTCAAGGCTTGCCAGTCTGGGACGGACCTGACCTTGACGACCTGCTGAGCGGGAGTAACTATCATTCGATTGGAACAGAGGGTCAGCACTCGTTCCTTTAGTCTTTTAATACGAGTACCTAACAGTTGAACAACTAAATTTGTACCTGACACTCATTTACTGATATTCTTGAACAGAGACAGAAATGGACGGAAAGTCTCCCGTTACGTTTCTTTCCTACCAATTAATTGCATAGGGCCTGAGTAGGTACGAATGTGACCGAGAAATTGCGCTGAAAAAAAAAGGAGCTGTTCGTGATTTATTCTGTACCTGGATTTTCTTTTTGCTTTGGCATCTACAAAAGCTGGATGGAAGAACGATAATACTTGGTAATGGGTACCTAGTCTGTCTTTATCCAAATAAAACAATCCCGTCAGGGGTTTCAAATGAGGAAATATGGCCTGTACTACGTCATATGCCAAAGCTACCGTTGACTCTGATGCCACGTATCTCAGCAGTCCTTGATGCTTGATCCCGCAGTAGTAACCTGTGCGTCAGCTATATGCATAGGGGGGATAGAGACGTATGCCTAGAAGAATGAATCTCAGCACGTGGTGGCAATCGGAAGGCAAGATAGATAATAACACATGACCACAATGTCCCTGGTACAAGTTACCTAAGTACCCAAGTCAGGTGGAGTATTCCATGGGTACCTGCGGAAATAAATACCATAATAGTACTAGATATCTTTTTTTTTCTGCAACGGGAATATGGTATTGTCGATTAGACTGTACAGTGGCTCAGTACAACATCGGGTATCTATTGACCTACTTTATTTATCCTTATGTAGTAGGCTCCAACTACTTGATCTAGATGGGTGATGCACGTCAATATCCCGCTAGGTAAGCAGATCGGTAGGTGCTGTACCCACCCAGATAGGCAGTATAGGCACATTGTTCCAAGCCAATCCTGTCGAATTTTTTCCAATTCTAAAAGATAGTTCTGCCCTTTCTTCTACCTATCTTACTTAGCGTGTAAGAAACTGAGAGTAGATTATAATGTTGGAAAATGAAAGGTCTCATTATAGGGCATGTGCTATTGCAGCAAGATTAAGCTTAATTTAATTTCTTCTTCTTAACGACAGCGTTGGGGTTTTTTTGTCCTTATCAAGTTGAGTGAGTGGCGACTGCAACTAGACTAGATAGGTAGATTGTGTTTTTGTCTATTTTACATAGGAGCTAGACGGTATTTACTTCAAAGTCCTTTAAGGACTTGATTTTAATACCTTAGATACTGAGAAGTACCTGACTTTTCTGCAAAACGGAACGATTGTGCCCTCGTGATGTGTTGTTATCTGTGGATCTAAGCAGGGCACTTGGGCTAGTACGCAAGTTGCCTAATACGTAATAATCCGAGGGGCCTCGATGACAACATGTTGTTCCTGCAGGTGTCAGGTTCGGCAATATTGTCCCTTCCAGTTAAGAGGAAAAAAAAATATGAAGTAGACAGTTCTCTTTTTACATTCAAGATTGATACGACGCGATCTCCCTCCACTCTAGACAGATCACGAGAGACATTGAAACAATATGGACAAATCATCTATTTTAATACTTTTAAAGCAAGCCCGAGGTCGACATCCACTCTGATCATGCGGTCAAGCGTGAGTGAAGCTCGGTCCGGACAAGTAGCCGACCGTGACCGGAGGCTTTCCCGCCCCCGCATTCTTAGTAGGACTCCGCGCTTAACGGCCAACTCCCCCCGGTCATATATGGCCTCCTCCCCGAGGGCCAGCTACTGCATCTATTTCCCTCATTCTTCTTCTATTCATTTCTTCTTTATACTCTTCAGTCCCTCTACAAAGACCTCTGATTATTGTTGTTGATACCCCTGCGACTCTCGCATGACCTGTCTTACAGCCAAGACTCCCTTCCCCGCATCCCCAGAAACCCAAATCTACTACATCCAACGACCAAACAACAATGGCACCCATCTCCCCCGCGATCCGCATTGCCCCCTCCGCAACACAACGAGCCCTCAACCTCCTCCGCACCGTGCAATTCACCCACCCGCCTACCTGCCCCTGCCACTCGAACCCCAACCACCACCACCACGAGCAACGACAGACGCTGAACAATGTCCGGCGACACCTGGCCACGCCCGTCGACACGTCCCGACAGAAGGAGTATGCGTTCGAAATGGCGGCGTCAAGTATCCGATTCGGACCTGGCGCGACGAAAGAGGTAGGGATGGATTTTAAGAATCTGGGGGCGAAGAAGGTGTGTGTGGTGACGGACGTGAATGTGGGGAAGTTGGATGCGATGAAGCAGGTGGTGGAGGGGCTGACGAAGGAGGGGATCGAGTTTACCGTGTTTGATAGGGTGAGGGTAGAGCCGAAGGATAGTTCGTAAGTTTTCTTTTATACCGTCTTGTCTGGGTCAAGATGAGAAAGGGAGTCAAGGCTGACGTTTGATAGAATCAAGGAGGCTATCGCATTCGCCAAGCCCTACAACCCGGATGCGTTCCTTGCTGTTGGTAGGTTCAATAACCTGAAGGACAAATCCTGCATCGCTTGAACAAGATCTGACGTTTCAGGTGGTGGCTCCGTCATCGACACCACCAAGCTCATGAACCTTTACACCGTCTTCCCCGACGCCGACTTCCTCGACTTCGTCAACGCCCCTCTCGGCAAGGGCCTCCCCATCACCAAGCCATTGAAGCCCCTCATCGCGGTACCTACCACAGCCGGTACTGGCTCTGAGACCACCGGTACCGCAATCTTCGATCTCGTCTCCAAGAGAGCCAAAACTGGCGTCGCACACCGCGCCCTCAAGCCCACCCTGGGTATCTGTGATCCCATCAACACACGTACCATGCCCTCCGCCGTCCACGCCGCTTCCGGTTTGGATGTGCTCTGCCATTCTCTTGAATCGTGGACCGCCATCCCCTTCAACGAGCGTATCCCCCGTCCCATGAATCCGATCAACCGCCCCGCCTACCAGGGTGCGAACCCCATTTCTGATATCTTCTCCCTGCAAGCCCTCCGCAGCACGGTCAAATACCTGCCGCGTGCAGTTAAGGATCCCGATGACTTTGAAGCCCAGTCTCAGATGCTCTTGGCCGCGACACTGGCCGGTGTCGGGTTCGGCAACGCGGGTGTCCATCTCTGCCACGGCATGAGCTACCCGATCTCGGGCCAGAACCCGGGGTACAAGCACAACGGGTACGCCGTCGACCACCCCATTATTCCCCACGGTGTCTCCGTGGCCGTGTCGGCGCCGGCCGTCTTTCGTTTCACCGCGGCATCGAACCCAGACCGCCATCTTGCTGCTGCGGAGGCGTTTGGTGTCGACATCTCCAACGTGAAGCGCGAGAGCGCCGGTGAGGTCCTTGGTGAAGCAATCGCCGAGTTCCTGATCAAGTTGGGCGACCAACCGCGCGGTCTTAAGGCCCTTGGATTCAAGTCGTCGGACATCGACGGATTGATTGAGGGCACGATTCCGCAGAAGCGGGTGCTGATGCTGGCGCCAAACCTGAGTGAGGAGCTCCAGGCTGAGAAGGAAGAGCTGAGGAAGCTTTTCGAGGACTCCATGGAGTATTAGTTCATGATTTATCCGTTATCCTGCATTGTCTGTCGAATTTAGCGTTTGTATATAGGATTCAGTCGCGGGTAAGTCGAGTCACAGCTGGATACGTATGAGTACTTATGAGCAGACTTGAAAAAGGTGGTAAATTCCTGTTGTTATCAAAACGCCGAAAAATGTACTCATGGTGAAAAGAGAGAATTAAATTATCCACGTTCAAGAAATAGACGAGAACTAATCGTTTGCGTCTCGTTTATCCCATGCCGTGGTCATTAATGATATAAGTAGATGTATCGACGCTTGATACCATATCTTGCTGCAGTCTGTTCCAACGCGGAAATGCACTGTATATAAAGAAGCCAAAATGCAAGGGCCATTATGCCTTGTCAGCACACTGCAGTCCATGTTTTATAGCTTCAAACACGACTGGTAAAACTGGAGCTCAAAAATGGGTATTGTGTATAAATTGTCACGGTAGATTGCGCATAGTAGTTTTGCATAGATAACCCACAATCTGCAGCTGGATGAGAAGCTCTGGATGCTTCAGAAGTCGAATTATTATCGTCCCATTGAGTTCATGGTGGAAGCGGCATTGGGAAACACTGCGTTGTCCCTCTTGCTGTCAGAGCGTGCTAAGAGCCCTCTTTCAGAGTGTGGGGCCTTTTGAGTCAAGATTGCTTCTGGTGGTCGTCCATCATTCCATGGGACTAGCGAAGAGACACTTTTCAAAGGACAGGGGCGTTCCGAGTGAATCGACAGTTACGCACCTGAAAAAAGGTGCATCGATGTTGGAAAGTCAACTCCATGTCGACGTCGATGTGTTATGGAATTCAAAAGAATACCTAGGTTGGGTCCATCAATCCTCAATCTCTTCGATGACGGCGGTCACTGCATCCTTTCCCTTGCCGCTGGGATCATCCTCGTCCCGCAGCTCGTATACGATTTCCGTTCCCAGCATCCCCATCGATGACGCGATGCGGTCGAGCCAGGTAACAGCCCGAGGATCGGTCTTATCAGACGTCTTTGACGGTCCACGACCAATCTCGGAGACGATGCGGAACGGTAAAGAGAACGTCTGGGGTGTCTCGTGTACAGTGGAGATGGTCTGTGGACTGGACCCAGAAGAGGAGGATGATTGGGAGCCGAAATCGGCAGACGGAGTCGGTGAGGGGATCTCCTCGACTCGGGAGGATGAGTTTGTGTCATTCTCGGGCGAGTCGACTCTGATCGTTCGGAGCAGTTGGTCGAGAGCCGCAACGGTGCTGTTGGCTCCCCGCAGGAGAAGAGACGGGCTGGTTTCGGGAAACACCTCAGGGACCGGCCCGACGAAGTTGCTGGGTCTGTATACGAACCCATGCGTCCGTTGGCTGTGTGCGGCAATGCAGGACGTCAGTTCATCGATTAGCACAATGAGCTTGCTACGCGTGCCACGAATGCGCTGGACAAGAGATGCTACTTCCTCGGGAGGGGAAGACAGTGTGATTGCGCGCGCTTCACTCAGGTGTCTCGGACACTTTGCGATCTCCATAAAGATTAATTCCGATATGTTGACGAAGGCAGACCATTCTCCTGGCTTCTGGGAGTCCTCCTCCCGCACTTTGACAGCAAATTGCTGCCACTCTTCCTCGTCAAGGAAGCATGGTTTCCCCTCGAAGAAGGCCGTTGCAATCAGAAATCCTCTGAATGCGATATAGCATGAACGTCCAAACCCCGTCTCGTGGGCCTTCACACCACGGCTAAGCATCAGTCGCTTGACACCATCTGCATGTCGGGCCCAAGCATCTTTCGATGTCCGCGCATACATCTCATAGACGCTAAGCATCATGACGGTACTGAGCATGTCATCTGACAACGCCTCGTCCGTATCCAAGGCCTTGATAACCCCCCTCAAAGCCATCGCGTACATTTGGCGGCTGGCCCTGAGGAGGCGCGGGTCCTTGGTCAGATGGGCCAGGTATACGCCGCTGAGGCAGCAGACACTTGAGTCTTGGTAGGGATGGGAACCGAAGTTCCGCACAATATATTCTGGGAAGGACGGGTCAGTTCCTGCTCGAAACCTGTTGTGGAAATAGAGCGTAGGGAACGCCGCGGAGACAAAGTCTGCGAACACTTGTGGTTGCTGGCTGACGAAGGCCTTGCGGACGAGCGATGGAGAGAAGCTCTCATCCATGGAGGCTGCAGAAGCCTGGAGATGCATCAGTGCCATTGCATTGTCCTTAATCATGCTCGTGGCGGACGGAACAGGAACTCCGCCAACACCGCTGCTGTCCAAATGCATACTGGGACGCCGTGATGACCGCTTATGTCGCCGTTGTAGGCCTGGGCCTTCGTCCTGGAACTTCAGATCGCGGTTGTACCCCGGGCATGGGGATCTGTATCTTCGACATTGTGTGCACTCCGGACGAAGTTCGTCACACTGGTCAGGCCGCATCCATCAATGCGCAGTGAGTCCATGTAGTTATAGAGTACATCGTTGAAAGAACACGAGATTTATCAACTGACCTTGATATGCCTTTCGCGGCAGAGGGAACACCCTTTGCTGTAAGGAACACCGACCATTGTGCCATTATTCCCAAGCCCTTTGGTCGAAGCACTGCATTGAAGCGGGGAAGATATTTCTGGGCATTGACAAAGGAGCCTTTTTTTGCTTTACAAGCTCAAAGATCGGACAACTCACAGGTGGAGAATCGACTGCAGCACAACCAAGTTCAATACAGGTTCCTAGAAGCGAGAGATTAGATCGAAACGAGCTATTATTTAGACAAAAAACAAGGAACTACTCAGGTGGAGTACAGGCGGGGACGCGGACTATTCAGTAGCTGGCGGGGACGGATATGAAAATAGTAGCAACCTTTGGGGCTAAGAACACACCGATCGAACGTGCTGCTGGCGTTGCTGACAGGTCGGAGGGTGACCGGCTTCCCGTTGTGGATGCGCCGACCGGGGTGTCTAGCGGGGAAGACGGCGACGGGGAAAAGGGGTATCAACAGTTGACGTGGCCAGGGGCAATGGCGAAATATTCAAGTTTTGGGTTACCCAACCGGTACTGTGTATGTATACATATATGCTTGTCCTTCAAGCTGACGATAGGCAAATCCACGGTTCAAGTTGCTGAGGATGGAGTAGATAGAAGATCATCGCTGGCTAAACGCTTATTTCTTTTTGTTACGTGCCCAACACAACACCAGCCCCTCCCTGAGAGTCGACCAGATCACTTCTGTTGTATTGCCTGTACTATTCCTGAAAGCCTCAGCTTTGTACCACAAACGAGGATGTCGCACTTGCCACTTCAACAAAGGCAGTGCAGGTCGCGCAGACGACTTAAGCAAGTTCTAAGGCAGAAGTCTGGACAACGTAGGTCGGGAAACACCGTCTCAGTCTCACTAGAAGGGTCAGCGGGGATGGCTGCGAAAAGATTATCCGATGTGACGCTCCATTGTTAGAAAAAATGTGTTCTATGGAAGACATTAAACCCCGTTCATGATTGAAGCAGAGGCACCGTCGCATCAACAACCAGTACTGATCAAAGAATCCATGCATTGTGAATAGCTTGTCTGCCTACTTAGCCATTGAGGAGGAACGTTAAGACAGTTGATGAGCACATCTCTGCTTAGGCATATTTTGGCCGCCGATATTTTACTTTAGAGATTCCGCTAAAGCAGATATGCAGCAAAGGAACACATCGACAGCTAAAAGTTACCCCCGAATGCTGGTGCTATCCTGTGGATTCAGGACTGTCGAGAAGCCAACACCATCAAAGAGAAAGCCGTCGTCCGATCTCCCAGATTGCGAATCTGCGAATATGTGCCCCATCGCGGGGTTTAGCGTCTTGGGCTCTTAGCAAACGACAGGGAGTTAAGTTTTGGAAGTCCCTTAAAATGGAGTGCGGCGTAGTAAATCTCTCAATGGAGCTCTCGGACAGCCAGCCGTCTTCTTGCCCGGGGTCTTTACCCGACCTTCCATGGCATGATTGCTTTTGCTGGTATACCTAAGGCCAAACTCTCTGCTAAATTTCTATTCGCAGATCCTGTCAGGAGGCTTTAACCCTTCCTCAGCAGGAAACTTCCTTGCTGCTGTCACGCCAGTGGTGGATGGTTAGATCCCGCCATCTTACGCAGCATAATAAGTAATTTGCTCAGATGCTAGGGATGAGGCCGTGCTGACACCCACAGGTAACACAGATCCCATTTCAAAAGAAACAAATAAATGGACGAAAGGATTGGAACCGAGCTGATCGAAGTGATGGGGCTGCATAAGACCCCGCTTGCTCTATTACAGCATGATCGAGCAGGAGCGGCCCGCATCGAGCATGCCCTCTGCCCGTTTGTCTCCATGAGGTTTTATCTGTCCCTTCCTTTGTATTCTTTGCTTAAATTGAGATGCGGGAAAGCAGTATCTGCCATGCTCTCTTCTTTAACCTGGTAGAATAGTATTCTTATCTGTTATTCTTAAACGCAACGTACAAATCTGTGGTAGTGATCACAATGCCTTCCCTGAATAACGCGCAGCGCTACAAGGTCCTCGTTCCCGAGAAGCTTTCGCCAGATGGATTGGCGTTACTTCGAGGCACTCTCGAGGTCCACGAACGCAGTGGTCTGAACGCAGACGAGCTTCTAAGGATTATCCCCGGATACGACGCTCTGCTCGTGAGATCAGAGACAAAGGTGACAGCTACCTTGCTGCGGGCGGCGAAGAAGCTCAAAGTTGTCGCTAGGGCGGGAGTTGGGGTGGACAATGTTGGTGAGCAGCGACCATACATAGCTCAGAGTCTGAAGAAAATTGAATTCGTCCTAATTTCTTGTTATCGCAGATGTTGACACAGCTACGAAGCTTGGGATCGTTGTAGTCAACTCTCCCTCCGGAAACGTCCAAGCCGCTGCAGAGCACACGATTGCGTTACTTCTGTCTATGGCAAGGAATGTCCCAGAAGCTTGCAGTAGCATCAAAGGTGGGAAGTGGGAAAGAAGTAGACTTGTCGGGGTAGAAGTCAAGGGTAAAACTCTGGCGATTATTGGCCTGGGGAAAGGTACCAAAGAAGTGTTCTCTTGCACTTGACAATCAGACTGATACAATTGTGATGCAGTTGGCTTAACTGTCGCGAGACTGGCAAAAGGCTTGGGCATGAACGTGACTGCTCTTGATCCATACGCTTCTCCTGCTGTCGCTGCGTCTGCTTCGGTAACCCTCGTCTCGTCCCTGACTGAGCTGCTTCCCACCGCAGACTTCCTTACCATCCACACCCCGTTACTTGCATCCACCAAGGGCATGATATCCACATCAGAGTTGGCGCAGCTGAAAGCGGGCTCGCGCATCCTCAATGTGGCCCGGGGCGGGACTATCGACGAGGCCGCTCTCTTGACGGCTCTGGAATCTGGACATCTGGCTGGTGCTGCTGTCGATGTCTTTACTTCTGAGCCGCCAGCTCCGGACTCCACCGCAGCCAAGTTGATCGCTCATCCACGAGTAGTGGCCACGCCCCATCTGGGCGCATCGACGGTGGAAGCACAGGAAAACGTTTCTATTGACGTCTGCGAACAGGTCCTCCAGATTCTGGAGGGTGCCCTGCCTCGTAGCGCAGTGAACGCCCCGCTGGTCTTGCCAGAAGAGTACAAGAAACTGCAGCCATTCGTTCACCTCGTTGAGAAGATGGGAAGTCTGCACATCCAACACTACACCTCTACAATCACTGGACCGATGTATAGGAGCACGTACGATCTCATATATCAAGGAGAGGTCGCGAGTATCAGCAATACAAGGCCACTGTTTGCAGCTTTAATCAAGGGTCTGATGACGCCAATCAGTGGCTCCGCGGGTGTCAATATAAACATTGTCAATGCGGAACTCATAGCACGCGAACGCGGTATCGTCGTCAACGAACAGCACTCACGCGATCCTTCAACCCACCCATATTCCTCGCTCGTGAGTTTGGTTGCGAGGTCACCATCGCGAGCATCCTCGTGTGTAGGCGAAGACGTTACCAAGGCGGTTCCGTCGCCTCGTCAGCAGCGTCACCATATCATTTCTGGTACTTGTTCTGGGTCACAGCCCCTTATAAATCGCTTAGACCGCTTTCAGACCTCATTTGTTCCCGAAGGTACACTGCTTATTTGTGAGAACTACGACTCTCCCGGGAAGATCGGCGTTGTGGGAAGCATCCTTGGCAGAGAAAACGTCAATATCAACTTCATGGCGGTCGCTCCGGTGTCGAAAGAGCTTCCTATCGAGGTCAACGCAGGAATCCTGGATGCACGTTCGATAAACTCTGGAGGTGCTGTCCCCGGACAAGACAACGGGGAAATTGGGTCTGCCAAAGAGGCATTGATGATTCTTGGTGTCGATAGACCCGTTGAGGAACGGGTTGCGAACGCGCTGGTACAAGAAGGTGGAGTTCTGAGCGCGAGCGTTGTCACTCTGTAGGAGTGACAAATTAGAGTGAGCACGCCGGCTCCGAAAGATATGATAATCCACTCTCTTAGTAAGGATGGCGGCCAGAATGGAGCGCTCGCTCAACAATTTTGTTGTAGCGTCGGCAATTCCGACCTGTAGATACTGTTCGACACGACTAGGATATGCACTACTATTGAAAAACAAAGCATCTCCATAGAGGTCCACTAATCCTAGAACAAGGAAACTGTCCAAATTGGCCGTACACACCATTGGCCATGGCTGTAACGATCTGGTTACCACTCGAGGTCAGGAGCGAACTCTTTGGGCAGGACTTATGGCAGAATGAAATGGGTGTGCCCTTGGTCTTTCCGTAAAGCATAGGATATCAAAAATGAGATGATCTTGTTTTGCGTAGGTATATGGCAAGCACTGAGCTAACAACGGATCTTGATACAGCTTGACGGCTCTGTGAAGCCAGAGAGAAGCCATTCGAAGTAAGCATTATCTGAGCGCTGAAATAATAGTATCTACTCAATTAATGTTAAATAAAATTTTCTAATTAGCGCCTGCGTTCATCTTTATATGCCGAGATAGCTACTGCATAAGTACCAGCTGGAGGTTAAAACAGATTTGTAACTGGGCCCTAGTTCCTCTGTTTCTCGCTGCGGCGCTGTAGGTAAAGACCCCGTGACCGTGCTGTCGTGAGCCCCATCTCTCGGCTAGTTTGTAGTTTGCTACGTCCTGCTTCATGCCTGACAGACCCGAAAATGGGCCATGCTGATTCTTATGCAATCCGCTCGTGCGAATGCGTTGTGCACACGGCCTCATCTACGCGTCGGTATGATGCCGCCATGTCTTCACGCCCCATGGAGTACACGACTAAGGAGGAATATGAAGTACAGAAATGTCTCAATAACAGGCCCTTCGCAGCAATTCATTCCGCTGACACATTCATTGGGCATTTAATTTTTCCCAACATATGCAGGCAAGCAGCAACAGTGACACAGTTACGATTGATTTTAATGAAGAAAATTCCTACTGGCGCGACATCTTCAGGGAGCCTTGACCGAATTTGTCCGGGCTTATCATAAGTTCCCGTCCTTCGTTATCACAGAAGGCTTTCCTCAGAGTTATGGATCCGCTAGTCCTAGTAACAATCCGTCCGGGCAAAATCTATTAACTACTTACCTAGCTAACAGTCTCAATTAAGGAGCTCAGAAGCAACAAAAATTGGTATGGATTTGGAAGAATCCAATATCCACTTGCTGGACCTCTGGCGCCGTCCCTGCTGCAAGCATCGTTGACAAGTACTGTTGTCGGAGCCTACCCCAGACACCAATATTCAGGCCCTATAGAATGCCATTTCTGTTATAGCGTGACAGAGTGGGAATATCAAGGGAATGGCACTATTTTTGTCCCCAGAAGACAGGACCGTCTGACCCATCGCCTGCCTTGCTCAATTATTAAGACGATGGCGGACTTTTTTTTTCAGCCAGGGTATCTTACGATTTGGAACGATGGAATTAATATATCAACAGATGACTGGTTTTCATGTCCCATAATGTCCCATATTCTCAAGTCTGTCTCGTTGAAACCTCTCACTACCTAAGATACCTAGGTACCTAGCATTCTCGCAGAGTTGAACTGAATACCGTAATGACGAACCTTGCAAACCCCGTTGATTTTGAGCTTACCGCGGTCGAAATCGACCCAGATGTATGTACCTGCTAGGCATGTATTGCTTTAATATCAATATGCGTTTGTTGACTGCCGGATAACAGGGTCCAGACTCGGAGTCAGCATACGGTGACGAGTTGTAAGTTTCTCTTATCTAACATTTTCCCATCAGCAGGTCTGAGATGCAATTAATCACTTACTTAGGTTGAGTTATTCCGAATCATTGAGTTCCACTGCCCGGGACTTCGAGTGGATGTACGGTCGTCGCTACCATGCCTACCAATCCGGGAGTATGCTAAAGCATACCTCAGTACCTATGTGGATTTCTCGACATGCTGCACCACGTTATTGTTCATGTAGCCTGTGAGGGACGGCTGCATTTCGCCCCGCTTGGAAATGCTGAGGGGATGAGAATCCTCGATATAGGTACTGGATGGCATTCGCAGGACGCCTCCAAATGTGAAGTTTTATGGTCGACAATGTCGAGGCTGATTGGATTCCCGGGAGACAGTATGATCACATCTTCTGCCGATACATGGCCGGCTCCATTCAGGATTGGCTCAGACTGGTTAGGCAATGCTACGAGTGAGTATCTCCCTCTCAGTCTTCCCCCTTCTAATGACTAGTTCTAACATATGCTGACGATGTGCCTGAAGAAACCTCAGGCCCGGCGGCTGGGTAGAATTTCAAGATTTCGACTCCCATCTCCGTTCCGAAGACGGCACCGTCAAACCCCGTCAAACCAGATAACAAAAACGTCGAGATACTAGAGCTTCTGCATGTCGCGTGCGACAAAGTGGGACGCCCTCTCAGCCCCGGTCCGCTGCTGGAAGGATGGGTGAGAGATGCAGGATTCGTGAACGTCGACCGTCTCCTCATGAGAATTCTCTTGGGGACATGGCCAAGGGACAAACAGCTCGTAAGTTGTTCAAATTCAACCGATCCCGCCTATTTTCGTCTGTCCATGGTACGGGCAGGCAACCGAAATTTTGTGCATATGACTGGCTACATAACGTAAGGAGTTTAGCTGGCTGACTTGAACCTCTCTCCCTCTTAGAAAGAAATCGGAGCCTACATGACCCTGATATATGCGGAGGGCATCCACGCTTTCATCAACGCGCCCTTTGCGCAGACACTGGGATGGAGTAGGGAACGGGTGGAGGCCTTCAACGAGGAGGTTCGGCGGGATGTGCTGAATCCGCACATGCACGGCATGTACCACATTAGTGGGTTCTTCAAATCATCCTTTTTTATTTAATCTTTGCCCCCTCTCTCTTCCCCTTCCTCACAGCTTGCTTATTATTCCTTTATCCTTATCGATCGGACTAACGATTGTTATTACCTCGAGTCACATTGTCTACGCGCAAAAGCCAATGAATTGAGACTAGCTATCCTCTTCCTGTTTCGTACACAATTTCGATAGATATGAAAAAGAAAATAAAGCCTGGCCAATTGAATCCTCATTTCCTCCGACGCACTCATCTCATTCCTTCACTTTTGATATCTCAGCCACGATGATGATGATAATCATCATCATCACGTCCGGAGTCATTGTCAATATAAAGGAACACCGCGACCAATTTAATTGCTTTTTTTGGGCCTTGCTACGTCGTTTGGGGTACACGGTCTGCTCGTATATGAATAATCGATGAATCAATCGATCAACTTCTCGCTCAAACAAACGCTGATAAGTATTATTAATGTGACTATGACGGGAGAATAAAACGCTTGCTCTGAGAGGACGGCTAAACAAAATCTCCCGAGTAATCAAAATGGAATGAACAGAGCAATTTCACTGCACTGAGCTGAGGTATCGTGACCACAGGAAGACACGAATCTGAGAACCAAGGTAAAACGATTTCATTTGACATTATTCCATCAATCAAAGACCCCCCTCTCTCTTTCTCTTGATTAGTTGAAACTGAAACTCTATTCAACTTCCATAAAAAAATCCACAAAGCTCTATATAGTACTACACTTGGGTATACACAAGCTTTCCCATTCCATCCTATCCTATCCTATCTATCAGTCAAGTCGTGAAAGATAAATGGACGCAATAGATGCATACACGCAAGACATCGGAAACCAAAGCTCAGCTCCCCTCGAATGAAGATCGCCCGAATGTCGTCGTAGTGGTGGTGGTTGCATTCGGCGGCGAGTCCCACCACGCGTCGATATCGGAGAGACTAGGCAGCATGGTGCTGCTGTCCGCGTATGATGCCCCAACCCCAGCCCCAGGGGTCGTGGGCTGATACAATCCGGCTCCTCCTGCTCCCATTCCTACTAGGTTCTCTGAGAGAAAGCGGAGTTCGTTGTTGTGGATCCAGTTTAGGTCTCCTGGACCTGGACCTGGCCCTGAGACTGGAGCTCCTCCGTTTTCGGGGCGGGGATGGTGCTGATGCGGTTGGTGCTTGGCTTGTTGGTCCAGTGTGGCCGTAGTAGTAGGAGGGGCTGTGGATACGGGAATCGTCGACGATACAGGTATAGAAGCATCCTGTCTATTTGAAGAGGAGCCTAATCGGGACTTCTTTCTTGACGACGAGTCTGGTCCCGAACCCGAATCTGCCTGGGACTTCGACGGGTGCGAGCCGCTCATGAGACGTTTTGGCGCAGCGGTGCCGGACTTGCGCATGCGGGTCTGCCACCGTCGCTGCAAGCTGACGAGGAAATCACGCGTGCGTTTGGCGTTCTCAAACGACTGTCCTAGCTCGTCCAGGGCGCGGAAACAGACGTTCAAATGCGCGACCATCTCTGCGTTCTGATTCTCGCCACTGGTCCTGCCAGGGGCTGCTTGTGAGGATGTGGATATCGTCACGAATATGAGCATGAGGGCTGCGGTGAATATGATGGCAACAACTTGATTGTTGATGCGGCGGAAGGTGTAGTGCTTCTCGTAGAGCCGGAGGAGCTTGGCAACGGAGGCTGCGGACTCGATGCACATCCTCCGTGCGTGAAGGTAACCCGGTCCTTGACGTGGATTGTGAGGCTGGATATAGCTCTTCGAAACCCAGGGTCGATGGACGAAGATTATAATCTGATGATATTGCATACTGTTGCTTCGTTAGCTTGGGCGGCAATTTTGAAACAAACCAGACATATGGAGGGCTTTAAAAAAGGTGCATGCCGTACTGCAACATAAGAAGATGTGGTAACACTGGGACGGTGTCGTTATCGAGATCCACTTGAAGATTGGAAGGCAGGTTGGCCTTCCAAGCAAAGAGATCTTCTGTGACTTTGAAATTCAATCTTTGCAGATCATGCTTGGCAATGTCGGAGCAACCATATCTATCGGACGTGTTAGCTTCAGTGAAAGTCATCGCATAGGCAGTGCCTTACAGAATATGACCCAAGGGGGATATCATCTCCCAAAGAAGAGCAAACTGCCTGCTGATCAACTCACTGGGATTTTTCAATCCCATGTTCTGCGCGCCTGGCCTAGAATCCCCCATTCCATATGGATACCAAATCTCTTCCTTGGCTCGTTGGAGATCTGATGCTGGCTTAGGAACAGAGATATCCCCAGCATTCATACGGAAAGGTCTGCCTAGGTAGAATCCCCAGAAACTAAATTCACTTTACGTTAGCATGCCATTACGACATTCCACTTAACTAACGACACTCACTGGTCCGCGGCATAGCTTCCCCAGAAAGCCACTCGTCGGACATCAGCTTCGGTGGCACTTAATTGACCTTTCTCGACGTACGGCGTCATGTCAACCTGCAAGCCAAGGTCAAAGGCAAGCCTCATTGACATCCCTTTGACATCAGTTAGTCTCAGGTAGGAACCATTAAATTATGTATTTGAATCGTTTGATATACCGCTGTAGAGCCAGCCACGAGCGTCGCGATTTGAGGCTGCTTCATGATTGCTAAGAATGACTAGTGCTTGTACAGTGGCAACACAGGGAGAGTCCAGCTCTATCTCGAGCAGGGCTTTGGCCCTATCCGCAAAGAACTCCGCGAGGGATTTTGGAAACGTAACAAAATTAGGATGATAGCGTGCTTCGAATGCACTTCCCAATGCGCACCTGTTCCCATAGATTAGTAAAATAGCTGAAATCAAATATTATATTCGACGTTACTGTATCGTACATGGCATTCGCAAGAACTTCGGAGTAAAAAGGGGTATCGTCAAGTTCGTTTCTCCACTTAGCTCTGGCGGTCATAAACATCTCTCTGTCAACTACATAGGAACTAGGATTCTGCCACGTGAAATAGAGTTCAATCAAATGGTCCTCAAGAGCCGGGTCCACAGCTTGTCCGACTCGCAAGTGATTCAAGATGTCTTGACCGTCCTGGCGGACGCTTCGTGCATCCGGCCGTGGACGCTGCTCCGACGCAGAAACATCTATCAGGTTAAGATTTGAGGTCGGGCCATAATAGCGCAGATGGCCATCCCCAGCCAGTTTCAAAGTTCCCATGCGGGATGAGAGTTGTTCAATGACCTCCTTTTCTGCCTCATCACCGCTGTCTGTTTCATATTCACTGTCATCTTGGGCTTGCTCCAGTCGAGCACCCGGGGGCTGTGCCATCTCCTGACCTAAAGACATGCCTTCGGGACTCACAACGCTGCCACTGTCTGCAGATAGACTACTGGCACGATCTATATTAGCGTATATGGTATCTAGACTCTCTGCTGTTGGCAGAGTAAAGTCCCAGTCGGAAGAATTGTAATGAGTGTTAAAACCAGAAGTCATTCCACCTGCGCTTCTGGAATCCCTGATTTCTGTCACTGAGGAAAGAGAGGATTTACTTGGAACCTGACCGTGAGATGATGGGGCGAGATTTCTCTCGCTCGTTTGATTCAACTGTCCTGCTAGAGCATGATCAGACGCCTTCACAGTGGAAGGGAAGGCATGCGTCAGAGACTGAGAAGAAATCCCCCCGCTGTTGACAGCGGAAGGATTCTTTCTCAATTGCCGACGAGGAATCTGCAGGGTATCCAGGACCCTGTTCATCCCAGCTTCATCCTCGGGCTTCATGGGAGGTGGCTCCAGCCCATGATCATAGATAAACTGATATAGCTGGTCAATTCTTGCAGAAAACAGCTCTGTCGCAGCGCGAAGGGACACCCTGACAAGGGGCACGGTCAGCAACGGTTGGCTGCAGGGTAGGACACACACTTGGGTCTGCGTCTGCAGGCCTGCATGGGATCCAAAACACAGCAGAATTTCCTCGATCACACAGATGCCGCGACGATCTTCAACCCAATCCACACAAAAAAAGATTTTCGGGAAGTAGAACTGTAAACCTACTTCCTTTTATCGTCCCCATGGTGGTACTTGCATTCCTTCCTCTTCTTCTGGCAGTTGTGACAGTTCGGAGTGGCCCCATCACACTGGGGACAATTAGTCAGAGCTCGAGGTCCATTCCCATCTGAGGTTCCAGCATCATACCCTTATTTTACTCTCCCTGCAAGGCACACAAGCAGTCGTGACATGTTTGCGAGGCGCCTTCTTCGGCTTTTCTGATGCCTCCTGCATGGTGCCAGGTCAGGCGGCCAGAAAGGCCCAGAGAATGCGCCCACAGAAAGAGACTGCCAAGGTAACAAGAAATCGTGAACCCTTCTAGTTAACCCACATCCGGGGGGGAATATTTCGAAGGCATGATCGATATTTTGCGACAGTCCGCGAGAAGCGGCAGAGGACACGTTCGACGGACGTTTTGTCGGTCCTTTTGAGCTTTGGGTCTGGTCCGGGGAGGCGCTGTTGGCGGGGAGGACCCACACTGGACGAGGCTGCTCGCCTATGATCACGGCACACGGTTGAAGAACCCAAGGCCAATTAATAATGGGCCAAGACAGCCTTTTTGAGTGTCTGAAATTAGAACGAGTAGAACGGGCGAGGTGTTGTCAGCAGCAGAGACCACATGAAATGTCTATAAACCAGGTCGAGCCGCGTTGGAAGGCCCGGGTCGCTTTCTGCCCTCCAACAGGTCGCAGACGGAGCTATGGCGGCGCCAAGCCCAGTGCTGACTTTTCGGCAAAGCCTCTTCGAGCTGCAACATGAAGGGCGTCATCCATGGATACATATCGGGATCCGTCCAAAACGAGTCCTATAATTCCTAACCTGTTCGGTTTGTTTCGGCAACATACCCACACCGTATTATTCAATTTCAAGGCTTCTTCCCAAACTAATGAAAATCACACGGACTTAACAAGTCTTAATGTCGAGGAGCTGTAAGGCGAAAATCTTCATTACTTGTATTATTGACCTTGTACCGCTGCCTATGAATTGTGTGCCAGGGATTAGATTGATCCCTATACTATCCCTACTAGCCATAACAGCCTAGTGTCTTTCCCTGACCCGAACTGCTATCTTCGACAGATCTATAGACAAGATTTACAGAGTCACCAGTTGCTGCTTCGCTTGATTGCCTCGTTCTGGATCACTTCAATCCAGTAGCCATCAGGGTCCAGGATGAAAGCAACGTTCTTCATCCGTCCATCGGTGAGACGCTTCTTCCAGTTCACGTTCAATGACTCGAAACGAGCGCAGGCAGCGTTCAGATCATCCACGGAGACACCTGCAGGAAAGGCAATTGTTAGGAGGCAATCAAGTGAATAAGGCGCTACGGGATGTCAACTTACAGATGTGACCAAATCCCTGGGGCTGAGAGTTTCCGTCGTGGTAGACCTTGCCCTCCTGCTTCTCAGTGCCGTAGTTCCAGGTCAGCTCCAGCAGACCCTCCCATTCCGCCACAGGGTTCTTGGCATCCTCCTTGACACTTGGGTTCGATCCGGGGTATCCCAGGAAGTAGAGGTTGAAAGCAGCGTCCTTGTTCTCAATGGTCCGCAGCAACTTCATTCCCATGACCTCCTGGTAGAACTTCAGGCTAGTTTCGGCCGACTTAACTCGGATCATGGTGTGGTTCAGCCTGTAGGTGGATGTGTCGGTTGCCGTTCCGACATCCTCATCGTGCCGGCGAATGATCTCAACCCAGTAGCCGTCGGGATCCTTGGCAAAAGCAATGTTCTTCATCCGACCCTCCGTCAGTTTCTTCTGGAAGGGGTAGCCTGCATCCTCGAGTCTCTTGCACGCCGCCTCGATGTTGTCAACGGAGATGGCGATGTGTCCAAATCCACGGTATGGCTCGGTGTTTCCGTTCACAACGCTGTAGTTGGGGTCATCCTCGGTGCCATAGTTGTGAGTGAGTTCCAGCACGCCGTTGCGGTCGGTCCAGTGGCGGTCACCCTGGAGGGAAGAAGGGCCGTTGTAGGCGAGGAAGTAGAGCGAGAATTTGTTCTCAGGGAAGTCGAGTTTGTTGATCTGGTTGAGTCCAAGGAATTTATAGAACTCAACTGGACTAGAGTCAGTACAAACTGCGGGGAAAGTGAAGCGCAAGGGGATCGACAGCGACCTACCTGATTTCTTCGGGTCCTTTACCCGAATCATCGTGTCTGTTCCCATCCATAGCCATCGTCAGTGCAATCTGTGGGCCAAGATCGATAGGAGATGAGGACCCGAGACGCACGGTTGAGCTTATACTTGGAAGTTTCTGTAGCGGCAGCCATGGTTGCGAGTGTCCTGCGCGGGCCTGCGTGACGCGTGAGCTCATGTGGGGAAGGTTCATTCCTATGGCGGCATACCTTGTGCAATCCGAAGGCTTGGTATGGGTACCTTGTGGAAAAGTGAGTTATGACGAAAGATCCGGCTGCTGAAAGACATATATAGAGGGGTGGAGGGATGAGAGCTGTCTGGAGGGTAGATGAACAAGCAACATGAGGAGAAGGCAGCCCCTCTGGACACCAAAGTGGGGTGCGCGTAAGCCGTCCCTATGACGCTATTCCAACTATGAGTATCCCGGACAGTTTTTGCGACCGTAGCAAGGCGATTATTAATAATACAAGCCCGGCTTCACATCATCACCAGAATAATATGCAGAATAATGGATTCGTGAGTTCTCGAGTTGCTTCCTTTAGGCTCTCCATGCAGCCTATCTTCAAGCCGGAGCGAGCGTTGTGAGCGGTGTCAACTGAGCGGCTTGTTATTACAAAGTAAATTGTTGGTTTATCTGAAGTTGCCATTGTGGTGTCTCCTATGCTCAACGCTATCTTTCAATGCTCTCTTATAAATCTAAGCAGAAACCGGATATCTTCTGTTTGACATATGGTCTCATGCATACCAATTACCTTGGGTACAACATGCACCTCAGGCTTCAGCAGATAAGAGTGCACGTGATAAGACCGGTTCCCCGCAGTAATCGCTGTTATGGTACCTAGCTGATACACATTTCCAAATGTCCAAAAAAAACCAGGCTGTGGTGGATGACCTCGTAAGTACCCCAGCCCAGGTTACCTATGCAGATGTATAGCAGGACAGAATACAAGTATACATTCCAGAGTTGTCGCAGAAAGAGACAGGTGGAGAGCAAAAATAAAATCTGACAAAAGTTCATGCTTCTTCCAGCAACCAAAAGTGATATAACTTACAATGAATCTCTTACATGAAAAAAGTCTATTCTTCCTTGTGCAGCAGACAAATTGCTTCATGCACAAGATATCTGCGAGAAGTGAATCCTGATATGTATGGTTTACCGGATCACGTGAAAGCAGTCGGGCATGGAAGTCCAGAATGGCGATCAGATCAGCTTGTTTAAGTCAGGGAGAGGAAGATTATTTTACTAGGGACATCAAACTTTGGAAGGCATACGGCATATCTTGCCAGGCATGTTTTACGACGTCAGTCTGGACAGCGGAGATCCATGTACACGCAAACCATCCGATCAGGTGACAGAACAATGCAGGCGGTTTTCGCTCCGTTATTCGATATTAGCTAATCAGGATATCCCAAAGCCGAGCCAAGGTCTGAGCAACATGCAGGTGCTGGCTAGTTCCAGACAGACGTGTGAAATAATAACCATAATAATCCGCATGAGACGGGCAGTTGTCGGCTAAAGGGGAAAAACCTGAACGAAAACTTTGTGGTCGCTCCTTCGGGGGCGAACACGGCGGGGACGGCGGAGGCGGATGGCGGGCCGTGGTTGGGCCCAGCACGGCTCTCCCGCAGCCCGGGCTTCCGCACAGAGCGTCAGCATCTCTCATCGTGTACAGCGTTCGATGCCCTTCGTGACGAACGTGGTCTACGAGGCCTTCGAACAGCCTGCAGTCGATCCCCCCACGTCTGTCGTCGTGTGGAGCCTCCTGTTCAGGTTGGTAGCGTCCTTTTCCATTGCCCCAATACGCTGTCAGACTTTTCAACAGCCGTTTTCGCCCTCTGATGTTGGGTCAAAGCTCTGGCATCTGGCATTCCTCCCCACCTCCTGGCCAACATCAATCCCCCCCTTCTCAATCTAAAACACACAATAATTGTATTTGCAGCGGCTATCGCGTCTCCCTGGCCCAGCCAAGATGAAACACATGTCGATCATGCACGTCTGTGTCCGAAGAATATTCTTCCCCCTTCAAGCCACCTTCCATTTAGGAGATGATCACCCGTGTAGCTATTGTACCACCTAACTCTGTTCCTGTCCCATCCTCCCACGTGCTCAATCTCCAGGTTCAAAAGGTTCTGAAATCTCCTATATTATCTTTCTGTGGATGTTTTGTCTCCGTTGAACTATCTATCTTTGGGATTCGGAACATCTTGACATACTGAGAATATGGCTGAGTTTGAGTGCCCAGTCCAGGCTGGCTTCTTCCACCAGCGGTCCGCCAGTCAAAGTGAAGTCACGTTTCTTCCATATTGGGCAACGAGTCACGTTCAGTACGCACAGAACCTCCTTGAGTGCTCAGACGAGCCGATCGAGTACGACCACGACGACGAGGACTACAAGGATAACTGCTTCTTCTTCCCCGAAGACTGTGTCTGTCCGCCACGAAAGGATAGTGGCTACTACGAGTATCTTGATTCTCAAGTCCAGTACACAGACGACGTTGGCGGTGCCAAGAACGACGCGATGACTCCAGAGCTTCCAGATATTAGAATGCTAGATACGGAGGCCCTCAGCGACCTGCTCGAGGATAACCTCTCGCCACCTGAAATCACTTCTATACTGTATGGTTTTGCTAACTCAATGATTGTAAAAAATACTAATGACTGTCTTCAGGGTGTTTGCCACGAACGGAGCGATTTTCGCGTATGCCTCTCCCTTATCGACGCGCCAATTGCGCAACTTAAGCGCAACCTATGGAGCTGCCTACACGTCTTATGCAAAAACAGTCTCAAGCGGTAACTTAACAGGCGTCAACCCTGCGAGCCATCCGTCATCGTTTGTAACTGCGCAGTCCTATTCACTGGGAGACGTTGGATCCATTGTTTTCGAGCTCGAAAATCAGGTTGCCGTTGTCACGAAAATAGCCGACAAAGTCCTTCTTGCGGTCGTTGGTCCGTCAAGGCTACAAGAGGAAGCCGGGGAGGAGACGCGGGAAGCTGAGGCCGGCAATGGTGCTGGAGTCGAAGGGGCTGGTGCCCTTAAATCTGCTGAACCAGCCCCCGCCGGGCCAAATGTCGTCGCAAACGGTACAGCTTCAGCGACATCAACCCGCCCTATCCACCGGGATCCATCTCCTCGGCCTCAGCAGCAGCCTCCAACCCCGGGCGCAGTGGCTTGCACTGGGAATCGCGCCGATCCCAACGCGGACCCTGATGCCATTCTCCAAAGGCAATACGAAATTGACCGGAGCAACGATCTTGCACGCCTAGCAAGTCTCAACCTTTCCTCATCACCTGCTATCTTGCTTGCACTTGAGTCCAAGTCCGCCGCTCTAGGACGGTTCCTTAGTCAGAAGCTGGAGGACCTGGAAAGCCCGGAGGATTTTTGAGACCTGATGTATGACTTGCGCAGGCTGGATTCTTTCTCTCACTTTGGATGGTATTGTTCACATGGAGTTACTGAAGTTCTTGATGATGATGATTGTATCACTCATGACCACGTTTTGCATCTTTTCCGGGTCTTAGCCAGCGTATGCGTCTTGATCTACTTTTGAGTTCTGTCCGCTAATGCGCTTCAAGATTATTCCCCATACTGAGCAGCTCTTGTACAGTTTTAGGTCAGTCAATTCAAGTATTCGGCAGAAATTTTAGTCTTTCTGAAAAGCTCTAGCGACCTGTACTTTACATACATTGAGAAGTGGTGCAGATAATGCTCCCAATAGCACATTGCCTGTGACAACCCCGAAACGGTATCGCGATAGACCAAGGTGGCACTGCCGACTCCTGGTCTAATCAATTTCATGCACTGCGTACGGAAATCACGGTCGACCGTCGGCATCGCCTCATATTGTAACACAGTACCATCTTCGAATTCCGAGGAGAGTGTGAGTGTCTTTCGAAGACCATCAGTCACGTAGCCTTGCGAAATCTGACAAGGAAAATGAGAATAAAAGCAAAAATCAACGACTTCCCGCTAATCACCTACTTAAATGAATACCCCCGATCGCTCAATCGTTGACACAAAACTGCTCAAAGATCCCGCGTCACTCGTTCCCGTTTCTCGCGCGAGCTGTATCGATGTCTTTATAATGCACAATATCTGTTTTCGCACTATGCTCCACAGAACCGTCCGAGACGACAGTTACCCTCCTCTGATCTCCTCTCTTCCTTTATCGCACGATGAAATGCAGCTCCAATGATTGCCTCCAAGAAATATAACGACTGATGCCTCTGAGACGACTGTGTCTCCATGAATACCTCCTCAATATCAGCAACGGGTTCCAACAACCTTTCCACAATGCCAACACATTCGTGTCGCTGTGTATGCGAGTGCCTAGCTGCTGCAAATCTGGGCAGCATGTTTGGCAAACAGATAGATTATATTGGCCGTTTCTGTTTCGCCTTTTGCAGCCTCAGAAAGGAAAGACACTGGCTCCATTACCCTCCATGTTTAGATCCGCACTGTTAGCTGAACATGCCATCCTCTTAGATTCTATATGAAAGAATCAATTATTATAAAAAATCAGCACAGGATTCGAGACAGGATCTTGAGACCTGTTGACAGTCTGGAGAACGCGTAAGCCCGGTTGCAGTCATGTGCCTAACCCAGCTATCTGGTTTTGATACAGTCTTATCACGTTACTTGTAATCTGAAGTCAAAAAAGCTAGGGAAAATTGAAAGATCGAAATTGAGATTCCTACGCTCTACAAGATACAATTCATCTGCGCCTACGACGACATCATGATAAAGTGGCATGCTTCCCGCAGTTGCATGTTTATATATATATATATTAATGCCGACAGTGAGATATAATTAAAGTGCCCAGACGATGTTTCGATAAACAGTGACCATTGAGAAACCTATTATGATTTAGAAATATTGTCTGTCCATCGGTAGAAAAACAATGCAACTAATAGTCCAATTAGAGAGCCTCTGCAAAATTCAAGAAGGATGATAACCTGGCCAATCTATACACAGGGAGAACTCTTCCGATTTATGTCCTAGGGGCCGCTGACTGCTCAAAATTAGGTACTTAGAAGGGTTGATTGACCGCAAGGTAACCGGTGTAGAAAATATAACATATAAAGCCTGCAGGCTGAAATCAACACATGACAATATCCTGGAGTTGTTCTCACAGTTTATTCTCCCCAATAGATCATGATTCGATCTCTACGGCGCTCCCCTCCCTATATACCAAGTACGGATAGCCCAGCCACCGCACCCCCTTCCCCCTCCGCCCCGGCACCCTCCATCAACCCGTTACTGAGCAATATTGTGAAAATCATCCATCACCTAGCAAACAGAACTCGGGACGATAGTGCAGCGGTATGCCACCGACCTTGCCTCACTGGACCCAAAGTCCCGAGTTCGATTCTCGCCTGAGAAGGAGGTGCAGCAGTATTGATACTTGATTATCACTACCTGCTAACATCCGATAAGCTTGCCGGCTTGAATAATCCAGCTTGAGTAAAATCCCTGCCCACCAAAAGCAAGGTGGGATTTTCGTAGCACCCGTACATGGCCCCGGTGGGCTGGGAGTGTGGGCTTTTTGATTATTTTTTTTCTACTTTTTTATCTGGATCCGTGCCTGGATAATGGTTATGTGATTGTATATATGTCCTCTGGTCCGGGATGAAGAAGCCAGCAAGCGGTGTAACACCAATCTATTTCAGGATCCATATCTTTGTAATTTCTATCTCCTACTCTATTTTGTCTGTTGTCCAGTGTATTGCTGTCTTTCCATCATGTACTTGGGTAACTAAGGTCAGGCATACACAGCCACAACTTGTGTCTTACAAGTTAAGCTTTCGACAGCAACCCATTCTTCATGGCAGTAGTGACAGGAACATTAAATCCTACGTAGAATTGTCCATTCTAAGTTCCAGAATCAAGATAAGACTGCCAGGGTCCAACCTGCTTTAAAGCTGTGACCGTATGCGGGGTAAAATATCATCATCTCTGCCGGTATCAAGATCTCGATGATATCACTGAAGTGACTGACAAAATCGCTTCGCTGAAGTCTTATCATGTATTATGGTTAGAAAGTGGGCAGTTAATGAGGCATTCTAGGTGAGACTTGATGCGCTGAAGTTGCAGAGGGCTGAATGTCTCTAACAGTAATAGGCAATTGCCGCCCAGATCAAATAGTGGCCCTTCACTGACATAGACTCATGCAGCGCTCTCAAACACGTGTCTTGTCATTCCTCTTCGTTTCGTCCCTCACGTTCAGGACGTAGAATGACCATGCCTTCTAGTTTCAGCTTTTGGTCTTCTGACTTCCTGACTACTTGAGTAGGTAGCACGTTTATGGGCGCATGATTTCTGCTGCTGTACTCCGTGCGACACATGCGAAATATCCCCAGGGAATTAATTACCCCTGGTGCGGGGTATAAATGGGGAACAAGGACGAACAGGACATCCATTATACAAGGTTATTTTGTGGGTTCACTGGTGCCCACGTGCAGAGCTGTACACGGGTTCTAATAGGCCATCTTGGTTCTTTTGGGGATATCTACACGGGTCGAGGTCTGTGTCTGGTTGATTTGTGCCGAGGTTGAAAATTTGCCATTGGACCGCCTGAATCCCCCGATATGAGTCCTTCAAGCTTACCACTTAGCATGACCGAACCAGGCTCCTGCTCCGCTTGCGGTGGAGAGGAACCCTTCTAGACCTGAGAAGACAACTGCTCGGACGTTCTGTCTCGCATACACACGCGAGACGTTTCTAGCCTTCTCTTGGTTAGAGCCACCGACATAGGGACAATGGTGAGGTGCTGGCAACCACAGGTTCTGCGCTTAGCGGGCAGATAGCCGACGCCGGCTGCGAAATTTACCTGCGAAGAATGTCACCGTACGAGCATGATTGGCTTCTTCACCTGCGTCCTGCCAGATAGCATTTTGTGGCCGGGGCCTGGGTGCCACTTCCCACGCACTGCGGGCGTCTGGTGCTCCGTCCTAGCTCCTGTTCATTTTATCCCATGTCTCTTGCTTTACTATCTCTCTTTGTGTACCTTTACGTCTTGGCTTCTTGGCCTTTCTCATCCTTGAGAACACCTGCACTCAAGCAAAAGCGAAGCTTTGCTTGTTGGTCTTGACTATTTCTTGACTTGCGGCTACCAGACAGGATCAGAGTCTTGGTGCAGGCATGACAAGAATTGCCAATTCGAAAATCAGGGGAGACAAGACCTTCCAAGGCTTCCATATATGGCGAAACGCTGTCAGTGCTGCAGGCTGCCTCTGTTTGGGGGAAGTACACATGTGCCACGACACACACGTGGATGTTTCCGCACGGATGATTTGCCCGCGCGAGGCTCATGTTGGCGTTCCGCGCGCTCTCCGCCGGCGTCCCTGCCGCCAAGAACTTCTGGATGTCTTGGCACTAGTAAGCGCGGGAGCGCCGCGGCCGACCAACCGCCAGGCACCGCGCAAGCACGCGGTCCTTTCCTGCGCTGCCATTGACTCCCTGACCGCCACACCAGCCCATCAGACGTCGTACATTGTCCGCGCAGCACAAAGAAAAGCCCCCGACAAGGCGGAGGCGTGGCGTTCGCGGCCTCGGGGGCTAAGATGTCTTGGGACGGAGGCGTTCTTGGCATCAAGCCCTGCTTGAGGAAAGCTTGATCATTCCCTTGAGATGCTACACTGTACCCAACCATGTATCCTACAAAACCTTTTTGGCCTCGGCATCAATTCACTTACCACGGTAGCGCTTGCCTCCTTGGGCCTTGGTTTTATGATGCTCGCCGGACTCCGTTCACGGCCATCCCACTGGTGGATCTGGCCAAGGGTTCGTGATAGCCATGCAGTTCAGCACGTTGTGAGAGAAAATCGTCTAGAATTACTCTGCGGTTCCTCGTGGTGCCGTTAGCCCATCGCCACATCTTTTCCCGCGTGACTTCTTTTCTCCCTCTTTATATCTGTCTGATACCCCTCCTGAGGACAAGGGAGTTCATTCACCAGCAAGCATTCCCTGCAGGGCAGAGGACGAACACAACGCCTGTACTTGGACTTTCTTTCTCTTAACTTTGTTTCTCTTCCGCCTCATGGCGACCCTTACGTCTGGCGGCAATGCCGCGTTTAAAAATTACAATAACCAGTTCGCTCATATCACCGATCCAAATGAGCGTCGTCGTCTGGCTCTTGCTGAGATCGACAAAGCCCGCTTTGGCTGGCATCACGTTCGTGCCGTCGTAGTGGCCGGTGTCGGTTTCTTCACCGATTCCTACGACATCTTCGCCATCAACTTGGCCTCAGCCATGTTGGGGGTGGTCTACTGGCAGGATGCTAAAACCGGCACCGGAAAGATCCCCTCGAGTGCGGACACTGCGATCAAGGTCTCGACGTCTGGTGGTACTGTCATCGGTCAGCTATTCTTCGGATGGCTGGCTGATGTCATCGGTCGAAAGCGGATGTACGGTGTTGAACTGATGATTATTATCTTCTCGACCTTGGCCCAGGCCCTCTCCTCTGACTCGCCCGGCATGTCTATTGTGGGAATTCTCGTCTTCTGGCGTGTGATCATGGGAATAGGAATCGGTGGTGACTATCCCCTGTCGTCGATCATTACCTCTGAGTATGTACACTTTCATTGTGTTACTCCCACTCATGCTTTCTTTCACATGGCGTGCTGACAGAGCTAGGTTTGCTACCACCAAGTGGAGAGGTGCAATGATGGGCGCTGTGTTTGCCATGCAGGGATTCGGTCAACTGGCTGCAGCTATCATAGCCCTTATTGTGACCGCTGGATTCAAAAAGTCCCTTGAGACCGCAGACACGGTCGGCCACTGTTCTGGTGTCTGTCAACTCGCAGTCGACAAGATGTGGCGTGTGGTCATCGGCTTCGGTGCTGTGCCGGCGTCCATCGCACTCTATTACCGTCTGACGATCCCGGAGACCCCTCGCTACACTTTTGATGTCGCTCGTGACATTGTCAAGGCTGATGAGGATGTGAGAGCCTACATTGAAGGCAAGCGTGAGGGTAATCCTGATATGCTTCAGCGTGTGTCCACGCTGCAGAACCAGACCGCGGAACTTGAGACCCCAAAGGCAAGCTGGAGCGACTTCTGGAGGCACTACCTTCAGTGGAAGAATGGCAAGGTCCTCCTCGGCACTGCGGGCTCTTGGTTCTTCCTGGATGTCGGTATGTACAAGCGTAGATCTATCCTTTACTTTGCCGCCACGGATATTAACCAATGCAATAGCGTTCTACGGCCTTGGACTGAACAACAGCATTATCCTTTCCGCTATCGGATGGAGTGGAGGTAAAAACGTCTACGAATACTTCTACCGTTCCGCCTCGGGCAACTTGATTCTGATCTGTGCTGGTGCCATCCCTGGATACTGGGCTACCGTCGCTACGGTTGATACCATCGGCCGTAAGCCGATCCAGCTGCTGGGCTTCATTATGTTGACCATCCTCTTCATCGTCATCGGTTTCGCCTACGAGCCCCTCAAGAATTCCCACAATGGTCTCCTGGCTCTCTATGTCATTGCGCAGTTCTTCTTCAACTTCGGTCCAAACGCCACCACATTCATTGTGCCGGGAGAGTGCTTCCCAACACGCTACCGTTCCACCTCTCACGGAATCAGCGCCGCTTCTGGAAAGGTTGGAGCCATCATCGCACAGTGTGTGTTTGGCCCGTTGGTGCACAGGGGCGCTCCGAAGGGGTCGTCCGCCTCTCCATGGCTCAACCACGTTATGCAGATCTTCGCTCTTTTCATGCTCTGCGGATGCTTCACCAGTCTGCTTATCCCCGAGACGAAGCGACAGACCCTTGAGGCACTGGCTGGTGAGGATATAGGCACACCAGCTAGCATCGACCCCTCGGTCAACGGAGACAACACGAAGCTGGCCGAGGAGGGCCGAAATGGAGCCACGGAAGGCGTCAAGGTCTGAGTGGCAGAATAAACAGTCTTTTACGGAGATGGAGGGATACCCCAGAGCAGGTCGCAATTAATATTTTTGTTTCTACTTCCGGGCCCTTCTGCCCCCTTGCTGCACTACCTGTACTTTTTCTACTTGTTTCGACACGGCAGTGGGTTGTGTAGCCGATTAAGGACGGCTCTAATTTAAAGTCTACTTTTCTTTTCAAGTCTACAAGACAATCGATAGCAAACAATATCTGCACAGCATGTGATTTGCATGGAATCCGTAAATCCGTTTTCGGAATAAGAATTTTGTAGGTGGGAAAGTAAAATTGGCTTAAAGTGTAACACCTGCGTAGAATGACAGATCTGGACGAAGTCTCTCCATCGATATGTATCTGTAACGATCGACCATTTGGGGGGTAGCAACACTCTGACAGGTTCTAAGCGTCCAATTCAACCGGATCCATATTTGACCTAGTTTGGACCTCCCTGAACTTGCCACCCATCGATATTTAAATCTCCCTTTGTCCCCATCTCCCTCTCTGACAACACTCTCCTCCCGCACCTCATCCCACCCGCCCATTCAGTCAGTCAGTCCATACCGGCCACGGTCCGGAATTGAAAGCGCCATTGATTCCACCCACCATCCCCTTGCACGAAACCTCAGATCATCTATTCCTTTCTCCGTTACAAAAACCAAACCCTTCATGGCCTCGAAAAACGTCGAGCGAGCCGAACCCGACGGCGGCGGTCACGTCGCCGTCGCCCTGAAAGACATCCCGCCCCTCACAACCACCCCCGCCCTCACCTCCTCCGACCGCGTCGCCGCCCTCCGCCTCGTCGCCGACAGCGTCGCCCAGCAGCGCCAGATCGCCGCGCAATCGATCATCTTCCACCCAGTCTCCCTGGCAGTCCTGGCCGCTTGCTTGGGTATCGTCTGGAAATTCCTCTATACGGACCGCTCCGATCTGCCACTTATCGGGACGACGTGGGCGGGGTGCGTCATGGCGGGGTTGGTGATCGTGAGGGCTGTAACGGGGGATTATTTGGCGCTGGCGGAGAAGACGGGGACGTGGGTTTGGCTGTATGGGGAGAAGAAAGAGAAAGAGAACGAGGAGGAGGAGGATGTGGTTCTGATCACGAAGTTCGGGGAGGAGGTTATCGGTGCGGTGGTGGTGAGGGCAGCATCGGCGAATTCCGAGTCTCTGTCTTCGTCTTCGTCGTCCTCCACATCGTCGAACAAATCGCCTTCCCTACGCAACCGCAATACGTCGGAAAAAAACAAGTCGCCAAAGGCATCAAAGACAGAATCGGGTCGACCCGTGGGAACCATCCGCGCGTGGACCGTGAAGCAGCGGTACCGGCGCAAGGGTGTCGGAACCGGTCTACTCGAGGAGGCCGTGTCCGTGTGCAGGGAGAAACGCTGGAACGGGCCCGTCTTCGACGATAATCACGCCAATTCGGCGCGGTTGCTGCCACGGATATTCAATGCGCGGTTTGAGCGGACGGAGAAGTGGGCGAGGGGGTTGTTGGAGGATGTTATCCATAGTATGGAACAGCAGGGACGAAGGGAGAGGAAGAGGTGAAGAGAACGGAGGGGTGAATTAATGCATGCTATCCTATTCGTTAGAACGATTCACCAGATAGGGCTTTTTTCGGATAAAAATAATGTGATCAAATAGCTAGATCTATGTACTGTACATAATGTAACTTTCATATATATTCCTGGCTACATCGATAGATTAGGTAGATAACACCCTCGTATACCCCACAAACTCGATAGACTTCCGGAAATCTGCCACGGATCCAACGGTTAAAGTTCCCCGAGCAATATACTTTTACTTCAACCAATTAATCTAATTTGTATACGTATTATTGGATTTGGTACCTCTATCTTAATTTTCTTTCCTAGACTGATTCTCTTACAGCAGAAGCATTTCGGCGACGGAGTTCGAGGCAGGGACAGCACGCGCGCAATTTTAGGATTTGAGGGACTCAGCCCTGGAGAATCTTTCCTCGCTCTGCATGTCGCCCATATATTCCCTATCTCCCGGGAAGAGACATGGTTAGGGAACCACTACAATAACTGGATCATTGATCGCACTCCTGCCAGAGATATCAGAGCGACAAAGATGCATTCGGTCCAAAACAGCCTGCTTCTCCAAGCCGCTCTCCTGGCGTTCTTTGATGGCTTCTGTGTCTCTGAACATAGAGGTGTGTACTTACTTACTATATACCAACCAACCTTGACTTTGAAATAGCGATCAATCGTAGGACAATAACGCTAACAAGTCAATAACAAATACAGGACGGATATAAAAAAATTCTTCTTCGGGGACGATACTCACAATGAATACGGTGGAAGGGCGCTGGACACCACGGCCACAAACCCACATAATAGCAACGACCGCATCAGCAACAACGCAATGCGTTGGCACTTCCACATGTCAGTACTCCGCAACATGAATAGTTCCGAATTCCCAAACCTCAGTCAGATCTGGGAGCACGATCTGTGTTCGGACGACATTGGTGAGATCCTGGAGGGAGGTTGAGCTTTTCGCAAGGCTTGGATCTGGGCTAGATGTAAGTTCCTAGCACCACCCACTACGCTACCTAGTTTGGTCATTCAAGATCCAAGAAGTTGATTTTCTTTTCTTTCTGTCACGGTATGAGCACATGAGGGGTGTGGATCCGGAGTTAACCCTGTCTCGAAGTATTCTCATGTCGAGGACATTGAATTTGAACAGCAGACGCCTGTTGGCCGTTTCATGCCGGAGAATACCCCATGATGATTGTGCTCTTGATCTCAGTTCCCTTCTAATGAGTATCGTATCCCCTTGCTCCCAACGCTGCCTCTTTTGCCCACTATGATGACAACTGCTTCATCTCAGTAGCATCAATGACTTCACATGGGCCGTATTTGTGCGTCCAAAAGAACCAAGATTTGACATAAAATCGCTGTGTGTTGTAGAACGTACCTAGTAACCTTCTATATGAGAGTATCAGATGTGGTCCATAGACCATGTAGATGAAAGACAGTGTGTTGTACTATAAGCAAGAAAATAAGGAAAAAAACCGCATGCCTGACTGATATAGAACTCTTAGTCAATTAGATACAGGCTCGAAAACAAGCGCATATATCCTCCATGTCGTCCTACAATTAATAGTTTCGTGGTCCTATAAGAATCTGTTGGCAGCGTAAGAAGACAACCAGCAAGTCCTCTAGAGACATACTATATTTTGGGAATATGTGGCTCGGGTAATGAACATCCAGTGGCAATCCTTGGTTATCAACTAGTATTGTTATTATCGCCCCGGAGCTTCTGAGCTACTCCGTACTGGTCTTAGACGTGGCCTTAAGACTCTCCACTAACCCTTAGCCTAAGGCTTAGGGCAGCCTCACCCACCAAGACTTGAACCAAACGGTATATAGCCAATCACATGATCGGTGATCTACGTACAAACATCCCTGTTTGCTTCGTGTCTTCGGGGGGCAACCGAGCCATATCGGATCTCTGCAGCGCGAAGAAAGATGGCTGAGCAGGCACGCTGTCCTAGTGTGGCAAACTGTGATTGCCCGGCCTTTGTTGGGATGACGTATCTGCAGGAGGATCTGGGATCTTGCATGGTTGATCGACACTCATAGTCCGACGGTGGATACCCTGAATTGTCATGTCTCCCCGCTTAGCGCTCATCATTATTTTCGAGATGGACCGCGCAAGAGAGCTGGAACACGGTTACACGGCGGCGAAATGAAGCCCGTTCCACAAGTCCACGCCGTCTCAGGCTATCTTAGCGTGGAATCTCCGCGAACAACATTAAAAACCGGTGTGTCCCGCCCTACTATTTGCCCTGTTGACCGCCAGCTTTAACCGTCGTGCTCTGGTTCTGAAGCCGCACTGATATAGATGCGTAAGTCTCTCCTCCCTTATCGACCAGCCAAGTACTATAACCCAACAAGACCTGCGACATACTTCAATTGCGAGTTGCTAACTTCTACTCTCTTTCCAGACCGGATTCGTTCGTGGGCAAAAGCTCACGCATATGGTCGTAACCCTATTGCACTCCCTACCGTCAAACCCCAGGACGGCCAGACCATTGAGAAGAACTCGACCGTTCAGGGCGATACCGATTTGAAAAGCGGACCGGGAGATGCGCTCGATGCTGGAACCGGCGCAGGCGCTGAAGAGACAAATGTCAAGCCAAACCCGATCGTACGGTGCGAGAATGCCACGATCCGCTTCGTCCAGCATACCAAACATGCCATCTGCTACAGTTGGGTCAACATCCTCCTCGTGTTTGTGCCGGTTGGCATCGCGGTGCAGGCGGTACACCTTAATCCGGGACTGATCTTTGCCATGAATGCGATTGCCATCATCCCTCTGGCTGGACTACTGAGTCATGCTACTGAGAGCGTTGCGAGTCGCCTGGGTGATACGGTCGGAGCTCTGCTCAACGTCACCTTTGGCAATGCTGTCGAGTTGATTATCTTGTAAGTGTGGATCCCCTTCGCACAGTTGTCGTGCTAACATTTCCGAATAGCATGTGAGTTTGCTTTCCCCGTAGCCGTCATAGAGGTTAAAGTCAGGACTACGTCCGCGCAGGCGTAGCAAGGCCATCTTTCTGAGTTGAACCACTGACACTTTCTTACCTTCAGCATCGCCCTCGTAAAAGTACTACAATCCATCCCTCTTAAGCGTGAACAAGCTGACCGAAATGCAGAATGAAATCCGGATCGTTCAAGCTTCACTGCTCGGCTCCATACTGGCAAATCTACTCCTGATCTTGGGCATGTCGTTCCTAATAGGAGGTCTTCGCTTCCAGGAGCAGGTGAGGATATCACCAGACTCTGACGGACAGTCTGCTAATGGTCGTAATAGATGTACAACAGTACTGTCACTCAAATGAGCGCATGCCTTCTCAGCCTGAGTGTCATGAGCTTACTTCTACCGGCAAGCCGTTCAGCACTTTGCCATTCCAACACGGCATTTTTCGATGGCTTGCTAACTGATAGCTTTCAACAGACCGCATTTCACGCTTCCTGGTCCAATGATGAATCTGCTGATAGGTTCACGCTCAAAGTCAGTCGTGGCACAAGCATTGTAAGGATCCCAAAACTGGGAAGATAATCAATCCATTTCGCTGATGATGACAGGTCCTCCTTCTGGTATACATATTGTATATCCTCTTTCAACTCAAATCTCACGCCTATCTCTACGCCAGTGTTCCTCAACAGATTATCGATGAGGAGTCACACCCTGGTATACTTGCAGACGTCATGGGAGGATCAAGTTCTTCGGACTCCAGCAGCTCTGATGACTCCGATGACTCTGACACATCCAGGATCACTGCAAAACGTATTAAGAAGGCAATAAAACGACGGACACGTCGTAGGTCAAGCAGCAGCTCGAAGGCTGCTGCGTCACGATCATCAGTCGTAGGATCGGCCACGGATGATCATACAAGTCATGTCGATGATGTCTCATCTGGGAACGGAGTGGAACACGCTTCGCATGCAATTGCAGGTGGAGACGAAGCCCAACATAATGCCGACGACGAAGCACAACGTGTCAACGAGCCTCGGGCTAGAGATTTCGAACAGCAGCCAAGTGACTCAACTGATCTTCAGCAGCGTCCTAAAACGACAAAGTCCAGACAGTCAAAGCGTCACAAAAAGGTGAATTCTGCCGACGAGACAGACCGCGCCTCCAAAGCCGTCGCTATCAACCCGCTTCCACTGAGAACCAGCGTCTCCCAGCCTGCCACTAGAGGCACTGAAATGCCCGACGAGATTGGACGCTCCCCAGATACTGCTAAACGAAGAACGCCACTGGGGCTGCGTTCAGCTGTGCCAGCCTTGCTGTCCAACACGGTGTTCTCAAGTTCCCACACCCCGACGAACTCTTGTTCCGGAACGGTTCAGTCGATGTATCCCGGAGAACCTTCACCAATGAGGCCCATGCCAGTGAGGCGGACAAACTCTATGCCAGCTCGCATCCCCAGAGCATCGCCTCAGGTCGTGAATGCTGTCCAATACGCGCGAAGTGCCGCCCGTGTGCCGTGTCCCGCTGATCCCGCTGCCACGGAGGCACCAGCGCAACTCGAGATGTCTCGTACTGCGGCCGTTGTTATGCTGCTCTTGTCTACGGGGCTCGTAGCTGTTTGCGCCGAGTTTCTCGTGGATAGTATACCCGCGATGATACAAGACTCGGCAGTGAGCGAGGCGTTCATCGGGTTGATCATTCTACCAATTGTTGGTAATGCCGCCGAACACGTTACGGCGGTGTCGGTGGCCGCAAAGAACAAGATGGATCTGTCCATTGGTGTTTCCGTGGGAAGCAGTATTCAGATTGGTAAGATCCCTCTCTCCCGTCTTACTCCTCCCATTTGGGGTATTTTTATCTAACATGATAAACCAGCAATCTTCGTAACTCCCCTAGTGGTGATCCTAGGCTGGTTCATGGACAAAGACATGACATTATACTTCACTCTGTTCGAAACGATATGTCTCTTCGTCACCGCCTTTGTTGTCAACTTCCTCGTTCTAGACGGCAGGAGTAATTATCTGGAGGGTGCTCTGCTCATCGCTGCCTATGTCATTATCGCGTGAGTGATCCCATGAAAATGCAATACCTAATAATAATCTACGGAATCTTTCGAATCAAGCCACTAATCCGGTCCATATATGATCCAAACAGCGTCGCAGCATTCTTCTACCCCGACGGAAACGATGCGAATTCCTTCGGGAGCCCCTAAACGGAACGAATGAACGACATTGCTACCGATCGTGGCCCTTTTTTGTTCGAAGAATCTACATCTTGTAATTCACAATGTCAATTTCCATTCGAAGAAATTTGTATGATATGATATGAATCCTTTTCCCGTGGCGGGGCTGGCTGCTCCACGGGCGACGATGGTTGATAATGATGAGTGATCTGATCGGATCTGATCTAATCTGAGCTCCGGCCGGCCGATGAACAAATATTATTTGTATGTATTGTACAGATACCTACATAATAAGACCAGACAACGCCTGCAAGCCACGGGCGTCGGTTTGGGACTAATCAGTTCTGGAGATTTTGGAAGTCGTAGAAGGAAGCGAAATAATAAAGTAATAATACGAGTGTTTTCGGACTGGACGAAATGGTTACTGTCTACTTTACTTAGTTACCTCCCGCCAATTAATTCACGTGTTTTATTTTTTATTATCTCGGATGGAAGTAGAAGTGGGAATATTATTGTGGAACCAATATAGAAATCAGTATAGATAGCGCTCAGGTAGTAGGGGTTGCGCATTGCCTGAGTTGAGCTGAGCCACCACCACCGCCACCACTGCGTATACAAAGAAATCTCGATCTATGGAGATACACCAACCTAGTATCTCAGATGATTAGATCTCCCCACATCGCTGCATGCAACCAACCAACCAACCAACCACTACCACTAGCGCTGCCTGAGCCACTTCCCTCCCTGCCGTAATCAGATGGATCGCGGGCTCGTATTCTGTAGTAGTAACTAGTAAACTAGTACGAAGTAGGCATCTAGATACCCTGACGAGCCGTCTGTCGTCTGCCCAGACTTTGCCCAGCCACATCCTTTGATTGACCGGGTGACTCATGCGGCGTAGACCACAGAAAAACTAGCTAAATCCTATACACACTTCTTTGTTGGAAAGCAATTGGTATGAAAGACGGGTTGTGGTTAACTACCTAAGTAGTTAGGCTAGGGAGGCTATGTATTTATTAATCATACTGTTGACTGACTCGCTCATTCGATTGTGTCTACCAATGTACAGCGCAGTACCTACTGCGTATATAGTTCTCACACATACAGGGTACCTACCTAACCTACCTCAGTACATACATACATTAGGTAGATTTCCGCTTTTCTCTCTATACATACTTATCTGTCACTAGAACCAAACAAAACCCATCCAAACCAACCCAGAAAACACAATGCCAATCCACCTTTACCCCCAAAACAGCAGCAGCAACAAAAACAGCGAACCCTACATCCGCCTCCCCGCCCCCCACACCGACATAATCCTAACCCCCCCGCGCCCCAACGACCCCAAAGACGCATCCTTCCTCGTAACCACCCTCAACGATCCCCGTGTGTACACATTCCTTGAGTCGCCGCCGTTCCCGTACCTCCCTGAGCACGCGGCGTCGTTTATCCGGGACGCTCGTGCGGAGTGTGATCGGATCTTGAAGGATGTAGATGCGGGGAGGGTGTCCGTGGACGGGTGTCCGTTTCGGTTTATTCGGCAGGTTGTGAAGAAGGATGAGGATGAGGATGGGGAAGGGACGGATGTCTTGATCGGGGATATTTCGATCACTCGATACGCGTTCTACGAGTTGCCGCCCGGGAGTGAAGAGCGGAGGGAGGCGCAGGAGAGGAATAAGGCGCTGCCGGTGGGAAGTAGGGATATTGTGTGGGGGATTGGGAGTATATTTCACTTTTTTTCGTCCTGGATCCATCCAGCAATTACTTATGTCGTCTGTTGCGTATGAATCTACATGTACTAATTCAAGTCAAAGACTTCCTATCTCCCTCTCACTACGGCCGCGGTATCATGACCGCCGTCGTACGCACCCTGATCGATGAGTGGGCGGTGCCGCGCATGAACGCGCGACTGATCAAGGCCTCCGCATACGTAGGCAATGTTGCCAGTGTGCGGGTGTTCGAGAAGAACGGATTCGAGATGGAGCGTACTCTGGAAGATTGGTCTATCGTTCCAGAGAGCCGGGGAGGCGGTCGGAAGTCCATCCATGTTCTGGGTTTGCGGGCTCCCTGAAGTGACCTGCGTGATCCACAGATTCTCTTTTTATGTATCGAAAGCTTCATATAATGCTTGTTATATTTCATCTTCATTACAGTTTCAGTGGAGTCTTGTACAGGGTGAGCAGTTTAGAAATAGACGATTTGTTATATCTCCCAAAGCGAATCATAGATTGCGCTACCTAGTAAGGTAACTCGGTTAACCAACTGCAGAAACAGATCATAACACTGGTATCTACCTGAGATGACGATCCTATTCTTGCATAAATTGAAAAGCACGGCATACAGCATACAAAATAGCACCGTGAATTGATTTCCTGCCAGAAAGAAAGATTATAGGAAATTCGTAAATCAGATGCCCAATAGATGATTAGGCTTTCATAAATGGGGTAAAAGACGACCAGATGCGAATGAGACAAGCAAAATGACTTTCCTACGCATCTTCGGCTCGCAATGGCCTTGTCGGATAGCCAAGACCGCTAGCCCAGAGAAGCCGTAACAGTCTGCATTCACTCTGGGATTGAGGTGCATTTCAAGCAGCTTTCCCTTCAACTGGCTGGCTCGTTGTCGTTATCGTTCCCTGCGTCTGTCCCTGAGCCTGCTCCTGAGTTGGAGCCTGGGCTGAAGCCTGGGTTGCAGGCTCAGTAGGCGTTTGACCGTTGGCTTCTGCTGGTTTGGTTTCTGCCGGCGGCTGTGCTGCCTGTGCACCGCCAGCAGTAGGACTGGTCGGTTGACTTGGGCCGTGATGGTCCACCGGGCCCAAGCTCGCGCTTTTGAGGGCGGTGAACCAGGACTCTGCGAGAGACGGAGTCGGTGCCTTGAAGCTCAGCTCCGTGTTGGTGTGGAAAGCGTTGCCAATTGCGCCACCAGACACGTCCTTCCCCTTTACACTGAATTTCACACCGTCGATGGCACCGATGATACAGTCGGGAAGATAGAGGGTGAGCTCCGGAGAAGGATCCTTCGCGAAGTCGTCGTTATCCTTGAACTCGTGGAGGTAACGAGCTGGCGTGACGACATAGTAACCGGAGCTGTAACCTTTCAAGATAGCACGAGACTTTCTCTCCAAAGTTCCCTCCATCAGTGGACGGGTGGCGCGGTGATCCATATTCGGGAAGGTAATGTTGGACAGGGACCTCGGTGGTGCATCTGGGTCGACCATGACGTTATCATTCCGCTTGATGAAGCCGTTCCACTCAAAGTCGAGAGGAATCCTCTGGGCACTGCCAAGGATATCCGCATACATAGCACGCTGGCGGTCAGCCTGGCCCCCCATGAACTGAAAGAATTGATCGAGAGCGTTCTGGAACGTCTGGAGAATATGCGCCTCAAATTGCTGGAAGGAGGCCTGCACCGCAAGAATCTCCTGGCGATTATTGTTCTCTTCTATGATTTGCTTGTTTAGACGGTGGTTAACGCCTCTCCGGAGGACATAGGGATCATTGGACGGCTCAAGCTTGTTGCCCGCAGCCGCGTCGAATGCAGCGGTTTGCTGGCCAAGGAGTTCAATGTGCTTCTGAGTGATGGACCTCGCCTTGTCAACAGCTTTCGCGCCTTTAGCGGCTCCCGTCTTCACTTCCTTTGTTTTAGTTTTGATTTCCTTGTGGAGATGTTCAAGGATCGGGAGGACGCTTGATTTCAGATGCTTCTCGGTTTCGAGGTACATGTGCACCATCCCCTTGTGCAGTCAGCATCCATCTGCCAACGTTTTTCTACACCAAACAACGCATACCTGAGTGTTTTGCCGCAAATTCTCATACATCCCAGCAACTCCTGCCATACCCGTGTCAAAGTGGTGTGCTTCTTTCAGCGGATCACTGACGGTCTGTAGCCCGCCACATCAGCCTTGCTCCGACAGTATAGAGTCAATTGGGCAATCGGCGATACGACGCACCTTCAATATCTTTTCATAGTCCTTCGAGTGTGATTTCTGCACCTTCGATGTCGCTGAGATATAATCTTCAAGGTACCCACACAGGTGCTTCCACGCCTGAAGGCGCTCAACAAGGAGACCGGTAGTCTGAGGAAAGGTATAACGTTAATTGCGAATCCAACGGCCGAGCTTGAGGACGCGACATACCTGGCTAGAATCAGAGTCCGGGATCGCCTCGTCATCGCTGATGGAGGCTCTGCCGGCAGTCGTATTTGTCACGGTGCTAGTCACCGTGCCGCTGCGCTGGGGAAGCTTCTGCTCAACGGGGCTCGTTGGCGAGGCCATCTTGCGTGGACAGGTGTGTCTTCCTAGCTGTGCGATTGCGATGCGACCAATTCGATTCGGGCTTTCAATCGCAGGCGATTGTAGCCGCTCGCTCTGCTGTAACCGTGGATGTGGAGAAGTGTGCAACCGTGGTCATATACCTGTGTAGCAGGAAGCTCTTGACGCGTCGTCCCCAATCGCGAGTGCTCAGATTCGAGGGATGGGAGAGGACCAGACCATTGAGCGAGGTGCCATGGTATTTAAACAGGATGCCTCCGCTGCGACGGCATGCTCAAGGAACGACCTTCCTGAGGCAAGGATCGTCAGCGCGGGAGGCCGGCGTCTTGCTAGTGCGAGCAAGTCGTGGCGGCCCTGACGGGAGATCGGACGATCCGCGATGAGGTCACCATCAACTGACTGTGCACGCCTGTAGTTTCATCTTTGTCCTCCTCCTCCGGCATCAGGATTTAAATATTATTTTGCCCCGCGGTTGTCACTCTGGCTAGCCTGCTATTCCATCTGATCCGCTTCGGCTAAGATGACCATCTCGTTTGGGCCTCGCGGGTTATCGCACCCACTGCGCACGCAGTACGCTTTCATGGCGTCCCCACTCCCTGCATAGTCAACCAGCATAGTCTGGATAGCCAACTCATCAGCGGCAAATTTACGAAACTCGTGTCCAATACGATGGGAAACACAATTGCCATTACCTCGCGTGCCTGTGCAGCAGAAAGCAACCTCGCAGGACCCCAGGGGGAACCATGAACCACCCATGAACACCGTAGACCTGGGGTCACCTTCCCCATCGTTCCGTATGACGTTTTACTCTATGATAAGCGGCCTCATGTCTGGGGCCGTTATCGGAACCAGTGTCGTCATAGTCTCGCTCCAAGCGTCCCTCTTTTCCAATATTGTAATAGAGACATGGAACCTGCCTTTTGCGCTTCAGTACGGGGTATGCATCTCATCAGTTCATACAGGATATAAACTCAACTGTCAAAGTGCCGGAACACAGCTAGGGTAGCCCTAAGTTCGGGAAATATCCGGGGTTGGGAAGGCCTTGCAGACAACACAGCCACAGATCTCATCCTCTCCAGGTCCACCGGCTGAGTTAATCCACAAGGCTGCATGTGAGCGAACGTAGGCTGTGATCGGTATAATTCAATCAATTGTGTGAAGCATGTAAATCTAGGTAAAGATCTGGAGACGGTCTGGACTCGATATCCTAGCCGTGTCTAGACATGTTCCTTGTGCCAGGAGGGGCAATGGCCGTATCAGAATTTCGGATTTCTTTCTCGTTCGGCATTAATTGAAATTTGCAAGCAGATTTGCAGGTAAATAACCATGGGAGTATTGGCAGGCCATCCACGCAACGAGAAGATGCCGAAGTCCACTTAAGGAAGATGAAGCCATCTGGAGTCGAGAGCTTCATCGATGGTAGAGACAATATGTTTTCAGTCTCCTGCGGAGCCCCGAAGAGATAGATAAGAGCTAATCAATGAGATATCATGACTCGAATATATCCGTGAACGACTATAGACCTGACAGACCGCAAGGGTACATGATGAAGGAGATATGTTGCAACGGCAAGCTGGCTACAAAGGAAACCCCTCACGGAACTTCTCGGTGCCGGTTTGCATGAACAGCCGCGTCAAGCGGTCTGGTGACCCATGAGGTCGGCATTCACTCTAAATGACAGCTCGCCTTGAGGCATGAATCAGATTCGAATATAGCACTCGCTGCAAAATATCATTTCTTGTAATCGATGTCAACAGGAACTTATCGTATATAAATTCAGAACTTAAGTCATCGAAGTTTAAGCCAGGCAATCTACTTTCTATGTCGAGGGGCTATCAGAGCTCTCCTTAGATGACGACGCACTTTGAAGCAACATCTTTAGCAACCAGTATCACGCTTAACTGTTTCTGAGATGTACGGCTGCGGTCTCTTTACAATGCAATGGATGCACACCGGGGCAATATCATGGGAGCCTGGGGAAAATATTTACTTCTGGCAAACTAGGTTCAAGCTGCGCCAGACTATAAATGTTGTAATAGAGTACAATTTCCGTCCAACAAACGATGAGGGTCTCTGAAATACAAGCAACTTTCTAAAAATCTGATCATCGCTGTCACTAAACAGCATTGCTTTGAGAAATTCCACAGAATAAATTACCTATTATTTTTCCCCCTTGATATGGCGACGTAAATCTACTTCCAATTCTCCCAAAAAAGAACTTTTTATCATTCCGTAATCGTACACTGGTTCAAAACATTCTAGGCCTTCGAGCCCGGAGCAGGGGCACATTTCGCATGCTCTCCCTTCTTCACTGCCCCGATGATCTTCGCCTGCTCATCGCAGTAGCGAGCCATAAATGTATCCTTGGCGGACAGACCACGAGGGTGGTGCGTGGTCCAATGGATGTGGACGGATCCGAATTTCTGAAGCAGAAGAATTAATTAATTGGCTGATTGAACTTGACATTACGGAGGACAAAATCGAAGACGTCGCATCAAAGGAAATAATGCAAACTTACAATCGTCATGGTTGGATGGTGATTCTTCGACTTGCATCTAATCCCTACGGTGGTAGCGAAGTCCTGCATTATTTTATATATCTTAGATCCAGAAGCCCGAAGCCCTACAGAGAGAGAGAGAGAGAGAGAGAAGTCATACCAGCGCCTTGGTGAAATTCGGAAAATAGAACGTCTTCTCAAAGCCCATCTGATCGCTATCCAGCGTCCACTCGTTTTCGAGCAACTCGGTCGTCTCCGCTTTCAATTGATCCACATCCGCTCCTTCGGAGAACTTGGGCTCCATGGCTGCTGAGAAATTGCTGCTTCTGCTGCTCGAGAACTGTCTTGCGGTCTTTATCGACGTCAAGCTTGCCGTACCGGAATGGTGCCTCCAGGCTCGGGATACAACATTGGAGAATGGCGCCGCCGGCGGGGTGACACGGCGGGGGATATGATAAAACAAACGAGATGATGCACGGGCCACCGACATGATGTAAGTTCCTCGTTCCCGCACCGCACTCTGATTAGAAAAGGAAAAAAAAGAAGTTTGAGTGCTTATTCGCCCAACGTCGGCGTGACGGATGCTTTGCGGCAGCGCTGTAGGAGCGTCCCTGAGTCGGGTCGGCGGACGGGGCGCTCCGGACCGATCCCGGCCGATCTATTCGCCAATCGCGATTAGATATGCGGCCATTGGAGGACTTAAATAGAGTATTACAGGAGGGCTATCTATGAGACAGAGAAGACATCTTGAGCAATTCTGAAAAGAGGCCAAGCCATACACACCATGAAGCATTTATTGTTGAATTTATTTTAATCATCAAGGGCCTTGAATGAATTGAGCAAAAGCTGAATGAACAAGAAGACCGGTACCCGAAGTTAACCAACATATTTATTCTGGGTGGTCGTCGAAGTCAATTGTTCTGATCGGAGATCCACTTCTCTATCTTAGATCTCACCAGTACTCCATCTATTAACCTTTCTGATCTCGCCATATTCATGTCATGTATCCTCCTCTTTCCGGAAATAAATAAATAGACTAGCAGACAAAAATATTCATGATACAGATCTCAGATCAACTCAATCACTATCCCAATCTTGTCCGATGGTGAGACTGTCACTGCTCGTTATTACTGGATATGTGTGAATCTGTACAAGTGGAGATGTCATCGCCGTTGTTGCCAAATTACTGCGGCATGGATTTCTACAAGGGTTTTTGTTTCTTGAATTATGATATTCTGCAATAAGTATCAATTGGGAAATTAACTGAACATTATGTCCTCTTTAGTTTATTATCGACTTAATATACAATGCATTCAATCCGCATAGAGAATCAGGTACTATAGTGTATCACACAGAACTGCCAAGAAAAGTCAGAGACAAAGTAAAAAGACATTAAAGAAAACGAAAACAAGAAAGATCGCCATCCACTTAGTCTCTACCCGATTATATCTACCTAGCTTCAGTATCCCAGTCCCTGTCAGTGAACAGCGAACTCAGACCCGTCTTCTTCTTCGTGTCATCCTCCCTACAATACTATTACCCCACGATGTCCTCGCTGTCGTCTCCACAAGGCCACCAGTCGCAATGACAGTCATAGTCGAGACGGGAGCAAGCCTTGAAGTTGTCACTGCCGCCACTACAGGCGGAACCGAAGCAGATAATCTGGTATCTGATTGGCACGTATGTCCTGCCTGTCAGGCAGTATTGACAGTTGGAGCAGCAGATGGCGAAGGGGGGCATACAGTTGAGGGCGCCGCAGCAGAGGCTGTTGACGCAGTAAGAGCTGCAGCTGGTCGTTGTGAAGAATAGAGGATAAGGTCTTAAGTATTTGGGTAGTTGGGGGGGTTGACTAAGAAGATGGAATGGAAAAAACGATAGGTGCATGTACTATAACGGTAGACGATATCTCGCCGTAGCAAGAGGAGCGCCTTTTCCGCAGAAAGACGGTCCCAGTCGGGCGTTGCGGGTGGCCCATCCTGAGCAGCGAACACCAGTGGAGGTTCTGGTAGCTGGCTCTGAGCGGCTCCCGCAATGACAAATTGACAACGGTACAGGAGCTGTATAGCCATACATGAAATAATGGACACTAGCGACATTATGGAGACAAATTCTTCTCTTCTGGGTGGGACTGAACAAGATAACAGCAACAATAATACAATCTAGCCCTCCTCTCAGGACTAGAACATCAGCAAAGTGAGAAGAAAAAGAGAGAGAACATCCACATATACCACAGGTTCCATCGTAAGAGAAGAAAAGGGAGCGGTAATACGATAGACCTGAGGAATATTTCCCCCTAGGGCGAGGCTCAAGGTCGTTTGCTGCCACCTCTCTCCGCTGCATCATGCACCTGGCTGATATTTGGCGCTTCTCTTTCTCCTATTCCATGCAGGATTTGCGGGATCCATTGCCATGGGCAAGTTACCTGGTAGGAGATGCCACAAAAAGAAGAGCCGGGTGAAGAAGGCGAGGGTGAGTATTTATTCAGGACTCGAGGTCTGTTGTTGTTTTAGGTAGGACCTGAAAATAGAATGTCTGCTCTTCCATCAGCTGCTTCTGTCAGGAAGCTCTATCATGGACTCCAAAGGCCTGTAAAAAGTCGATGCAGATAGTTAGCTTAGTAAATCTTCTTGCTGTCATATCATACCGCAATCTAATAGATTAAAATACGGAAAGAACTGGGTACCAGAAGCGGAAAGCCACAGAATATGCGGTATGAATGAGGTGCCAATACGAGCATGGTATCTTCAAAAACATCATGAATCCAGATGGAAGATAAAGAAACAAGCGAATAAGGCAACGTGGTAACCAAATTAGACCACTAACGGTGTAACACAGATAGGACAACACATTGTGGTGGCAATTGCATCATCATCAGAATGGTAATATCTCCTTTAGAAGATTTCAACTACACCCAAAGAGATGACATCTCTGGAACAAAATTCAGCCTCCAAAGGACACATTCCCTCTTAAGGTCAGCGAGAAAAACCTCAACGATCACCTCGACTCGACCCTCGATGAATCACAACACAGATCAGACAAGGCCATCAGTGAGCAGATAGAACCGTGAAATCATCTCATTTGACATCTCCAGTAAAAACCTCATCTGGTTCAACAACTCGGTAATAATTTCCTTCTTTGATCAGGTCGCACACATAAGCACACAGCTGAAGTTATCGTGGGCCTCCAACACAGCCCGTGTTCGCCACATGCATTGCAGTACTGTCTGCTGTCTCCATCCAAGTTCCGAAAGACCAGGTTGAGTCCAGGCAAGCCACGGACACACCTGTCGGCAAGGCAAGCCCGAGTGAATGAATCATTGGATTAGGTACGGACGAAGCCACGTCAGTTATCGAGAACACAAAAACAAGAAAACAGTAAACTAACAGATCATATCAGGTCGCAGTCTAGAAAAGAAAATCAAATCCATGAATGTAAAACCATCAAGCATCAAGAGATACGAAAAACCGCTATATCCAGACCTTGTTTGTTGACAGATTAGGTAAATTACTTATAGAACTAGAACTTACTGTACACATGTTGTCCAACAATGCCATGAATCCTTCCAAGATTATCCCTGTCATACATCGTCACACCATCAATCACGTGGGCGATCTCGAGATCCCCCACATCTGTACTCTGTAGATCCGTATATATATCCTGTGCATTTGCATGCCCAACCAATCAACATCATCTACGGAGTATATTCCGTAACACAGATGACTGATGACCTCATCTCATGAGCAGTAAACGAAAACCACGAACCTGCAGTGTACCTAGCCAAGCAAAAACAGCCTTGGAAGCCAAGATACGAGCTTACAACGCAGCCAAATAACATGTTTGTATTTTAAACGTATCAAGAAAAGAGAACATTTTGGACGTTACTTAATCTCGTATCGAAGCTTGAGGAAAGTCAAACTCGAGCTAGAAGAAAATCGTTGCCTAGATACAGATCAACGAAAAAAAACCACGATTAAGCTTTCGTGAAACCTGCCTCCAACAAAACAGACCGGACTTATAAAATGCACTTATTAATAATTTTATCTTCCGAGATCCTCCACGCGTTCTTGGATCCACAGCCCACTGCAGGTCCACTGATTCTCGAAATGGGCAATTGACATTTTAGGCAGGTGGTAAGGGTTCGTAATGGATTGTTGATTGCCGAGGTAGTCGAAAAGAAAGCACCTGCTATTAGGTTTTCGAATACCCAATGTATTCCCCGGTTTGAAATGGCCTAAACTGGGCTCGTGATAATCTGGTCTGCATGCATATAACACCTGCATACGGGGAACGCGTCGTGAAACCCGGGAAATTGTCTGATCGACGATCAGAAATAAAATATGCACGCCCCTCCAGCGCGGGGGAAAGGATCTCGCCCGATTTGCATTAGGTTATCGGATATTTCCTAGCTATATTCGCGCTATCCGCTAAAATAAAATTAAGTACAGGAACTATATGCCTGCTATTAAGGGAATAATCTAAAATGCAAGTGTACATGCGTAACTCGTGCTGAGAATTCTCGTCATCGGATTCTCGTGTCATTCACAATGGTCAGAGACTGGCCATCCATCCGTCTATATGTAAAACGCCCATAATCAATACGCCTGCGTAGTGGGGTAAAGTATAGAACAAGAATCAATCAAGCATCAGCAACATGACCATGATTCGGGATTTCAAACGCCAGTGCTTGAGTCGAGCGGATCAGAATACAGATTCCCGCCCAAAGTAAAATGGAAGTGAAAAATAAGATATTGTTTCGTAAGCTCACATGGTGCCACCCGAAAAGACGCCTCAACTGGAAAAGGGACCAAACTTTTCAGCTCCTGGGAGCGGACGGACCGCTCAAGTATCGTATAATTTCGACACATACTTGGGAGCTCCGGTGTTAGCCTTAGGAGAAAAAAAAATGAAGAGCGAAGAGATGTTTTCGCCTTGCCGACATGCAAATCCGTCCGTTTCGTAAGAATCATGCACAATAACATAGATCATTCCGTTGCTGTCATCAGAGCAAAGCCGAGAAGGAAAAGTCGCAGAGGTATGTTATTACATGATTAACCTCTGGCTCGTGCTTGGACCAGTCGCAGTCTGCGCTCTTCCTCTTCAGCGGCATTGTGACTAGAACTGCGACTGTGGAAGAACAGGGGCCGGTGGTGGTACGCGTCCGCGAAGGAAAAATGAGAACGACCGCCGCCCCTCAGATGAACTTGCTGGGGGGAGCGGGGCGGCGAGGCAACAAAGTCACCAGCAGTCGCAGACTCGTAGTCTGGCAAATCACCATTGTTGTAAGGCGTCCTCACGGTTGTCCTGACAGCTGTGGAGTAGCTGGGAACACGACTAAGGTTTTCAATCTCGTTGTACTGAGGATGAGGTGTGGCCATTCCCGACGGAATGTGGTCATGATCGACCTCATCGGAAAGTCTGTGAGGCTGGAACTCCACACTTCCGGGGCTATGCACGTTGGAGCCTGGAGTGCTGTTGAAATAGTCCGGCCCGACGGCCGAACGGCGATTCCCCGCATCCGCTTCCGAGGGATTATCGTTAGGCTCGGAAGATGGTGCGTGCCCGTTCACAGAATTGGCATGCAGGCTCGTCAGGCGGCTGTGTAATGCAGACGCTGAAATGTTTGGCCCGGTCAGAGCATTCATCGAGGCAACGTTCTCAGCAGAGAGATTCCGGCTCAGAGTGCCAAAGGGCGTGCCTGGTCCGCTTCCGTTTCCAGGAGTCCGGTAACCGCTAATATCGAGCTCGCTGTACAGTTGGTCGAAGTGATGCTCGCCGTACAGCGGGGGAGCTTGCTGTGCAAGATCCTCCAATGCTCTCCGGGCAGCCTGGGGGTTCTGATCGATAAGGTTATTGTTCTCGTCGATGGGAAGGTTCGGAGAGATGAAGATCGAAACGGGCAGCGTAGCACGTAGCTGGGAACAAGCATCAGCAACTGGGCACTGTGACGGCCTTGGTCCTTGCTTACCTCACTGGTGTGACCATCCGGGTTGTGTAGCTGAACCCTGAACTTCAGTTTGTGTCTAATCTTGATACCCTTCGTGTCCGCATCCTGGAGACATTTGGTCAGGGTCTTGGGCATGTCCAAATATCGGCAGAACTGGTAGCCCTCCGCCGCCTCGTCGATAATCTCCAGCTGATTCTCTTCGTCCAATTCGTAGTTATCTGTGACAATGGTCCTGGTGGTCTTGTACGTGTTGCGGATGGTATCGGGGTCCTCGGGATTGAGCGTGAGATCGTGACTTTCGATGAGCTGAGAGGTAATCTGTCCGATCTTCAGGCCCTTCAAAAGAGGAATCAAGCGGAAATCCACGCGCAACGACGTGCCAAAGATGACCGCCTTGCTCGGAGTACTGATGGAATATTCGATCTTGTTGGGCCAGATATTCTCAACGGACTGAAGGTGCGTCTATCAGTACAGCTACTCCCCTCGAACATACTTGATACCAACTTACCATTGCATGTGCAAGCTCCAGAGCGCTAGGATCCAGCGTCCGGATGATCCTCAGTGGCTTCCTGACAACTATATCCTTTGCGTACTTTCGTCCGATCTCCGCTTTGAACCGATACGTGATCCATGTGTCGCTCAGACCCTCAATACTCTCCGGCAGGGAACCTTCCAGGATGACGTCGAAGGGAAATTCGTAGTTGTCAGCTGGCAGAATCTCCGTCTTCCCTTTACCGGCATCCCGAAACTTCCAGGTCTTCTCAAAGAAAGAACGTTCTCTCCAGGGTTTCCTACCTCCTCCAGCGGAGGTTGATGGGAGATGCCAGCTGGGAACGGAAAATTAGCACTAGTGCCCCAGTAGCAGAAATGATGAAAGGTCTTTCTTACCAGACCCGAGACATGCCTGTCAAATGCAGTTTCAAATGCTTTATCGTAAGCGGCTCGGACAGGCACAGCACAACCGTGCCGCGCAAATGTGCACTGGCTGCTTCGTGTTCATTGCCGCGGAAGACGATATAGTCCTCATCCAGCCTGCGCCAAAGTCTCAGTCAGATGCGACATCACTTGCGACTGAGATGTGATCTTGTTGATCTTACTCACCTGATGTCAAAATACTTGGCATGGCTGGCACTTCCACCACCGCTGAAGAAGCTGAGGGCCATTGCGAATGACTGACGCGCTGCAGGAACGCAGCTGCCAGCGCAAGGAGAGGCGCAAAGGGCAGCGATGGAAGGGAGAGAGATGCAGAGCTACACAGGAGATGTGAATGTGATGGGAGAAGGAAAAAAAGGCAGAAACAAAAAGCTTCTCGGTGATGAGATAGATCGACCCGGCAGCACCACAGATGCAGAACGGACCGGCGACGGGTCCCACACGCGCAATCCCTGGTGGGAGGAGCCGTTTCCGTTGTACTTGCCGGTTTGGCTAGGTTTGGCCGGAGTGGCAAGGCGGAGCCCGTGGAAGCACGTCGGAGCTGATGCAGCAGGTGGGAACTGGGTAGGTTCGTTGACAAGAGAGGTCACCGCAAACAATGAGATAGTGATACGGCAATACAGCAGTCGTCTGAGACAGGGAGATAGTTGCTGAGCATGCCTGGCTTATAAAAGACCAGGAGAGAGAGAGGAACAGGAGTCTGGGGCGATTGGCCGGATGCAGGAGCGAGCGACAATCCGCATGGATAGTAAGAAGCTTCAGCAGAGTAGAAGTAGCACGTTACGTCAAGACCATATACGATACAGTACGTCAGAGACAGGCAGCCCGGCGGCGGAGATGCCTGGTAAGGTAAAGTACTAGACGATACAGGGAGCGGCAGCAGGCACAACGGAGGAGCTTGGCTGCTTGGGGCGCAAAAGGCCTCTAATAATAATATTCCTGCCAGCACGGGAGGGGAGCAGACGGAGAAAACGGCAACAGAGATGCGTCGGGCCACGCCGTCTGTCACAGGATCGATCGCCTGCAAGGTCTCCTCCGAAAGCTTGGCAGGGCTGTGGTCTGGGCTGGCCGGCTCCTCGGGCCACTGCCGCTCCAACCGCTCTCAGGCTGCGATAAATAACATGGCCAGGGTGAGGCATCACCGTATGATCGTGAAAGACAGCATACCGTGGGCTCCCGACCCCTTTACTCGGGGCTGCAAAAGTACGGAGGACGGTCGACCGTCGGCCGTTTGACGACGACGGGATGCCAACCACCGGGCCTGGGCTCTGCCTGGTTTAGAAACATGGGTAGCACGCCGCTGCTTTTCCGCCCTGGGCAGACCGGCAACCCCACGGCAAACCTCCTGCGCTACGACTCTACTACAACTACAAATAGGGAAACCAAAAGGGGCACAGGGGAAGGCTTGCACGTTGCCAACCGGGGCTCAGGTGGAGAGCTCTGAGATCTCTCCTTGCAGCCCAGGACGTGGACGCTCCAAGACGTCGTGTCCACGTCAAGGAAACGCCAGCATCGCATCAGCAGCACGTTTCCTCTGTTCCCTCGACATCCGAAGTCCAGAACATCAGATCAGAGTTCAGGGACATGAGACGCGTAGCATCTGCTCTTCCCTGCAGGCCTGTTCAACGCTTCCCAAAGCATCCGCTGGCGCTGGCCCTTGCGCCGCACCGCCTCCCGCCGACGTTCTAGAAAACCTGCTGCTGCAGGCCTTGATTGATGGATCGACGGCGGGCGAAAATCGCGGCTGTCGTTCCATCAATGAAACCGCCAAGCTCCTTCCGTTCGATCCGTCCTGGCGCTTCTCCTTCGACCTGCCAGTAAGCGGACGGACAATAAATGGTAATTCATATATCATGTCTTCACCGGACAGCTAAGATGGCATGATTGCTCCCCCCAGATCTCTCGACAAGTCGACGTGAACCTTACACGGTAATACGACATCGAGAGTCTCTTTTCCCGTGTCGGTGTTTTCACAGACAGGTCGTCCCCTGACAGCAGCCCTACATGTCTACTTGGTTGATGCCTGTAGAGAAGTACTGTGGTTGATCATGGAGATCAGAGGGTTAGTCGAGCATAGTCGCATGGAGACAAAAAAAGCGTATGCTAAGGACGGGACTACGATGCGATGAGTCAGACCGCTGTGCGCTCCACTCCGATATGCTGCACAGCCAACGCTCGTCACTCGGTTCCATAAGAGTCTCGAAACGGCCGACTCGTCGACCGCACTCCGAGCCTGCCCGCCATCCCATCGCTTGCAGCTTCGCACTCACACCGTAGCCTGGTTAGAGAATCCGGCGGCCTTCATCCCGATGTCGACTCGAGAAAAATATCCCGCGGCCCGGGACCGGCAACGTCGCCCGTCACATGGCGGTCGGGCGACGTCGACCGGGATCTCTCCCGTAGACTCGAGTGATCGGATCCGTGCCCCTCCTTTGTCCTTGCACCAGTCGCACCATGCATTATCATCGACTCCCATCGTCTCACAACTGGCGTCACCACGTTAGCAAGGATCAGTGTGTTTCCCGTCTTGTCTCTCTGCAGCAGTACTCCCTGAATATGCTTTTCTCCCCTCCAAGACCGCAGTCTAGAACCAGGTTGGTTGACGATGGCCGTTGTCTAGTGCTGATATCGCGACGGCGTTATCTGTGAAAAAGTTCGATGCGCCCCACACCACTCTCCCAACAACGATCCATGCAGCGACTTTCAGGTACCGACGGGCAGCAAAGAGATAGAGCCAAAGTTTGCTCTGAGCCTATGTGCAGCTCACCCGTGGCGAGAACTGCCCTCATCACAGCTGCGCAACTTGCAAGCTACATGCATGCGACGATCACATCATTCCGGACCGGCGAAAGTTAGTAGAGTGGATCTTCAGGATAGCAGGGCAAATACGGAGTATTGCGAATGAGATTTTTGTGGCCAGTCATAGACCACTTCTGCTCCCTCCTGGCCCAGCGCACTGACATGGCGCATTGGCGCAGCCTTCCGCGTCGACTGCATGGGGATGATGCGCTCTAAGGTACTCCGTGGTCGACTTCGGGGAGGAGCTTACCGTGTCGTCGAGGGTACTGTGTACTGCGTAGCTCTTTTTGCTGTACTGTATGCTGTACTGTACATGTACATACTGTAAGGTGCACATGAAACGGCTTCCTACATCTGCAACCGCATGGCTAGCATGCATATGCCAGTATCCAAACCGACGATTGCGTCAGTTTGTAACTACGAAATCTAACTGCGGCACGAGATACGGAGTGCGTTGGCCACACCTAGCTCACTTCGAGATGTGATATCAGCTGTCATCGGATTGGGCGCAGGGAACTTTGATAAGCTATGACAAGGCCAAGGTTTGATTTCCTAAACTCATCCCCTGCGGAGCCACAAGGTCTCATTGACCTAGCAATGGCCGCTCTGCAATTGAGCACGGACGCCAATCTCTTATCCACTTAGGGCTTTTCCGCTCTTCTTTTCACGGCCTGTACAAGCTAAATGGAGCGGGTGGTAGTCGCTATCGCAGATCCGGTCCAGAGCTCCTGGCGGAAGGCCCACTCCGTCATATGGAGCTTCCTTTAAATGAAGCGGCAAAAAGGCTACACCGGAGAACTAGATGGGAAAGGAAGTATGGAAAAAGAGAAAAATTTCTTCATCACGCCATACCAGCGGCCAGTTCAAGTTCCAGGGGTTGAAAAGCCCTAGTGATATCGTCCCCTGTTCCTAATACCTGGTATTTTAAACTGGTGCCCACGTGCAAGCGTGATGGCATTGTGATCTGTCAAAGAGCAGCCATTGGCTCGGACTTGGTCACCGGCCTCACTCCTTCCCCCCCCCCCCCCTCCTTGATAGCAGAGACCTTACGGCGCAGCATAGCAATTGTGCGATCATTTTTGATAATCGCTCATTTTTATATAATTTTTCTCCCCCTCTTCTGGTGCGCAACACAATATTTTCTTCCGTGGAAAGCTTACGAATACTGCGTCAAAATTCTCATGGGAGAGACGAAAACAAATCAATTGTTTGCTAGTTGGGTTGTTTACCCCCTCCTGATTTTGACTAGACCGGATGACGCCGTTTCCAACATGGAAATTCAAATGCGAATCTGTGACATGTCCCGTTTACTGCCCTCAGCAATCTTAATAGCGTCGAAGAATGATATCTGTGTTTCTATTGCGACATACGTTGATTTCTTATTTCCACATCTACTTCATGCCGTGCCTTTCTCAGTCCCTTCGATGTTAAAATTGAACCGGACAACTTTGCAGCACATAAGGAAATTATCAATATGTATACTAACCGACATCATTCCAGAAAGCTTTCACGAGTCATATATATACAAGATCTCTTAAATATATTTGCACCCTCTATTCTGAATTTCTGAAAAGTCGGAATCAATGAACTTACGCAGGTTGCACCCACGTTGGCTGGTCCCGGTTCGGAAGACACTTGACCTTCCCTGGTGGCTGTCTCTGCCACTCCACCAGCTCCCCTTGTCTGGCCTTATCGCTGGAGATATCGACATGGTCGCCAACGTGTCCTCTCCGCTGCTTCGTCTTCATGCCTTCATCATTAGAGTATCCAACGTTCACCGCTGGCACCGCGAGCATCTTCCCCAGGTCCTGCCTCCACATGTCCTTAGCGAGTAAGGTCGCATCACCCACGTCGCACTCGTCCCTCTCGGCGCTGCGAAACTTCAGCTTCTTCGCCGCAAATGGAGCCGCATTGATCGTCACCATCCCTCTCCAGCACGAGTACACCTGCAACGGCTGAAAGGCCTCGTACCTTTCCCTGCTATCCGGCTCGTTCAGAAACAGTGCATCCTTATTGTAGTTCCACGACGGCGATGCGTCTTGTGGTGCCTCCAAGAATAGATCTCCCGCCATGGAGCGCGAGGCCCAGACGTCGTGGAACGCCGAGCCGGAGAGGATCCAATCAAAGGCGCAAGTCATGTGCGCGGACTGAGAGACGTGCTGGTATAGTAGTTCGAGGATATCCTCGGGACAGAGAGCGACATTGTCCATGAAAATTATGGTCGCATCTGATGAATGTGCGCTGCCGCTGTCGATGAGCGGCGCCAGTGCCATATTCCGCAGTTCTGACATCGCAGCAACTCTGTCCACTCCGTTCCTTGCCGTGTCCACAGAGCTCGCGTTGAGATGGAACTCCGCGCCCATCAACTGAATCTCCGCTTTCACGGTAGAGAGGATGTCGTAAGTGCTGTCATCTGAGTGGCCCTGGACCACTGACACGGCGCTGTAGTCTGGACCTAGGTATATCATCGTCTGGACGATGCTGCTCATTAGACGTGGAATTAAATCGACGGATTGGTATGTGTCCAGCGCGAAGAAGTGTTTGATTTCCTTGCGATTGCCATTGCCGTGGTGGTAGCCGCCGTAGCTTCGTCTTCTAGCGCTACCAGGCCCCATTCGCAGGCTGCTATACCGAGCTCCCGAACGACGTTGGGCAAGCAAGTCGGGGAATGGTGGTGTTGGCGTTGTAGTTCATGATGGCGTGGACGTACTTGGATACTTGCTCGCCGCTCATTTTCGGTAAACATGACATGGATGGTGTCGGTTCTGCAGGTGACGGCAACGGCGCCTTGTGTTGAATCTCATAACCCTCATTCTTAACTGGAACAGGCGACTCGACTTGAATGTTCGTTCGAGACGGCTCTCCGTGACCACCTCCCGTAGCATTCGCTGATCCTGCTTTCTGAACCACAACGACCCCACCACCACCATCATTATTATTATCATCCTCACCACTTTGCAGTAATCGTTCAACCGTGTCAATTCGCATTCCCGCATTCCCACCACCGACAACACCACCATTATCACTGCCATTATTCATATTCTTGCTATTCACCTCATTCATATACTCCTGATACTTCCTAGCCGCCTCGCGCATATCAACCAGCAGGTTCGTCCTAATATTCTCAGTGTCCCAATTCACATTTTGGAGCTCGTGAATATGAGACGCGAAGAACCACACCGCGAGGACCAGGGTCGATGCAAAGAGTAATTGAGTCCGACGGGATCTCATTTTTTATATGTGACTGTGTAGCAGGGGACGGTGATCCCGTTGCCTGATGACCCATATATGTATATGAACAGTAAGAGAGAAGAAAGGGGAAAAAAGAGAGGGAGGGAGAAACGTCTCTCAGAGCATACGGTGATGGGGCCTTTAAAACCAACCGGCCGTCATTATGTATGTAGGTATGTATTATGCGTAGGTATGATCCCTCTTTCTCTCTCTCTCTCTCTCTCTCTCTCTCTCTGAGAGAGAGTGTGTGTATGTACTTCTACCTGACGCATAGCAGGTACATACATCAGAGTTCCTTGGTTAATGCATGAATAATGACGTTACCAGTACCTAGTCAACCTTCCAACCTTGTAAATACGACTTTCCGGATACGGAAACCAGTCATGAGACCCGACCGTGACCTTTGAAACTTAAAAAGCAACCTCAGCCGGATGCAACCGAGACGGAAAACCAAATGCGTGATAAAAAAACTTTAACTTTGTGTTCTTGTTCATCGTTTCATTCGAGTACCACTAATGATCCAAGCATTTGCTTCCTGGATGAAATAAAGTGGATGGTGGACCTGTTCTGGGCCCTGCTCTCCCCGCCCCCGACCCCCCGGGTTGGGTGCTGAGGAATGTGGGATACATGCATGTACAGTACAGCGCCTAGAGACAGACACACCAAGGCAGGACCGGACAGGGCGTTGTTCGGTGCAGAGGTCCATATGCGTCTCGGTCTAGATTTGGAGAGTTTTATTTTTCACTCCGCGACTTGTAAAGCATTACAGAGCATATATAGATTCATGTGCAGTAGGTACTGTACTGTCTCAATATACAGGTTTGTCAGTTATCACATTACACTTTGAAATACAAACACTATTAATATATTGTTTCCTCGTCTACATACTCTTTCTCTCTCGAGAAAGTAGGAACACAGAGTGTATATATATATATATATACATTTTCCCTACACCCTAACCACAATGGTAATTCTCATCGGGCGGGACCTCCGTTGCGACGCTGACTAGGGGCCAATGGTCGAAGAATACCTACCAATTATCAAAATTACCGGAAGACGCACTTACATGGATCTAGAAAACCAAAAGGCAAAACCGCTCTCCTGTGTTTGTACATACGGTGTATCTGTATCTTCTATAACCCTGGATATGACAAGGAAACAAGACAACAAGGCTTATCAAGTATACACATCGCGCGAGCCCGATCAATCCACTGCGATAAAACTCCCCAACCAAGCAAGCATCGAGGCACAGAATATCAGAATAGAATAGAGAGCATGTAGTAATAGTGGCGTGGGAAAATATGAAATAAATGAAACAGCAAGACCCAGCTCAAGCTGTCATGCCCCATTTCCCGTGTATAGGTATGTTCATATTGCCGGGATCCCGCCTGCTCGCTCGTCTGAAGGCTAGGTATCTATCAGACGCGTTGTGGAGTGAGAATTTGATCAATCGATAGGATTGTCGTGCGAGGGCGGATGGTAGAATGAAAACAGTAGAAAAAGGGTAGTTGTTCTGTAGTAGAGGAGGAACGGAAGGCCGTAAGGTCGTCATCAGTGGTGGTCCGCTGTTCGGGATCCCAACCATCGATTCGATTCCCGAGTATAACGCAGTCCACCCAGCTGAGACCGTTCAAAGTGGGAGATAGGTAGGTATCCACAATACAGTCGGAGGAGTCACCTCCGCCACCTTGGAAGGACTACCCCCCATCTCAGGCCTAAGGGACAGCTCGTTCATTCATAACGTCACCATCGACCTCTCAAAAACCGTAAACCCGCAAAAGAACCTTCTCTCCTAAGCACTGCACTTAGAAGATCCACCCCAGCACAACATACAACCCGACGCCCGCACCGACACAGATACCGGCGACTTTCAACACGGCAACTTTATCGCCTTGCCTCGCCATGCGGGTCAAGCGGCCCGCGCTGCCCTTGAGACTCGTCGAGAGGGAGGAGAACACTTCACTCTGTTGAAATTGCAAGCAATCGTGTTAGTTGGACACCATGACACATTTGATGGCAGAACACGGGGCCCACGGGGATCGGATCGGGATCAGGATAAAGGGCGCTAAACGAACCGTGCTATCTATCGTCCCCTGATCGCGGGCATTATCATATATGTCTATCGTGACGGACTTGAGGGCGGAGGTCTTCTGGGAGAGGGAGTTGAGGAGGGCGTTATTCTGTCTGTTGCGATGTGAAGGCACTCGTCAGCGGCCAGTCGAGTATGTAAACTTGCCTGCTCAGGCGAGGAAGGAAACAAAGATATGGATGGCCACATTGTGATACTGAGGCGACCACATTGTGATAGAAGAGAGAAGAAAGGGGTCCTTACTGCTCGCGCTCGTAGGCGTCACCCATTGTGACTGGCGTTGACCCCTGTCTAACCGTCTTCCAATGTCCTGGATTTTCCCCAGCTCTAAGTTGTCTTAGAGTAGCTTGTCGTCGCAATCGGGCGATTGTCTAATAGCTTGTAATGAGCAAGAGGTGTACTTGAGAGACTGGAGGCCGAGACAACTCCTGGAGGTGGATGGTCGAGGATGGCGACGGCAGATGTCACAACCCCGGAGTGTCAGGCTGACCGCCCGCCGGCTTGGCGTCTGGACCAGGCTTTACGACACGGGGAATCTAGTCACATGATATGCACCAGAGCGTAAACATTTACAGCAGAACTCTACAGGTCCCAGGGAATATCAGGGAATGTACTTTCTTTTTGATAAATTAAAACGTTCGAGACGAGAAAGGAAAAGGGTGAAATAAGTTTTTTTTTTTTAGCAGTGAGATATACAAAAAAGTTATATTTACATCAGGTCCCGCCCGGGATCGAACCGGGATTAGCGGAACAGTGGCTCCGAAGCTCGGTCAGAATCCGCTGTGATAGCCATTACACTACGGAACCTCCAATTGCTGATTAGTAATACTAATATTTCCTTCTTGTAATTTCCAGCTTAAGATTGTTTTCGGCATCATTGTCGCATTCTGGAGAGCAATAAGGGTCTTATCAGATTTAAGTGTTCTACATTGTCCTGAACGGGGACGATCGATCAAGCTTATCTAGCTGGAAAGAATAGGCATATAAGTAGGGTTCTGTGGAACATCTTATTGACGAAGGTACCTGGGGGCCAAGCGATGAAGGATCAGGAGCGCTGCTTAAGGCACACAATGACCTTAGAAGGCTACCTCGTGTATATATACATTCTTTAGAGCATCTGCATAGATCTTGTATCAGAGCAATTCCCCAAGAGATAATCCACTCCTAAGAATCTAGATAAGAAGGAAGGCATAGTTGAATATGAAGAGTGTATGAGTATGTAATCTAACAATCCCCGTCCCTTGTTAAAAGACGCCTTCTCTGCATCTGTGTGGAGTCCGACTTACCTGTAGACATTATGATATCCCCACCTTGAAACTACAGAATTAAAGAGTGCAGAAAGCCTCGTGCACTATTAGCATCTCATGCTACAAGCTATATTCTCTGATGAATGTAGAAATTCAAATCAAGAACTACCTTCCTCCAAAGTGTTGATATACTCCTCCTGTTAGGTGCAAATATTCCAGCACCTAGGGGTTCTCGGGATCAGTCAGTGTAATCAACTAATGATGGAAAAGGAAGGCAATATAGATTGCCAGGTATAGCAGCTATTTACCAGATAGAAAAAGGCCTTCTCGACCAAGGCTCCAACGACAAAACGTTAGTCTTGCCACACTCACAAGCTGGCATCTGTAGTTTTCTTCCTGGTCCTCAACAGATGTCTCCTTCTAAGAAATGACTGGTTGGACCTACCAACAAGGTCGGTTCTGTAGTGTAGCGGTTATCACTTCGGATTCTGATTCCGACAACCCCGGTTCGATTCCGGGCAGGACCTACCAGGTCAACCTCCGCCAAGCGCGGGGTTTCCTTTTTTGGATTTGATTTTTTATCCTCACCGTCCTCTGATCGAAAACCATATATATACATAGAACCGAGATTAGCGGAACAGTGGCTCCGAAGCTCAGTCAGAATCCGCTGTGATAGCCACTACACTACGGAACCTGTTTATTTACTACCCCTTCCCAGTAGAACTTATCAGTCAACCGTCTCGGTGTGTTTATAACTGAGTCTCACTTGTTCCCGTGAAGCCCCCACAGATATAAAAAGGGGAATGGTGCTTCGCAAGAAACTTTAGCGGCAACTTCCCTAAGCGATCCCGGGCGGGACCTTTTTTGCCTTTTCCCCAATTTACTTTAGGAAGTCGTTGCGATTTCCTCGCCAGATTCTTTTTTTATATGATTACTTCTCTGGTCTAATTTATGTTCTACTCTTCCCGCTCAAGCATAAAGTCTTAATTTATACATTTCGCATCATGCTGCTTTTTGCATACAGGACTAGAAATGGCTTGAACCGGAACTCCATAGAAAACAAACCTTTTGATTCATGTTGTGTTGGAGGTTCTTGGGTCCACAAGACGAAGTCCAATAGGAGTAGTCAAGGGAAATTAGGTACAAACAATATGGACGGCAAATGAATAAGAGCGTATCAGTCGTCACAGGCCGCATAACGTTATGCCGGAGGGTGCAGGAAATGCTAGATAAATGGAAAACAAATATGAAAGCCAAGACAAAACCCCCAAATGCTATGCTGCCAATAAATCAGACATGTGTGCAAAGTAAAATGGCCAGTCAATAAATTAGAAGTTGTGCCGTGATATGTGCGAAGCACATCAATCACCGTTAAAGAAAACGGTGGTAGCAGAGAGGCGAGAGAACAGGGGCGGAATTGTCTGAGAAGAACACCAGCTATTTCATTCTCATGAGTATGTAACGATATTTTCATAGCCAAAAAAGAATCCCACCATCATTGTACAATGTCTATGTGCGGCCTCGACCCATAAAACACAAGGGTGCGTCTGTACGCCTGTAGAAGAACCAACGGTATTCAGAATAAACTGTCACAGCCCCGTTACCACATATCGTCGTCGTCATCCAGCTGCGCATCATCCCCAAAGGATGAATGCCCATATTGCTGGTGGCCCGGCCCGTACATATTATTGTTTTCGTAGCCGTGCTTGCTGCCCCTCGACTGTGATCTGTGGCGGTCGTGTCGGTCATCAGTTTCGTAATCGTACATTTGAGATTCGTCGTAGGAGACGTCGCCGTACTGCTGCTCCTGCACCTGCTGCAAACATCAGAACTTGTATTCAACAGACGTTCACAGTTATTAACCCACCTCTTGATATGACTGGTATTGCGAATACGCATCCTGCTGACTACTGGCCTTCTGTTGCCTCTGTGCAGGAGACGTTGGAAGCATCATTTGAGGGTGCATTTGCTGTACCTTGGCGAGGTACGAGTACATAAAGTTGCTGAGAAGGACCTGGGAATAAAGGGCTCGTCGAGGGTTCGCAAGCTTGATGTGTGCCATTCTATAGATGGCTCGTTCCTCCAGGATCGAAAATCTGGACCAATTGTAGTCGATATCCGGTCGAAGCTCGCGCACAGGAGGGTCAGGCGAGTAGTTCCGAGAGGAGCTCTTTTTGTGACCTTCACCACTGCTTCTCTTTTTCCCACTTCCAAATATGGAGGAGAAGATTCCAGAGTCCTTCTTCGATTCTCCAGACGACTTTCTGGCACTTTCTTTGCGACGTTCCTCATCCAACTTCACTTCTGACCGATCCAACACAAGGCTCTCTCGTCCCCGCTGACCACTATCAATAGAAGTCTGCAGAACGTCGAGGCGTGTGCTATCGTGCATCTTCTCCACAGATTCTGTTCGTTTCGACTTCACCTTCTTGGAATCGCTGTCCTTGTCCTTCTTCTTGTCTTTTTCTTTCTCCTTCTCTTCATTACCGAGCAGCCAGTGCCAGCTAGACTTTCTGGACCCATCCGACTCTTTCTTTTCCTTGGATTTCCTGCTCTCCGATTTCTTGTTGTTGTTATTATTATTATCCTCGGTTGTGGTAGGAATGAACGACAGACTGTCCGTCCGTGGAGCGTGCCCAGGGAGAGCTGACGGATTGGCAGCCACATCAGCAATTGTTTGTGTACTCTCCTTGACGGACTGTTTCGTAAGGGACGGCCGCCTAGACCCTTTGCCACTGATGGGTTCTTGGGGCAAGGGACCCTGGGGCGGTAATGTAGGCGGAGGGTCATGGGAAGATGTACGTTCCGGTATGTAGTTCTGCTGTGAGTTGGAGCCTGGGACTGCTCGGTTCTCATCTTGTGCAGATCCTTCGGGGATCTGTGGGACCTTTTGAGACCGCGGGGGAACTTGCAACGTTGACCGCCCGTTGGAGCTGATACGAGAATGCCACTGCCGTGTCTGAGGAGGTGCACTCGCCCTGTTCTCAGAGTCCGGCTGTTCTAATATGGTCTCGAAATTGGAGCTGGACGTGCTCCCCGGAGGTAGAGCTGTACTCCGAGCGGGTTTCGAGTGGTCCAGTGTTTTTCCTGAGCTTGGTGTGGGATCTGTTGGTGTGCGAGTTAATCCTGCAATGGGAGGGGAATCGTCTGAAGTAGTAGTCGTCGCCGCTGCTGATACGTCGCTTGACTCTGAAGCTCTGCTGGCATGTCTCTTGGAGTAAGGTGGTCTTTGGCCGTTTTTCAAACTAGCTTTCCTATATTGTGTCCTGGTAGATCTCCTAAGGCTGTGACCTGGGGGTGCAGGAGGTAGGATCGGTTTATCCTCGTTATCGGACATATCAAGACTTTGAATGCCCTGAAGGAGAGACACTGCCTCCTTATTCAACTGCTTCGAATCGTCCACAAGGGCCTCCAGATCATGCAAGTTCGGGTTCGGATGATCCGGCTTGCCTTTCTGGGCCTGCGATCTCTTCCTTTCCAACCTTTCCGCTCCATCGGTGTAACCACTTGAATTGTCTATCTGTCTCGACAGCATGGACTTCTTTCGCCGTAGGCTACCACCTGATCCCAGCAAGTCGGAACCCGAACCGGAGCTAAACTCGCCTGACCTCCGCTTTATTTGTTCTGCCTTACTTTCGAGAAACGACTTGAATTCCTTCGGAGCCAATTCAGGATGCAGGCGCGCGGGCACCCAGAACAAACGAGACGTATCATTTTCGTCCGCTGAGGGAGAGGGCGCTATCGATGGCATCACCAGATTCGAGCCGAAGGACGGAAGATCCGGATCGCCAGTGGCTGTGAGATCCATTGACATCCGCCTGATGGCAGCCAGGTTGCTGAGCTCCTGGGCCACGGCGGCGGGGTTGGACTCATAATCGATGTCATTGAGAGGGAAGGAGGTCGTGGCAGTGTCGGCGGGCGAGTTGGATCCAGACATTGACGACCGCGCATCGTGAGCATTTGTCTTGCGATGATTCTGGTCCCCGTTCGAGGTCCCATGGGCCGACTCTTGCGTCTGCTGGGAAGATGGTGACTCCAAGGCCCTCGTGCTGTGGAAGGAAGTCGATATGGATTCGCCCAGCGGCGAAGTAATGTAGCTTAGGCGTTTGGAATCCCTTTTGTTGTCGTAGTCATCGTCGTACATGTACCCAATGGCCTCGGTGACATGATGGCTCTCGTCACTTATCGATAGATGCGGGACATGGCCTCTCCTCGTCGCGTATCCACCGCTAGCCTCTCGAGGACTCGTTGAGGTCTGCTTAAGACGTTGTAATCAGTACAGTCCCAGTTTCACGGACCAAGAATGGATCCGGGTTCGGGGTTGGAGCGTGATCATCCCGCGCTACTGATGCCGGGGCGGTACCGGAAAACGAGTTGGCTCGTACCCAAGGTACTGGCCCCCAGACTGATTGTAGAGGGGAAAGATGATTAAAGCATCTTGCGGGGATAACGCACCTGCATGGGAATGGGGTCGACGTGGGACGAGGGAACAGATGAAGCTCCCTAGGAGGAGGGCGGGAGAGGATCGCTACGGGGTTGATGCACCGCCTGCGCCGGAAGACAGCGAGGAGGAAAGGTCATCGAAGCGAGGAAGGAGGGAAGGAGAACGAGAACATTCGAAGAGAGAAGACAGTACCGGGATGGGAGAAGGGGTTGTGCATTCGGAGAGGAGGAACGAGAGAGCTTGAAGGTTGGTTGGTCGAGGGAGTGGGAGAATGAGGAGGTGGAATTCGGGTTCAGATCCCCAGGTGAGTTTGAGGGCGCAGTCAGGCGCTGGCGCAGTGCAGGCGCAGCTATGCCCCGTCCACCATGCGCTTGTACGTACAAACAGCACAACATCCTGTCCATTCCCGCCGCTCTAGAGGCCTGAAAGCGCTTGGGCTGAAGTCATTTTCTATGATTGTGGCACTATCCCCCCAAATTCACGTTGTGGACCATCACCGTCCCCCCCCTCCCCCCACCTTCACCCTGAACACCTGCACATAGAGTGTGAAACGCCCGGCGACTACAGAATCAATGATGAGCATCAACTTGGCAGTCACAACAACACACCCACTACAGAGATATTGCAAAATCAGCTGATTTTTCAGCAGCTCTCTATTGATCACATAACACCCTGGTTGCCGACACGTAGTCCACAGATACCAGGCGGGTGACACAGATCACGAGTCCTGATATCTGTCAGCTCACTGTCGAATCTGAGATCCGAATACAATCTCAGATCAGAACTAGAGGATGACAGCCTTATTCTCTCTAGCAGCGCCTCATACCAGCAGGCAACAGAGGAGGCGCGCGGAATCTCCGCTGGCTGTTCCCATGAAAAGGCGAATTCTAAATCCAGCATTAGCTGACACAGCTCACGAGCCTTCTTATCGCAGTGAGCGAGCAACGTCTCCAGAGATGAGCGCGACGACATACAGGTCGAGTCAGGCATCGTAGCGACGTCCAATGCCCTCTCTCCACCTATTTTATGTCCCTATCCACTGAACAGCAATCTTGTCCCCTCAGCCATGCCCATTCATCATAACAAAGTTAGGTGTGACACTTGAGCCTTTTACTTTGTAAAAAGATTTTCGATCTGGGAAGCCTACAGAGAGAGCCCTTGTCGCTTGGATGCTGCACAACCAACCCCAGGATGGGGACATGGACCGCGGTCCAGGCTGTCCCACCGATCGACGTCCTTTTGCATGCAAACCTGCTTCGACACTCGCCATGCTCAGGGGAAGGTAGTGACTGTTACTTGGGAGAGACAATATACAATTGGCAACTATGTCTATCCAGAACAACTTACAACATACAAATTTCGACTGCTGAAGTGGACAAATCCATCTTTGCATACGCACATTATGGAAATCCCCACACAATGAGTACAGTAAGCGGCGGGTCAGAAATAAGGGAGATGTTCAGCTCCGGTAGGGACCCTGGTTTCTTGATAGGACAAATCTTTACACAGTGAACACTTCGTCCGCATGCGGAAACCATGCGCGCTGACTTGAAGTCAGTTGGTAGGCGTCCTGGTGTTGTTTATGTTCCTGTTTCGTTCTTGGGAACAAATGTACGGGGAAGCCTCGGTGAAACTTTTGAGCTAGAAACATCCTCCAGTTCCATGGCAGTAGTAATAATCCCGGGAGCAACGACTCAATAGAACATGCGCAAGTCAGAGAGAAAACTACCTATCATCGCGTCCCCAAGGTCCATACCGTACTGTATAGGAGGGAGAATGGATAGAGTTTACCAAACGGCGGAAAGACGCGCAGAACGTTGGAACGACCCCTCCCCTCGTGATCTTCTCTCTCCCAGAGCCCCGTGCCAAGTTCTATCTTTGGCGCCCGCCAAGCCCCACGATCCTGGAACCTGAAGAAGGGCTGGACCGCCGACCGCCCCCCCTGACTCTGAGCGAGGCAACGAAACTTACCGCCGCCTGCATTATTATTTGTTGTTCCGTAGATCTCCGCAGTGCTGTACGCAGTGTACCTATACAGGGGAGCGCATAAAAATTTAAGTATGTCATGCGATTTCATTCCCTTAAGATAAGCGCGTGGCCTAAATTGAAGTGACCTGGAACGATTAGTCATAATAAACAATGGAGTTGAGCTAACTAGTTAATTCGTCGTCGCTGACGAATATTGCACACGTCCCGCAGTCATGACTTTTGACTTTAAGAGTTATCACTGCTGCCTATCCTCTCCACCAACGCGTCACTCATACGGCGTCTCGTTGCTAACACTCGCGAATAACTACATTGAATTCTCCTCTACGATGAACATCAGTCCGAAGATTGAGCACATGCAGAATGAGCAATGTAATTTTATTCAAGATCTATGGCCAGTCCAAGTCATGCATGTGGTCGATAGATAGGTATCTGACAGGAGAAGGCGAAATTGGGTTTGACTGCACATCACTAGGTATGTCTACCCAGGATGATTATCTCGTGCTTCGCTAGTTGCGGAAGTTAAGGCCACCATTGAGCGGAGATGGCGTCGATGAACCGATGGGTAATCTGTAGGTAAATACGCCTAGGCACCTGGGTATCCTACACTACATGCAAGAGACCTAACATTGCCTTATCTCAACGGATTTGGCAGCATCTAACCCTCCGAACTTGAAAACAGCAGTCATTGCCTCCAAGTAGACCAGATACCAGAAGACTTCTATCTAAAGCCGTTCTTGTCTTTTCTTTCCTTCCCAATGTGCACACTAGGGGTTTAAATCTGGACGAGCAAAGAACCCAAAAGCGGATGCAAAAAAACTGACTAACTACCAGAGCTAACTGACTGACTGCTGAGCACGCACAGTGTGGAAGAAAATAAAAATAAACCCGGAACCGCAAAACGGCAAGCGAGGTAAAACAATAATGACACAGAAGCGCATTCAATATCCAAAACTGAGACAGAGAAAGTAAATCAGCAGCAAACAATTCTGTCCACCGCGATGCTGGAAGAATACGGAGAGAAACGAACGTGGGAGGTATTTAGGAATCGGAACCATCCAACTCAAGCCAAACCAAGCCAAGTCGAAACTCCGGCGCTAGGCAACACAAAAGCGGAACAGGGATGGGATAGGACAAAAATGTTACGAAAGCAGGGAGGCGGGTGCTTATGTAGGAGGAACCAGTCTCGGACCGTGAACACAAGAAGGCCCCAGTTTTTGATCGTCTGTTTCATTCTCAGGTCGTTATTGCTAGATAGTCCCCGGCTTCTCGCTCATGGTATCATTCGGCATATAAGGTAAGGGGAGAGATGGCTTTAAGGAGTTTCGACGTAGTTTCTGGGTGTCGAGTCAGTATCAGATGCGCATTTCACGTCAAGGTATCACGGCGTCCGCTTGAAAAGGATACTTACGCTGGGAAAATCCCAACCCTGTCACCTATTCGCCCCGTCCACCAATCTTCCTTCTTCTCAGTTCGCTTTAGGATCGTGATGATCTCGCCCTTCTTGAAGCCTAAGTCGCCTTCCTGATCTGGATCAAACGTGTACAGCGCAATGGCTTGATCTTTCCGAAGCGACGAAACGTCGCCAGTCCGCTGCGGGAATACTGGCTTTGGAGCAGTCGGCCGGCTGGGTTTCCGGTCAGAGTAGACGTAATTGTTTTCGTATGCAGTGGTATGGCTCCTGTTACGCCCCATTGTATCGAAGGTCTCGTTAGGGTTCGCGCGGGTGCTGTAGGAACGATTTAGACCACCTGAGGCTGGACGGTCGTACACATCATCCGCCCAGGTATTTGCGCGACGCGTAGGCCGATCGCGATACTCGTAGTCGTCATAATAACCGGTGCGGTCCCGTCTTACACCCTCTCCGTACGCTTCACCTCTGCGGCCTTCCCAAACGACATCATCGTGGTTGTCGTCATAGATCGGAATATCGTTGTACATCGAGTCTCCTGAATACATGTTTGCACGGCCGGAGAAAGCCCGCGAGTTGAGAACACGCATGAGGGGTTCGGCCGCTGGAGGCGGTCTGATTGACCCTCCAAGCAGCTGGCGCGCGGTTACCCTGCTGTTGTAGAGCTTCTCATTGGCATCCTTGCGTTCCACCAACATGCTTCCCTCCAAGCTTACACCAGCGAACAGGCCCTTGGTCTTGGAGTAGGAGAATACAGCCGCGACGCCTCTTGTGCTCGCTGCACCGGCTGCCTCTGCATTTCGTCCAACAGGTCCTGCAGCGATTGAGACGTTCCCACCGAGGGTCAGAGTCCCAACTTGCGAGAAGGTCCGCACGGCGGCCGCATCGTTAAGGATGAAGACAAAATCTGTCAGTTCAAATCCGATTTGCCCTCCAAACCCAGCGCCTGCGGTCGCGATCGCAGAGGGAGCCGACCACGAACCATCTGCGAGACGAGCAACAACGACACCGGACCCGAATCGAGCGGACCCAAGGAAACCGGCCTTGAGCACAGTAAGGATAGCAAGACCCTGCAGAGAGGGGTTAGAACCACGAACGGACGATTATGGATTGTATCCTCTAACCTTTGCTCCAGCAAGAATCTCTGGGGGAATGATCTTATCCGGGCCAAAGGCTTGTCGTGGGTCGACGAAGGAAGCCAGGATCTTGCCAGCCTTCCTACATTCGCCTAATGAGCGCTGTCAGCCGAATGGGTCCTAAGATTGCGGGGAAGCGGACAAGCCGAGGGCGGCACATACTCCTCATAGAAGAGGGCAGCGGATTGTGTATACCGAGAGGCATCTTTCTTGCTCTTGTCGAGGCCCGAGATAACCAGCTGGAGAGGGGAGGTCAAGGACTGGAGAGATGAATGGGGTAGAGGGAAGAGCTGCCGCGATGGAGTAGATAGGCGAACGGAGGTGGGCCTATGACGGCTGATCGCGGCCCTGGGCCAAAATAGGTACGGAAGGATGCCTGTTGCGGCGTAACACTCCGTGAGACACGAAGTTATCCGGAGAATCTTGTCTCCGCTGCCCACAGGATCTGGATGCTATATGAGATAAGCCTACAAAGATGAGTTTGGTGTCGCACGACGCCTGGAGGGACATCATGGAAGAGGGCGGAAGTGTCCCAGTAAGCTAGGCTGAGAGCATGTGGGCGGCGTGGCGCCCAGGCCTAAGAGTGGCTGAGCGACGATCGCTCTCTGAGCTGCAGTTCGTCATCATCGGGGGTGGGACAGCCCGCGAGGGTTAGTCGGGGTTATCAAAGTGCACCAGGCGAAACGAACAAAAGAAGAGAGTAAAGACTGAAAAGGAGAAGAGATTCAGCTCTTCCAAAGTGTTCGGTAGAGATGAATTTATAATTTCATCAATGGACTCCCCTTGGTCCTTGGCTGCCGGCGAGTGTGCACGATGCACGAGCAGTGGTGGATTCCCCAGGCCACAAGGCTGAGTTGGGCCGGGCCCATGTTGTTCCGGCCAGCTCCTACTTGAGGTTAGATCCCTCAAAATAACCCAAGTATCCAGCTATCCCCGGTCCTTTAGGCTCCGGATACGTTTAATGTCCTCTTGATAGTGTCGAGTATGTGTTGGCGGTAGATTGAAGGCAAAGGCGTCTCTTTCGCCTGGTGGCGCAAATGGCTACGGGTTTGTGACAGCAACGTATGCTCTCCGGAAGCTGGCGTACTGATACTCTCCAGTGCGAATCTGCGTGTGCGGGGACGAGGGAACGGGCAAGTCCAGCCTGATCACCTCCCTCGTCAAAGGCGTCTTTGTGACAAACAAAATCCAGCCGATCCTTCCTCAGATCACCATCCCTCCTACCATTGGAACCCCCGAGAATGTAACGACGACGACAGTGGTCGACACCTCGGCCCTGCCGCAGGAACGAGGCAATTTGGCCAGGGAGATACGGAAGTCGAATGTGATTCTACTGGTCTATTCGGATCACTACAGCTATGAAAGAGTAGCCCTGTTCTGGCTGCCATATTTCCGGTCATTGGGGGTCAACGTGCCGGTGGTCTTGTGCGCGAACAAATCGGATCTGGCTGCGGAAGGCAGCGAAGCACAGGTCATCGAAGATGAGATGCTGCCACTGATGGCGGAATTCAAGGAGATCGACTCGTGTATCCGGTCCAGCGCCCGCGAGCACCGCAACGTCAACGAGGCCTTCTTCCTGTGCCAGAAGGCCGTGACCCATCCGATTGCACCCCTATTCGACTCCAAGGAGTCTGTCCTGAAACCTGCCGCTGCTGCTGCCCTGCAGCGCATATTCTACCTCTGTGATAAGGATCGCGACGGATATCTATCAGATAAGGAAATCGAAGACTTCCAGATGAAATGCTTTGGAAAGCCCTTGAGTGAGGATGACCTCATCCACATCAAAGAGACTATCCAAAAGGCACATCCGAACTCTGTTACGCCGCAGGGAATTGACTCCCGTGGGTTCCTGCACTTGAACAAGCTCTATGCGGAGAAAGGACGTCATGAAACGGTGTGGATTATCCTGCGGACATTCCAGTACACGGACAACTTGTCGCTTCAAGAGAGCTTCCTCCATCCGAAGTTCGAAGTGCCTCCGTTCGCATCAGCTGAACTGTCGCCAGAAGGATATCGTTTCTTTGTTGACCTTTTCCTTCTTTCTGACAAAGACAATGATGGGGGCTTGAATGATGCCGAATTGGCTTCCCTGTTTGCCCCTACCCCTGGCTTGCCTAGCTCGTGGGCAGATGGCTCTTTTCCGTCCTCCACGGTACGCAATGAAGCTGGCCATGTTACTTTACAGGGCTGGCTGGCCCAGTGGAGCATGACCACCTTCACGTCTCCAAAGACCACCCTGGAATATCTCGCTTACTTGGGATTCGAATCTTCTGACGGAAGCAATCCATCTACGACAGCAGCTTTGAAGGTTACCCGACCACGAAAGCGTCGACGACGACCCGGTCGTGTGGGACGCAATGTCGTGCTCTGTCATGTACTTGGGGCACCAGGCTCTGGGAAGTCGTCCCTGCTCGACGCTTTCCTGTCGCGCGGGTTCAGCTCAACATACCACCCCACAATCCAACCACGAACGGCGGTCAATACTGTAGAACTGCCCGGTGGGAAACAGTGCTACTTGATATTGGACGAGCTGGGCGAGTTGGAGCCGGCTCTGCTCGAGAACCAAACAAAACTGCTGGACCAGTGCGATGTGGTCGCATACACCTATGATTCCTCCGATCCGGACTCGTTCGCGTACATCCCTGCGCTGCGGGAGAAGTACCCTCATCTGGAGGAGCTTCCGAGCGTTTTCATCGCCCTGAAGGCGGACCTGGACCGGACGACGCAACGAGCGGAGTGCCAGCCGCACGAATACACGGCGCGACTGGGGATGCCGGGTCCGCCGCTGCACGTGAGCGTGACATGGAGCTCAATCCAGGAGCTGTTCGTGCACATCGCTGAGGCTGCGATGGAGCCTAGCACTGCATTCCCGCGGACGGAGGAGGATGTGGAGGGCAAGTGGATGGCCTGGGGGATCGCGTTGGGGGCCGTGGTCTGTGCTGGAGCGGCAGCGGTGGTGATTTGGAGAAGAGTGACTGGGAGCAGTTGATTATAGTTGATGCTTTCGATCTGGGTCATGGATATCCGTGATGATAGTGGTGGCACGTTGTGACTTTTTCTTCCACGCAAGTCACGTACATGCAGATACCCTGAGGAGTTTATGTATGTGGCGGAGCACGTATACACAGGTCTGGGAGGTATAGCGTGGTTGATATAGTTGTATTGTTCCCAGAAAACGTGGTTGAAGACACGTTTATGCTCGGATGCTGTCGTGCCGCGCTTTGCGGGGAAGCCATGTAAGCAGACGATCCTAGTCCGACCGCGGAGCGCAGCACACAGATGAAGCTTGTTCACATCCATCCTTGTCCGTCCGCAGTCCTGGGATGCAGGATGCATACATCATGATCAGGTAGTAGCGGTGTTATGAGCTAGTGCTACCAGTAGAATGTTCTCACTACAGTACCCCCAGTTCTATGGTCTAATTTCCAGGCGAAATACGTGAATCATGACAGGTTGGATATGTAGTCGACAGAGAGTTGTTACCGGCGGGTGCTTGGAGAATAGGCCCGGGGCGCAGGAACAGCGGGGTCGTTGCCTGGCCCGCTTAACCTACCCCGGATTCTCGAACACGAGCCGTTGACTTTCTCGTCTCCACGTCGATGGTCTTTATAGCCTGAGTCCAGCCTCTCGTTCTCTTCTACGGAATACTCTTTCGTTTCTCCTGCTTCCCCCTCCCAGCCCAGCCACTCGATTCCAGGAATCCGTTGCGCGCAGCGTTCCAGCCGTCCAACCGGGCGCCCTGACCATACCCCAGAACCACGCCTCGGACATCGGCCCTCCGCTCTCTTCTCCGTGATGTTTGCTACCTATTTAAACCGCTCGCTTCTCCTGCTGATGCTCCCAGATCTCCAGCTTCGAAGAGACATGCACTGTTGAGATCAGAAAGATTACTGCTTACTACTGGAGCGCCCCAGATCGTGCTCGGGTCGTTCGTCCGGCCCCACAACTACCGAGCGCCCGCATACCGACTGTCAGATAGCGGACTGAGCCAACGCTCGGCGCGTCGGTCGTCCTCGAGGCTTCCAGCTCCTGTACCGTCGTTCCTTGCCTCGTTCTCTATCCCGTTGCGCGCGGCCCCCTTCACCATATATATATGTTAGGTTATATATCTCTCGGAATATACATCCTCTCGAGGTACCTGTGTCTTGCGCATTAGACGATCGGTTATCTGTTCGGCCCGTATCTGCGCACTCGGCGGGCGCCGGTTCGCTCGTTGATGCGCTCTGTTCTGCACCTCCCCCGGTCACGCCACGAGATCTAGCAGCTCAAACAGTTCGCTGCTTGTCGCCGATTTTATCGGCTGTCTGCCGTTCTGGCAGCTTCCTGCGACTAGATTAAAGGCCCGTGTTGCAGCCGCAGCCATGTTGTAAGGGACCCTTCTCTTTCTAGCTCACCACATTCACTATCTACACATCTATCTTTTTATCCAATCAGTGCGCAGCTGTAGACGTGGTATGAATGGGAGAAAGTGAAAATGAAGAGGGAGGTGAAGACGGAAGAGGAGCTCTGCTTGTAAAATGAAAGCTGCGACGATCAAGATAAATTTCTCCACAAGTGATGGTCACAGACAATGTCCCGTTCTCTTTCTTGCTGACCAAGCTGGCGCAGTGTCCTTCCACCACCTCCGCCTCGGTATTCCGTCCCGCTGGCCTACGCAGCGGGCGCATCGAACGGCATGGCGGTGCCCGTTGTCGAGACCAACAATGTCATCAGACATCCCGAAGGCGGTTGTCCGCTGCAAGTGGGAGAAGGTGCGTGCTTTCCATTAGCCCGGTGGTTGGGCCCGGTTAGAGTCCTGGTCCCCAGATTGCATGTCAATGGCTATATCAAGGATCGAAATTACTGATATGAGGACACAACTGCAGGAACGTACGACCTCCAGGATGACCTTCACCTTGCTACCCCTCCTCCGCATCCCTCAGAAGCTCCCATCACGAACCCGAACCCTCTGGCAACCACTCCTTCCCCTCCAACCTCCGGCGTGAAGCTGTCTCTCGTCAGCCTCGGGCCTCGCAGGAAGACCCCGCAGCTCTATAGTGTCCGGCTAGGGAGCGGCGGGATATCGGATCTGAAAAGTATAAAGGAAAATATTCGAGAAGGGAGGTTATCGGATAGTGGGAGCGATTCTTTCCGGAGAAGCAATGGCTCAGCACCTGCGTTTGGTGAAGGCAATCCGGCGCTTGCATCTCCCTCAGGGAAGGACGGTCTGAAACGGCGCAAACCGAAGAACAATATCATCAAGAGCAGCTCCTCCTTCGTCTCGCGGGTCATCATGCATGAATCCGCGACCAAGCGGCTGAGCGAGCGGAATCCGGATGGCCTCTTCGCATTTGCAAACATCAATCGCGCATTTCAGTGGCTGGACCTGAGTTCCAAGTCGAAGGAGGAGCCACTGGCCAAGATCCTTTTCACCAAGGCCCATATGTTGTGCCACGATGTCAACGAGCTGACAAAGACCGCATCCCACATCGATGTAATCATGGGCTCATCGGCCGGCGATATCATCTGGTACGAGCCAATGTCACAAAAGTATGCCCGCATCAACAAGAACGGTGTCGTGAACAATTCCCCCGTGGCTCACATCAAATGGATCCCTGGCTCCGAAAACCTATTTCTGGCCGCACATGCAAATGGGCAATTGGTGGTATATGACAAGGAGAAGGAGGATGCGTTCTTCACCCCGGAACTCAACCAGATTCCAGAGAAGGCGAATGGAAAGCCAAACGCTCGGAAGGCGCTTCAAGTGCTGAAGTCAGTCAATTCGAGAAACCAGAAGAATAACCCAGTCGCAATATGGAGGCTGTCAAACCAGCGCATCAACCAGTTTGCGTTCTCGCCAGATCACAGGCATCTGGCCGTGGTTCTGGAGGATGGGTCATTGCGAGTGATGGATTACTTGAGGGAAGAGTATGTAATGGAAAACAAGCGTGTAAAAAAAAAATTAACCAACTAATTCGTCTCAGGGTAATGGACATCTTCACAAGCTACTACGGCGGCCTGATCTGTGTCTGCTGGTCCCCTGATGGCAAGTACATCGTGACCGGCGGGCAAGATGACCTCGTAACGATCTGGTCCCTTGCAGAACGGAAGATCGTCGCGCGGTGTCAGGGTCATAACTCCTGGGTCTCTGCCGTAGCATTCGATCCTTGGAGGTGCGACGAGCGGACTTACAGGTTTGGCAGCGTCGGTGACGACTGCAGACTGCTGTTGTGGGATTTCAGCGTTGGGATGCTACATCGTCCGAAGGCGGTACGTGAATCCAGATATAGAAACTCATACCTTATCTGAGATGTCTCCCTGCGCCTCACACCGGTTCTGCAACTAATGTGGTTCTTTCTCAACAGCTGCAAGCCACCGCCCGCCAACGGAACAGCATCGTCGTCCCCGGCACGCAGCACCTCAGCCGTCACAGAACGGACAGCACAAGCAATCGGGTACGGTCCAATTCTGACCAGACAGACAAGCCCGAGGATGACTTTGAAGACACAATCATCCACCCCGTCGAGCCTCGAGCACGAACAGCACAGTTGCCGCCTATTATGGTATGTCGTGTGTTCCTTATGGACGACATTTGAACAATGACTGATAGATCTGTTCACATCTAGTCCAAAATTGTCGGTGAAGATCCTATCTGTTGGCTTGGTTTTCAGGAGGACTGCATCATGACCTCCTCGCTGGAAGGTAAGCCAAAAAATAACTTCAGCTTATTTTTCTATTTCTCCATCTTGCTAAGTCATCACGTCACCAGGCCACATCCGCACCTGGAGCCGGCCTCGAGAAGGCGTCAACGAGAATCACGCCAATAACCTCTCCACCGTCACAGGGTTTGGATCTGGGTCTGGATCCGCGACGGAACCGTGATCTTGCACTTGGATCTCGAGCATGGTCATGATTTGGTTCGATATCTATCTGTCTATCTATACCCACATGTTCTGCATTTGACTACGTTACATTGCATTGTATTGCATCATGTCATTTTGTCGTCACGTATTCTCTTTGGCTCTTTCTTTTTGCGAAGCATTTGTCTTCTCTCTTTTGGAGGTGAAGCTGGCCCGATTTCGTTTCTTCTTTTGTCGAGTTAGGCAGGTATCTTTTCTCCGGGAATGGATGTGCTGGGTAGATAGAAACCTGTGTATGTATGTACATGTATGTGCTGTACAGTGTGTAGAGTACAAGCCAAGAAAAAATAAAGAAAGGCAAGTAACTGGGGTTGTCAACATCGTATCGTCTGTATATATATAGATATACCTAGCCTAGTGTCTACGTATATACGAACAGTAGCCCCTCGAATAAAAACAAATAGATAGATAATCCAACCTCACCTTTCCCTTTCCTTCACCTGTTACCTCTATCCCATCTCGTATCAAATCGAACCAGACCAGATCAGTTTGGCCCTTCGGAGTCCTTCCTTTCATGGTTTGGGTCGGTACTTGGACTAGGTATATATCAGTCAAGCAGAGTCTACCTGCATACATAACATAATTTCCTTTTACGTCCTCCTGTGTGGACAGAACTCTTTCATGGAGTATGTCAAATGACCTTCAGGTGCCTTTGAGGTTCACCTGGATCTTCGTATAGTATCCCTTTCGGGGGGGAAGGCGGGGGGAGGGGCATCATCCCCTCCACAACAAAGATAGCCATCGTCCTCCTCCTCAGGTACCCAGGTAGGTAGGTAGTCTCAGTGGCTTTGAAACTGTTCAGAAACCTCGTTCGTCACTAACAAACCATGGCACCGATAGAAGATACAAATTGCCTCGCCACACACGCACCCTCAGCCCCATATTCTAAAAATTCGATACATTCCTATCATACGTTCCAAATCGACAGGAACAGCGCCAAATAGACGGTCTATTTCTGCAATGCGTTCAAATGCGATAAATGTCGGTATGGGCCCGACGTGAAGTTGGTCAAATATGTCTGACTCAAAGAGGAACCTATCAACATCCATCCTTCCGAAACCCACGCTCTGATAATCAGTCGAATTTGAGTTTCTCAAAGACGGGTCCTATGGACCTGTATTCGTCACACCAAGTAGCCCATAAATAAATGATATATCGTTTGTTGGAGTACCTGAAGTCGATAAAGTCCAGATCACTGTGTGAGGAAGGGGGGGGGGGGGGTTGGGTCAGCTAAACGTTTTGTCTTACATGATGTCTACCTATGTACCACGACAATGGGCGGGATTTGAAGGGCCTCACGATTTGATTTCTGTGACGCCATTTTGATGAGGTACTAATCGATTGGTCAGAACTTTTCAACAGAGTGAAATGGAGACTTCAGTGCTTGAAATGTTGGGATTGACAATATCTGGGAGAATACAAGGTAAGTAGGTAGGTGCGCGTGGATAGGTCGTTTTGAGTTCACAAAGAAGTATAAATCAATTTGACCGGAGCTTTAAACGAACTAAAATGGTGACTCGGTGCTGGAAATCTTGGAATTGGCAGTATTTGGGATGAGAAGAGACCGATTCAAAAGAAGAAGAAGAAGAAGAAGTGTGTACAGCGCCTTCTAATATACCTGAGGTCCAGGCGTCCGGCAGAAGGAGGGTCCACATTGCCAACAACTGCGAACTACAGACTCCATTCAGGAGTGAACAGTGACGTGTCCGTCATTGAGGTCTACAGAGTAGGTCCGAGGGGCTCCTGATAGGGCCGTGTGGTAGCGAACTAACCTCAGCTGAAAACCCCTCTAAAATAGAAGCGGCCTGCGATAGCCTCTACTGCATCTTGACACAGTATCTTGCGTCTGATAAGACCAAAATGAGATCAGGGTCCACTGGTCAGAAGTAAATGAACGTCTAAAATTGTCTTATTATTGGACCAGCTCACCGGCCATAATGCAGAATTTAATTCTACTCTGTATACTTGGTAACAGGTTAGGTAAATCGGGCATCGAAATTGCCAGGAGATGGTTTGCACATCGTGTATGGACGAATCAGATGCAGAAAGTGGGGGTTGTACGGTACTAAATAATATTCTAAACTTCTCTTTTTTTTGTCTTTCTTTCAGCTAGCCATGTCCATGTAGCGAAGTCTAAGGGAACATGCGCAAATGCCCACACACTGATATGTGGGCAGTCCATACACGGTACCTACTGTTCGGTCCTCTGGCAGCATCCGGGGACCAGGCAGCCATTCATTAATTGTCGACCTTGGATTTAATCTCAGTCTCAATCTCTTGAGCTAAAAAAAGGGAGTGCCATTATTTCCTTTTGCAAGGTTCCCCATCTTATACCCTCGACTGGGCTTGGTGATAGTGATTCAGTGATGCCATCACACTGTGTAAGGAGCTATTGTTTAGATACTTACAAAGGAGCACGAAATTACTGTACTGTACCTACTGTTTCGATTTCCTCTGCCCTGCAATATATAATGGCATTCCGTCGCTTGTTTCATTATAAAGTGAGTGTACAACTTTATCTGATAATATTTCCAGAGTTCATCTTGGTTGTCGCAAACCACTCTTGGATCTGACAAAGTTGCGGCCTATTCGGTAAGCGTTCGTATTATCCATATCTATAAATATCAAACGCACTCTTTCATTTTCGATCTGCATTTTTGGTTGTGTATCCTGGTCACTATACAATGTGTCACGGTCACCCTTTTCTACGGAGTCAAAATTAGATGCCTGGCCAACTATAAAGAATCCTCGATGGGAGACTAAGGAGATTCCCGAATACGAAGACGAAGATGCCTTCTGTCTTCATATCACTCTTATCGCACTTTAAGATACTGTCGAGAGTGAAAACGTTCACTTAGGCGAGTTAGCCCCTATTATTACTGAGAGACGCAATCGAATGCTTGAAGGGGCCTTCCACTATGTGGCCATTCCGGTGCGATCGATTAAAGATCTGTGTTGTCATTTCAAAGATCAAGATCCAGTTCTTTTACTAAGGAATGGAGGTCTCTAGGTCCTAATGATTTCCTTCATGGGGCCTCAGCATGGACGGATACTCCGTATGCATTTCGATGCTCAGGAACTCATTGTCCAGTAAACCAAGCTCTATAGCTTTGATAATAAAAAAAAGATGCTCCGTTTTCACTTTTCTTTCGCTACCTACTGAACAAGCCTACTGAAGGGTCAGGATCATCCGGTCTCGCACCACCATCGGGCACCACTATCGGAATCAAACTAGAAAGCCGTACTTCCTACACATGCGTGCGAGCACATAGAGCTAGAAATCTGGTAGTTTCTGTAGCCTTGGTCCTTGCAAAGCAAATGGGAGTCAACAAGGAGAGCCCCTGTTATTCCAGTGATTCGAATAGATTTCGAGGGGCTTTGACAACACTAGTCAGGCCTAGTCGACCTCTGGATTTATTCCTCCAGCTTCCCAGATTACTTAGGCATGGCATATAGAAAGGCTTTGAGTGAAATGCGTGCAATTGGGCGGTTGAAATACGTTATCCACGGCGAAATAGATACCGAAATTCTTTTTAGATGAATACTTTGTCCCAGTTCCTGTTAAAAGATTTCCTGTTGGGGGACTATTATTCTCCTCAACTAAATGGTCCGTTGATAGCCCCTTTCAATTACCCATCCGTAATAATCTCAGAAACGTCCCACCACCAGTTCCATTATCAAATCTAACCAGCAAGAGTCTTTGCATATTTAACCAGCTTCTCCAAATTCTGAGGCACAGCACCAGGGAACCCTGCTTGCTGCTTCCCATCCTTCCAGCATATGAAGTATGGCATGGACGTGATTCCAACTGCCTGTGCGATCTCCTGGGCAGAGTCGACCTCCACCTTGTAGAAACCAACCCCCTTGAATTCCTCCGAGTCCGAAAACTTCTCAAACACAGGTGATATCGCCTTGCAGGGACCACACCAGGTGGCCCAGAAGTCAAAGACGGAAGGTTGCGAAGAGTTGGTGATGTTTCTGAATTCTTCAATGCTGCAGGATTGGTCAGCTGCTGCGTGGCTGCAATATGTAGTGGGTCTTGAGAGGGGGAGGGAACGCCTTACGAAGAAACCTCTTTGACTGGCATTTTGGAAGATATAGAGCGGGAAAATAGGTATTTAGGTTTCCAATAGATCAATTGGTCAAAATCTGCAATAAGCTGATGGAAATGACGGAGACTTGGTTGTTTGTATGAAATGTTGTCATGAATTGAGAAAAGAATGCTCTCTGACGTAATTATATAGAGCTCTCGCACAAAAGGCGGGGTTTGCACGCCGAGTCGCCGACAGCTGCAAACTGCGGATCCCACCCGAGATGAAGGATGACAGCCATTCGCTCCAAACAGCTGCGGGTCAAAGCCAAATCCCGAATTCCAGAAGCCCGGAGCAGCATCGCTGGTACCTCAATTGACCGCCGATTATATAAAATCTTTCTCACCACCACACTGGCTCATGACCTCTAAGACGGTTCTCGACATGTGATCGAGCAGATATGTACAGTCGCTAAGTAGAACCATCCTAATACTATGTGAGGTACTTCTCCGCTCAAGGCATACCTGCGGAGTAGTCACCTGTCAGTTCCAGCTCTTCAGAAAGATCAAGCAGATATCCTACTCATCTCCCCCATCTAAACAACTTAAATGTCATGGAATAGGGCTGGAATCAAGTGTAGGTGTCTAAAGAACTTTGTTTTGCTGCCCAGGGACCGATGGAGCCTTACTCATGCGAGTTCCGGGGTAAGTACTGATTTCTACTTGCTTCGATGAATAGAACACTTAGCAGAAGGCTTGTATGATGTATCTCTGTTCTAGGACTACGTCCTGACACCGCTGCTTTGCTCCCTGCGCAAGTTCCGCTCTGAGTCTGAGGACTATGGATTTATTTTTACATGCAATGGACATGACAAGGTTTCGTAACCCACATCTCTTGACTCTTTTTCTTCATCTCGCGGTGGGTTTTTTTTCTGTAAATTGTGAAATAACCGTCATTTGATTCTGCAACATGCAAGCAAGCGCTCTTGAAAGCGGGCCAGGCCAATAGAGAAGTCCAAATACACAAGGTGCCCACTTTCTAAGATTGCTCCTTAGATGCTCTTCCCTCCTCCTCCCCAAGTTGGATTCTCCTCAGAGGCGCCGAACTATATTTTGTTGATGATATGAAAGCCCTCCGCTGGCTGGATTGGAGTAGATATCATCGCACCTGTCTGCAACAAGTGACAGAATGGTGTCAAGGCCACAGCTTGCAGGAGATGCCATACCATCTGCTCCCAACCAAGTCCAGGTGCGTCCACATCCTGCATTAAGCAAGAGACCATGATGTCGTAATTATTAGCGCTATAGTTCCACAGCGGTCACAGGAAAACCCAATAAGGAACAGACAGCATCGATCCTCGAACGAATACAACTATTGGACTGTGACACACCGTTAATCCAAGGAAACCTTTGGGTATATTCAAAAGAGCAGGAACTCACTATCCAAAAGTCCAGAGTGGTCCCAGCATCGAGAACAGAAGTGCTGTCTTCACGACCACGCTGTCTATTGACCATATTCCTGTATATCATCTCCGGCGTTGTCGGATGAAGTCACGAAAGTTCTCGGGAGGCTGCTCTCGTGCAATAGCGTCGAGCCAGCCAAACTTGAAACCTTGACGGGCGGCCTTTCAGCGTAAATCTGTAAGTAATCCGGCTCAAACTTGGCTATATATATCCAAGTTCTGACTGTATTGTGCAAAGAACTTATATTGAAAGTAAACCAGAAGTCCTCCGCCATGCAATCCGTGGCCCATGTGACAGCGTTCTCCACTGTTCCGTTGATCAGGTTCCAAGAACCGTGCATCCAGCCCAACAGCGGGCGACGGAACAGTCTTGCAGGGAGTTGGAAACGACCAAAGTCCTCCGCAATTCTCGTGATCTCAGCCGCTGTCATGAGAGGATTATGCCAGTGATTGCGACCATTATAGAAGATGATCCCCTTTCAACAACAACAACAACAACAACAACAACATCATCATCATCATCATCATCATCAGGGTCTAGGTTCCTGGGAGTGTAGGCACAAAATTGGTGGGCTTTCCTTACCATGCCGACACCTTCCGATCCTCGTTCAATAAAGTCTAGACAAGTCCTCAATGTGAAATCATCCAATTATGTCTCCTCATCGAGGTGCAAGACCCAGTCTTCTGTCATTAGCTCACATTGCCTTCGTTCAACGACTCGTGCCTGATAGCCCGTACAGTGTGTCAACTGGTAAAGAGCTGGGGGAAGAAGTTCAGCCAACCAACCGCTCAGTCATCAACGTTCAGGATAAGGATCCCTTCCATAGGTACTTACAATAAAAAAGCACTACGAATGTCAGAGGGAAAATAATCCAATTGTAATCAAGAACCCTGTACAGTTTATGCGAGCGCTTCTGCAGAAACCAATTGTCAGCCCTTTGGCCGTATACAGTGATGGCCATTGTTAGAATTGGTAGATGCAAGAGTGTATCGGATGGGAATGATGGTGCCACTGTCGCTCTTCGAATTTATATGTATTCAGAAAGAAACCATGAAAGGTCTAATTCCAGTGGGAGCTGCAGCGCACCTGTCCAATTTCCCCCTAGATACATAGATATTTAGTCCACGAAATACAAGTCTACTCTACATGACTTGGACGATTGGATCGGAAGCTTGCCACCATTCAATCTCTAAGAAATGGTGCCCTTGGCCAGGGCTCTGGCAGAAGGATATGTGGAGAAGACAAGGCCCTTGTGTAGGCTCTCTATTTATTCCCTTGCGGATGAAATGTGACACCTCCCCGATCAGTTGAACCCCATGCACGGCCTATATTAATCACAGCTACCTTTATTCTTGGCATCAGATTGAGCACCTCTAAGATTGTTGGAGTTTCCAGAAAATTTTGGGCTTTGGTACCCTATTAGAGTGCCTGATAGGCCCTATAAGAATGAGATATTAGAAAGGATCCTAGCGCCTAAGCCGGTACCCAGGTAAGTGAGCCCCTAGGCCAAAAAACACAGTCACATTTTCGTCCGCAAGGGGATGATAGATGTGGCTTAACTCCATTTGTTTGCTTCCAAGCTTTCAGTTCCAGTCCAATATAGTTCACAAACTAAACATCCCGGCAGTCGTGGCAGCTGGTTTATCAGAGCCGATCACGATCGAGATCTCTGAGATCTTCTCACTCATCGAGTCTCATGTAGCTAAAATTAAGGTCCAGGAGATAGTTAGGTGCAAGTGTTGGGGGCGCACAATCAAACTGCAGAGCATATCGTTCTACATTGTGACTATAATATAGGGATTTTTTTGAACTGTTTCTGGGATGTAGTACCAGGAACAGAGACAGATTTCAATTGACGATTTCTGATGTCGCCAATCATGGTTGTGTGATGCATAGTCCATAAACCTTTCTTTTTCTTTTTTAGTCGAGCAGCATTCCGCATCAACAAGACGTGGGACCACAACTGCCGGACTTGGGAATAAAGAGTTCTCAACATTGTCCAGGTCGGGGCACTTCCTGCCTGTATTGATGACGCAGCTAGGTCCCCGGAGGGAAGATGCTCAATTGACGCCCGAAACGATGGATAGATGTTCAAGCCTCGGAAGTCCAGAGAGCGCCTTCGGTGTCTGGGACGATCTGAACAGGTGTGAGATGCAAAGGCAGCTGAGCCTTCTTATCGATTGGGAAGACGGATTCGATTACTACACCACATGCCATATACTGTATCTATGCGTAAGACCAGAAAGGTAGGGATCAAATATGCCTGTAAGTACATATGTATATGCTAGGGTCGACCAACCACCATCCATTGCAGGAAACGAAGCCGAAAAAATTAGCAGGAAAAGAATATCTTCAAGCCCATGCCAGCATGCAACACAACGCACCACACCAGATATTGACCCATCATTACCTTTGCGAATTCTCATTTCGTGTTCGAAGAATGAAAACCTCGGACTGGGTACAGATAGAGGAGAATGAAGAATGACATCATGCATGCATGGCGCGGTTGGGTGATACGGATCTGGTTATCTTATCTCGCTGGTTATCTACTTAGTTACTTGCTTTACTCCCAAACATTCGAAAACAGATCATCGCTCGCGCCAAACCCGCCTGCCGGTTTGGCGGTAGAAGTAGTAGTACTCGTAGTGGTGGTAGTTGGCTCAGAAATTGGTGCCGCGCTCGCCCATCCACCAAAGTCCTCGTCCCCTGACACCGTAGGCGGGGACTTAGCCGCCGTGGTGGACGTCGGCATACTCCAGCCAGAGCCTATGTCGTTGGCGGTCAGCGTGTCGGGGACCTTCATCATGCTGGATGGTGCCGCGGGGGCAGGGGCGGGATCGGGGGTATTCCATGCGTCGCTACCCCATGGGTCTATGCTGCTTGATAGCATACTAGCGGTGGCGGCGACCACGGGTTTGGGCGCCGGCTGCGGTTCTGGTGCAGGGGCTGGCTTTGAGAGATTGAAGACAGAGTTGATGTTGCTGAGGGGTGGGGATGCTGGCTTAGTTGGCGAAGTGGTAGCAGTTGCAGTACTGGTGATTGGAGGGGAGGCAAGGTCGAACAAATCGTTAGATGCAGATGCGGGCGGAGGGTTTGGCTTCGGCGCTGGTGCAGTTGCGGTCTTCGTGAAACTGAAGTCGAGTCCATTAGATGAAGTCGACGGTTTGTGTCCTTGAGGCTTCTGCGGTGGGTTGGTAGGTGAGGTGAGACTGTCAAAGAGCCCTCCCCCGCTCGTTGAAGATATGCTGGGTGAAGAGACCTTGGGAGCTGCCGGCGTGGACTTCGTGCTGGCGAAGCTTGCGAGATTAGCAAAAGGTGACGGCTTCTCCGGTTGCTTCTGAGGCGGCGGAGACGTGGTGGAAGGGAAGGTCAGGCCGCTGAAAGCATCCGTCAAACCACCAAGGTTCGAGGAAGACTGAGACTGAGACTGTGCAGATGAGAAAGATGCGAAGGAGGAGCTCCGGTCGTGAGAGGGTTGTGGCTGAGGTTTCGGGGCCGACGCATAGAGAGACAGAATAGATTGCTTCAGATCGGGTCTGGACATGCCAGTCCCTCCAGGTGTCGACGCAGTACTTGCCGGACGGCTGCCCGCCCCGGCCGGTTGACTGCTGCCAAAGAAATCCAACCCCAGCAAGGAATCTGCAGGCTTCGTTTGTTTAGGAGCGGGCTGGGAAGCCTTTGGCGGCGGTGGGCGCGATGCAGGAGGATCTGTTGTGCTAGGACGTGCGGGAGGAGAGACAAAGTCATCACCGAAAAGGTCGACAGATTGCTGTTGTCTCCGTGGAGCCGGTTGGCTAGGAGTCGATGATACACGCTGAGAAGCCGACCGCTCCAGTTTTGCCTTTTCTTGAACAACAGCCAGTGGCTATAAAACTATCAGTACGGCATAGCAGAAGGCAAGATGGAATGAAACCCACTACGTCGTCGTCTCCCTCTGTATCAAGTGTCGCAGGATCTGGCATAGGTCCATCCATCACCCATCTCTTCGACTCGTACTTTGTTCGAATAAAGTTCTCGATCTTCCTGCAAGAGATCAGCCCGCGAACAGAATTTGACGGATAACAAACTCTGCATACGCTTCAGAAGGAACATGTCCCGGTGCAAGCTTTGCTTCCCAATATCTGCGAGTCCGTCAGCATTGACACCCGTTGACAGGTAGAAATCCCACTAACTTGTTCGCTCTCGCATTCCCCCACTTGATCACGCTCTGTAACTGCTCATCGGTCCACGAATCCAGGTCCACCGACTTGACTCTACTGATATGGGTACCCATACCCCTGTGAATGCCCGAGCAGCGGATGCAGATGAAGATTCCCAGGTTCCAAGATGCCCATCGTGGATCTGAACAAAGCAGAAGCAGCAGTCAGTCAACCCGAACGGCATGCAGTAAAGAAAAAAAAGGAAGTCGTGCTCCCGATCCCGCGCGGGGGACAGGCAATAATAAGGGGGATGAGAGGAAACACTCACGTTTATTCCGCTTGCAATCGGCGCACGTCTTGTTGCATTCCAACTTCAGCAGACTCTTAATCGTCTGCTGGTTCTGCGCAGCCCGGTCGGGCGTTGGACGGCGAGACATAGCTGAGGGGACAAATGCCAACCGCGTTGAGGAATTGCGCTGCCGAGCGGCTTCGACCTTGCGGAGTTGGAGATGTGGCGGATGTACGTCGCGGTGGTCCGGAGTTAATTACACGACTGCCTGGAGCCGGCGGTGATAGCTGACTGATGCGGAGGGCGGCACGTGCCGGGTGCGCAGGGTGTGCTACGGAGATGGACAAACAGAGCTTCGATAGCCTCTGATGGAAATGTTATCTATTCAGACGCTCAGAAAAAATTCAAGTCAGTGTAGGATTCCTCAATGTCTTTGCAAAAGAGACGTGTTGTGACGTTGTCTGTGCAGAAGTTGGGCATGCAGATCGCGATGTGGCGTACCCCCGGGCACTGTGATCCTCAGGCATCATCCTACCTTCGCTTGCTAGCATCTATGAGAACTCAGGTTGGGAAGATAAATGGGACACTGTTAGCATGCAGTTGCAGGATTGAGGAAGTTTTTCGGCCTTTTTCTAGTCAAAACTGTGCGAAGACCGTACTGCCAATTATATTTTGTTGAACAAAAAGACAACGCTACCAGTTTGTTTCTCAGGATTGCTACCTTATAAATCAGCATTAATATCCATTTCATATCCAGAGGCCACATACATACTTCAACATCACATTGTAGCACACTCGTAATCGCTCAAATTCATATGATTTTGTCCACCCTAAAACTCATCGCAGTCAACTTCTCACCTCGACGCCCTCAAAACACTTTTCTTCCAACAGAACACCAGTATGCATAATCCGCTCCCAGCCGCATCATTCCATCATTGTCTCTCTCAATCATTATCAATTAATTTACGCAGTATTTAAGCCTTCGCCTTCTCCGCCTCCCCCGCAACCTTTGTCTCATCCTCCGTAAACTTCAAACTGATACTGTTGACGCAATGTCTCTCGTCCGTCGGCGTCGGGAATCCCTCCCCCTTGAACACATGGCCTAGGTGCCCGCCGCAGTTCGCGCAGACGATTTCGGTGCGCTCCATGCCGAAGGAGTTGTCGACGTGCCGGTTGACGGCTCCCGGGATAGAGTCGAAGTACGCGGGCCAGCCGCATCCCGATTTGAACTTGTGAGACGCGCGGTACAGCGGGGCGTGGCAGCCGGCGCAGGTGTAGACGCCCTTGGAGGGGTAGTGGGCGTCGTATTCGCCGGTGAAGGCGGGCTCGGTGCCCTTTTGGCGGAGGACGCGGAATTGTTCTGGATGTTGAGAAGGAGGAAGTTTGTCAGAAAGTCTTCCATCTCTCTGAAGGTTGAATAGAAATTGAACATGGGGTTACATACCAGGCGTCAGCACTGCCCTCCACTCCTCTTCGCTCCTCTTGCCTGGGTACGACATGTTGTCTTTGTCCTTGTCCTTATCTCCTTCGTTGCTCTCTGCGTGCGCGGTCCGGGAGCCGAAAAACGAGCTCAGGAACGGGATCGCGGGCGCAGCCTTGAGGACGGTGGCTCCTGACAAGGGCAATGGAATCCGGCCAAATGAAGGGAATGATATAGCCGCACGTAGTCTTCCTGCAGGGACGGACCTCACAGCGGTGGTAAAAGTTCGGAGAGCGGCTTGGATGCCTTGGAAACGCATAGGCGATGTGTGTATCGATCGAAGGTACAGGTAGATGAGGAGAAAGTGGGGAAGTCAGGATGGCCGTTCAGGACCTGTATCTGAGGAAGAAAATCGAACTAATAATGCCGAGGCCTAGACCGTTTACACATGAACTAGGACATCATCAAATCTGAAGCCGTCGAGACGGCGCGGTCAGGCTGTCGCATCATATTGAAGGATTTCCCCTTTACGTCATCATGCGGGGAGGAGCGTTCTACAGTCTACGCCGCGTCTTCTATTCCGAGATAAGCAACGCTACCAACATATGCAACGCGGCAAAACTTCAGTCTTGTCTGTAGAGTGTGGTCCGGTATATTTATGCATTGGCCTATGTACAGTACTGTGGGCTAGCATGATTGATTCTTGAATAAACGAACAGCCTAGCTCACCAAGATATGGCCTGCTGTGAAGACATCGAAACGTCTGCCTTATCTAGAAACTCCAAATCCCGGGGGTATCTCCAAAATAAGCAAACAGATAGATATAGCAGAGACACAAGTAGACGAAATGGTCGCATCAACGGCGCCGAACCATGCCAGTTACTGTAAGCACTCCCTCTCCGACTTCGACTCTCCATCCCTCCCTGGCAAGCATCTTCCCAACCGCCGGACCTAACCTGGATGTGCCATCGTGACTGTGTCGCCCCACACCGGTCACAATTCTGTATCCCCTTCGAGCTGGACCTCCGCCTCCCGGGCGGTACTTTGCATCTCCCAGGGACTCCCACCACTGCGAGACTCGCTCACTTGCAATACGAACAGCATCTTGTACGGAGACGCCGTGCAGGTCGAGAAGATCCGGCGTGGATTGGGAGTCGACAAGCGCATCCGCTGCAGCAGAGACTTCCCGTTTGGCTTTCTCAATATGGTCCCGCCCAATAGCGGAGTAATACGCGGCAGCACCTCCCATCAGTCTGTCTGACTTCCCACGTCGATACGCGACGGACGCTTTCGAAAAAGCCTCCGCACCAGCCATAAGGTGAGAGCTTGCAGCATCCCGTGCACTGCTGTAGTCCCGGACAACCCTGGTACTTGCTTTCGACGATTGCGGTTTATCAACTTCTGTATCGACTATAGGCGGCGTCGTGGTTATCTTAATCAGTTCGGACAGCGGCGTAGATGAAGGCTGGCGTAACATGGCTGCTGCAAGTTCATTGGCAGCGGATATGGAGTTCCGCGTTATATTCAGCAACCCTGCCAGGGTCGTATTCGGAATTGTAGAGAACTCCTGGTTAAGTTCCGCGACTTGTGCAGCCATAACGGGATGGTCAAATATCTGACGTTCATCTTTTGGTGCATACGACGCTGCCAGAGAGCGTATGGTGGCGGGAAGTGACGTCCCATTGGAGTGGTAGGCAGAAGCCACCGCTTCCCTTTGTAGGACCGAGGATGTTCTGGAGTAGATGAATTCCACGTCCTTCTTACTAACATCCCACTTGTTGACAACCGTGATGTTCTCCTGCGAGGAATATGATGAGTCGCACTCAGACTGGTGCAGCAGCTCGCGGGTCTTGTTCTTTTTATTCTTCCCTTTCCTCTTCCCATTCACCCCATTGGATTGTTCCGCAAATCCGTCGATTCCTTTCGGAATGGAGACCTTGGTACCGTCATCTGAAGGGCCCTGCTCCTGAAAGAAAGCTAGGTTGAGTAAAACATCCATCGAACGATCCACATCCTCGTCGCATTTCTTCAGGGTATGCTTGATCGTGAACATGTCAACGGACGGGAACATCTCGGACAGATAGACAATCTTCTCGTCGAGGCCCGATCCAGAGAGACCGAACGATCCATTCGCGCCAACGATGGGCCCGGCAGCTCCGTTTGATGTCGACCTAGACACACTACGCTGTATTCCCTTTTGTTCGATGCCAAGTGAGGAGAGATCCGACTCCAGGCTGGTCATGTCGGTCTCTCGAGATCTCCAGGTATCATTTTGCGAAGTGCTGGGCTCGGACGGGATGCCATCTGTATCGAAAACACCAGCGGTATCGCTGAGACCACTGGTACCCGAAGGATCGAAGGGAAGGTCTTCCTGCTCATGAGCAGATGCCTTCAAGGCATCGAGCGTCTCGCGGAGCTGCCTGACCTGGTCGCGGTCTGCAAGATCGTAGTCGAAGACGATCGCGGTGAAAAGGGCGGAGTCCAGTGGAGGACAGTAGAGTTTTTCTAGGTCCTAAAGTACCATTCGTGATAAGTATGAATCTCTTCGTCGCGGAAAAGATGTACTGACTTCCCGCAGACGTTCATGGTTGTCACCCATCTTCGAAGTCGCTGATTCTGTGCCGGACGTTCGATCTGTGTCTTCTTGGCATAACTCTGGGATAAAAAAATACAGCAGGATGCTATAATTCAGGCCTCCTATAACAATGAGACCTGTCGTCGCGGTGACAGAAGTCAGATATATGGGGTAGAGAGGCTGTCGCGCTGGGTGCGTAGAGGGGTAGTTAAGTGTGTGTGCACTGGAGGCAGCCTTGCGGATGGCGCGGTCCAAGCGCAAGTTCGTCATTGACCCGGAGACTTCCCGAGATCTGGGGACAACTGCCGACACCATAAGAGCCCATGGACAGATGTAAATAATGCCCATGGAACTAGAATTGCTGTCTCTGCATTCTCATTCAGGAATTTTCTCCGCATGTGCTTGCAGACACAAGGTGTATTGTTGGACTGTGGTTTTTTTTGTTCTTACTCCAGGCGATCGCCGGTCTTTGCCGACCTTGGCCATGCCCGGCACTGGCCTCCATATCAAAGCTCTGGCTAGAGGTAATTGACGGCGAAGTTGGGTTCAGAGAATGGCAGAATGAAAGGGAAGAAGAAAGATAAAGTGTCACATAAAGCAGAACAACAGAGCAACGACGTCAGCTTATGGAGTTTCCTGTCTGTGCAATCTGCAATGCAACCTCACGTGACGGTTCTGTTTAAAGAATGAGTCACATAGATTCCATAGTGATAAAGTCCTAAGTGAATAGATCCAGTGAAGGCACTGAATTTCAGACCCTTTCACTGCGCCTGTTAAATGAATATCATATGCAAACGTTGCTAGTGGTATCCAGAAATACAACAGAGAGGCCCCATAAGCCGATATATTTATTAACCATAGATCTTTCCCCATCATGGGAGATAGGTGAGGTAGCATCGATCCAGCATAAAACAGTCCAGTTGAAAACCATCACTGGAAGGACTGACTTACTGAAACACTATTGATATCCTGACGAAACTGTGAACAGAAACTGAATGTAACCTAGCCTTTTGGCAGCCTTCACTGGAAATTTGCCTATTCAAGACCTTCGCGTCCGACAAGAATGACTCGCAGGCAAGATACGGCTGTCGATAAGCATTCGATGATGATTAGATATCTCGACATTTTCGCTGACCGAAAGCTCGTCTAAAAAAAGACCGCTACACAGCAGAGTAGGTACTTTTTATGTAGCATTATCGTGCTGGAATAACGATAATGTTGGTTGCACAATCCAAGATAGACCGGTTTACTAATAATAACCTGAAAATTAGTTTGAAACTGCATTCAGGCCCAGTCAAATAGAAAAATTTTTTTTCAAAATAGCGAATATTTTACTGAGACATCGCCGCAGAATATGAGACTTTGGTTCTGCGAATAGTGAGAGCAATTATACTTTTCTGTCTCTGGTGTACGCTTAGGGCTTTAGGCGAGCTCCACTGCAGTTGGGTTTCTCCGGCGCCAACGAGATATATGGGGCTTCGAAGTATAGAAAAGACATTTTTCTTGTTTGTCTCACTACCCTGGAGAAACACGTACAACAAAGCCACAAATAAAACCTTGGCCCAGAACGGGAATCTATTCATAGGTAATAGGATCTCGTAAATTAGTCTGTTTAGGACATTTGGGTATTTGCCTTTGGACTAATGATCGTCGAGTTAAACCAGCCAGAAACACAATGGTTACCAAATTTAGATCAAGATGACAGACAGATCTTCCGAGCCTATCTGAGGCAAAATTCGGATAAAGTCACATCAAGCATTCACCCAGATGACCCCAGTCAGCCTCGGAGCACGGTGAGAAAAATCATACAAATTGCTACCGTGTAGCAGTCTACCGGGCGGGCCCAGAAAACAACAGATAATATTCTTTCTAGCTGAAGAACAGAGCATCTGGTAGAAGCCAACATGAATTGCCCGTTATAAGGCGTGCCTCATGGGGAAACTCGGAGCTGAGTCGACGATGCCACCGAGGTCAGCTACATTCCAAGGTAAGGGTGCCGTTTCAAGTCTGAAAAACAGGTATGTATGATGCCATAGGGCATTATCATCACGCCCTTGAGTGATGGGTCACGAGGTTTGTAATACCGAGAGAAGAATATAAGCAATGATCATAACGTGGAGCTTTTCTCATGTCGCCACGAGTTTTTTCTTATCTGCTACCGTTCAAGCCCACAAGGATCATACGCTAATCGGCGAGGTGGAGATGGAAAATTTCTTACCGTGGATACTATCAACTGGCTACTAGGCCGATTATATACTAAGTTAGGCGTCTTATCGTAGTCGCATCGGGCCGTCGAGAAATTTCGTTTCTGATCTGACTTGAGTAACATCCTGTCTTCCCGGCGTGGTATCGTAGAGATTCAAGGAAGCGACCTAGCATAAGTAGCACTGTAATAGCGATGATGATGCTCACTCACGTTGGAGCAGCTGCTCTTTCACAATTCCAACAGCAAGACTGTCTAAGTAAGAGAACTGATTGGGTCTAGTTGATCCTGCCGTCTGTTTTCCTCCTTGCAGACATACTGTCAGACCAGGCACTGGCCGATGCAACTGTCTTACACATGCTCGGTGGGGCCAGAGACAGGAACCCTACCTGAACAGTTGAACCACTGAACAATAACGAGGTTGTGTTTCTACCGGACTACGGCAGGACGGACTTCCCTCGGCTTGGAAGCTGTCAAAAACCTCCATAGCAACAGCCGTAATCGGCCAACAGAAGATGCAATTTCGTCCATCCGGAAGGGATATACTTATCTGGCCAAGCTCATGCAATCTGAAGGGCCTTGCTGCTTGACTGCTAGGGGAGCCAGGGCAGGATGATCAAGACACCCCGCCGCAAGGGCTCACGGCATCAAGAGCGGCGGTGACAACGGCATGTCTATCACCATCTCCATGGCTTCATCCCCGTCTTTATCCCCACCTAGCACGTTTCTTCGCAGGGATACAGCGGATGCTCAGGTTCAATTTTCAACGTTGGAACCGGTGCAACATGTTCCAGGGCCACACATCGCGCTTATCCCAGGCCCCCTTCCGCTGCGCCAATCAAGGGATCGGTCTCGAGCTGACAACAGCTTCACCCCGTCCGTATTGGACGCCATGATCTGTTTATCGCCCCCCTAGAGGTGCTTGTCCAGGGCAAGATAGGTGCTTCTCGCTTGCCACCGTGACGCTCTTCTCTCTCGTTCAGACTACCTAACCTGTTAGGGCCCATGTGCATGTGGATGGGACTATCGCACCACACGCCTTGCTCCCAAGATTACTCAAAATAGATCGCGAATTGAGCCCTGCGATCCCTGGACAGCTCATGGAGCCGGCTTCTGTGGACGGCGCGCTGAGTCGCGGCGTCTATTTAAAACTCCATCGCCCGGCTTTACCAGGCCTCCGTCTGCTTCCCTCGGTCGTCCATCCCATAGATATTTGCACTGTACGGATCTATCGTTGTCGATACAGTTGCTCGCTTGAGATACCCTCGTTTCCACTGGCGTTTTAATCGCAAATCACAATCATTTGCTAGATCTTCCTGTTTCCTTTGAAAAAAAGCACTCTTTCATAATGCAGTTCACGATCGCTTCCATTATCGCGCTCGCCGCATCTGCTGCTGGTAAGTTGGTCCCCTTTTGGTCTATAGAGCGTATGGATGTTGTACAGCAAACTAATTCCATTTCCACCGCAGCCCTGCAGGTCACTTCTCCCGCTAAGGGCTCCGAGCTTGACCTAAGCAAACCCAACATCATCAAATGGAGCTCTGTTAAGTGAGTTTTCCAAAAGATATCCAGGAGATTCTCATACTAAAAGGAGACATTGCAGCACCGACCCAGACAAATTCAACATCTACCTCGTCAAGAACAGCTATCCGCCAACGAAGACCCTTATCGCAGACGATGTCGACAAGTCCAAGGGCTCATACAGCTTTGACGGCCTAAAGGGCGTAGCTCCCGGGTATGTGTCACGAGTTTTCCCACCATTGTATGTACATACCTGATTCATGACTGACCATCCTGCGCCTATACAGCGACAACTATCGGATCAATCTGGAATCGGACGCGCCGCAAAACACCGGTATCCTCGCCCAGTCCGAGGAGTTCACTGTGGCCAAGGCTGGTGCTGATACCACCTCGGCCACAGGCACGAGTAAGTACCTACCTAGCCTAAGTACTCATCGACAGCGTTTTGGGAAAACACGACTATCGCAAATACTGATGGCTTTGACTACTTCAGCGTCGGGCAGCATGACCACTTCCTCCCCCACAACCTTGACAACCACCACCTCAGGAAGCGTCAGCCCCAGCGTGTCACCGACTAGCAACTCTGCCAGCAGCTCCGCCAATGCATCCTCCAGCAGCACCGCAGCACCAGCGAACCAGACCGGTGCCGCTGCCACTCTTTCCGTCTCCGCTGGCGCTGGATCCATCCTGATAGCTCTCTTCGCCCTCTTCCTGTAAAAGACATGGCTTTACACGGATAAGAAATGATAAAACTAGATCGGGACCGGAGAAGGGATACGAAGTGTCGATGTGAAACAAAATGGGATAAACTCGGAAGATTCTAGACAGCGGTTCTTTAACTACCCACCTAACCTATTTATAGATTGCCCGGTTTCAATCGTTTCCCGCAAAACAACGTCGAATGTCTGTACACATCGTTCGTTGATGCGACTGACTGGACTACTTACCTACCTAGGTTGATAATAAATTGGAGGCACAGATAACTATGACTGTATGTAATTCTCTCCCGCACAGATACCTATCTATCTATCTATCTATCTACCTATCTATTCGAGAGATTGGAGATTGGAGGCTATGTGGAATCCGCGAGTTGGGGATATTCTTTTTTTCTAGAGATCCTCGTTTTGTCGTTTTTCTTTTTTCTTTGTCTTTAAGTGACTGTGTCTCTATCTATCTACCTAATCTATCTACGCAATTGAATTAATATCTCCTAACTTAAACCGAGTTCTTGCTTTTTTTTAGGTGTTACCTGGTATTATATAGTATTATACAGAGAACATAGTCAGGGTCTATATCAGCAGAAACAGTCAAAACCCTACCCCACTCACTCACTATGGCTGTCCCCTTCCTCGGATCTCTAACCTTAAATATTGAGAAAGAGAGAATGGAATTCAAATTACCAGGAAACAAAGAAAGACTAGTAACGAAGAACAATAAGTACATACATCGAAACTCTTTCTTTCTTTTGTTCGACGGAATTTAACATTAGATAGTATTGTATTTACGTCCTGACATCCTCAATTCATATCATACATGTACATTACGTAGACGGCAAAGGAAAGGTGGATCTCTTCGCTACGCGCGAAGATAAAACGTAGGTTCGTACTGAGGGTAAGTTCCCCCCTTTTCCCCTAGCTTTTAGAAACTCAAAGGCTGTACCTAAGTAAGGTCTATTACGCTACAAGGCTCACTTAATCTCAAACATCGTACGGATTCACAGGTAATCAATAAACTGACTACATTTCATAATCATGCTATTCCACTTTTCGCCCACTGAGGAGAAAAATAAAAACCGTGTTATGCTACATCATCAAACCGCAGATAGAAAACAAGAAAAAAAAGTAAACGAGAAGAACTGATCAAGACGGCGCTGCGCGCGTCTGATGTAGTGTACACACGATTAGCACCATCGAGGTCTCTCAATGAGAAGAGAACAAAACGGGTCCAGTCACACGTAGTCGACACGGACGCCAGAGATGATGCGTGGTATTGATAGATGCCCACAGACCAACCCCTAACTTTTTTTTTGTAAGAAGTACCATTTCGCCGACCACTGAAGCCGAAGCTACCACGCCCAACCGTCTTTCATGGTTGAAAAAAAAGAAAAGCCGGAGCAATATTAAAGGATAAAAAAGAGCTGTGGAAAATCGGGGTATTATTCGTACATGACACAGAGATAAAAAAACGAGTTCCTGGAATGCTCCGTCTGATAGAGAAGTTGGTGAAACATCAAGGCTCCTCCTTTTCAAATTCCATGATCAGCTCCGTGAGTTCCTTGCGCAGCGAGCGGTTACGATCCCAAATCTCGATTATTTTCGCGCGATTGCTCAGGAAAACGGCCTTCTTCCAGGGCAGGTTATCGTATCTTGGTCCTGCACTTCTGGAGGGAAGATTCCAGGCAATATTGCGCATAATCAGTGCAGCTTTGTATGCCACGCCGACTGGCTCGCCCCTCTCATTGACAGGTGTGTCATTGTAGTACCACCGTCGGACAATGCGCGGTTGGAGGACAGTACGTTTAGGGTGCGGAGGCTCCGCATCGGGATCGCGCTCTTCGGGCAAGTGTGATGCGACATGACCGGCGACCATTGCAGTGTCATCGCTGGGACCAGTCGATCTGAACTTCGTGCAGTCATTCCAGAGACATGTGTGAATAGGCGAGTCAGCCTTGTCAAGGTTGTAGTGGCCAGGACGATCTGTGGGCTTAAGGCCCATGTGCTCAGTGAAGACATGAGTACGGAGCTCTCCAGGGTTGGTAAAGGCGCGGCCACACTGCTTCGACGGATTGGACAGGACAGCCCACTTGCAGTAATTATAAGGGAAGCCCTGGAAAGTGTATGCAGTCTCTAGAGGGCGGATACCCTTGATGATGAACTTGGTTGAAGGGCCCGGTCCATTGATGACCTGTGCTTGCGCATTGGTGAACGTCGTACTGACATTTTTAATGAACTCAGCAGCGGGAAGAACACCGCCACCAGGAGCTTGAGAGTTGCCGAATCTGCTCTGGTACGCCTGCCAAAGTGCAATCTGGGTGATCTCACAGTCTGGATCCTCAACAAAGCAGCAACGGAGCCAGCGGGAGCTGCGTTCAGGTTCAGCTAGTTCCATGAGATCCTTGTGGAGTTCTGGCGGCACAAGGGGAATCTCGGTTGGAGGCGGAGCGATCTTTTCCTCTTGCAGCACGACTTCTCGTTTTGCAGGCCTCGCTTCGTAGTACAACAGCGTGATCATCCGAGGTATGAAGACGGTTGGAAGACTGAACACTTCAATCATAGTCTCAATGTTCTCCGGAATGAGAGTGTACTGGTACCAAAAGTCCAATGCACCGCTCAAGATATCCTTGTCGCAATCCAGCAGTGTGTGGTAGAACAGTTGCCTGAGCGTTTCCTGAGGAACACGCTCCATGGCACGATTGCTTTCCGGCTCTTCCATCTCGGTTGAAAAATGAGTTAAAGCCCATAGAGCGCGCACAACGTGGGCACGGTCTCGCGACTCGAGGCATCTGAGCAAAGAAATCCAGAGAGGATCATCCGGGTCCGTTTTCATGAACTTGGTAACTTCTTCTGCAATGTCCAGGGCATCGTTCTTGATTTCGTTGAGACGGGGCTGGTTTGGGATGTTGATAAGGATGACGAGACAGTCCCTAAGAAGACCCTTCGCATAACGCGCCACATAGTATGCATTTTCCTTCAAGAGAACCATGTTCCGCAGAACGAGAGTGGCCTCTTTGATATTCCTGAGATGATGATTGAATTCTTCGGTCTCCAGGGTGTCATCCGGAAGAGTAACCGGGATTTTCTTGATCCGATCGAGCAGGTCGCGCGTGCCTTGCAACGAGTTCAGGACATTAACTCGGTCCATCGGTTGGCGGAAGTCATATTCAAGTTCCCATTTGACACCAGTGCAAAGGAGAGTAATCTCCATGGCCTTCTCCATGAGCGTCTCGGCGAGCAATGGAAAACCTTCGAACTTGAATTTGTCCCAGCGCTGGTTGGAAATTTGGACAAGGTGGTAAAGCGCAAAATCAACTTCATCTGGGATCCCAGACTGAAGACCGTAATGAGCACGCTTGTAGATGTGGTCCGACTTGGGGACTTCAAGAAACTTGAGGGGATAGTAAGGGTCATAGAAATCAGGCTGTTTGGCGCTCTTGCCTTTTTCATCCTGACCAATGAACAAGCCAGGGCGGTTTCCAGGAGTTGCGACCTCGCGCGTCGCCATAGGGACCGGTCTGTCATCTTTTCCCACCCAATCATTGATATTAAAGTGAGCGCTGTAAGGGTTGGAAGACGGATTTGTGCTGGATGGCTGGGAAGAAGCTGGTTGGGGAGAGGAGGCGGCATTGGCACTCGAACGCGTCTGTCTGGCTGGCGCGGTGTTTGGAGTGAAAGGCTGGTTTGCCTTGGGTGCCTGACGCAGGCCCTCCCGCAACGACGAACGCGGTGTATTTGTAGCCATCTCTGGGCTCATCACTGACTCTTCTTGTTCTTCCTGGTCGCAAAGGTGTTCACCCACGCGCAGCCTCGGTCGTGGCTCACGCTGCAGAGCTCCCTAGTTGGAGTTGCTGTTCTGCTCCTTCTGCTCCTCGAACCACTTGGAGGTCGTTGTATCAGTCAGGTCTGTGGGTTCAGGATAGTGCGCGTAAGAAGTGAGGAGATACGAATCGATGGTATCGCCAGAGGCCAATATTTGGTCACTGGGGTTGATGGTCTCAGGATGAGGCGTGAAAGGGGCGAAGAGACGCGGGTCGAGGAGACGCGGATCGAGGGTGTTGTGAATGGCAGAGGTCTGGTCGCTGGTCGCGTTCCCGGTGAAATGCGTCAGGTAATATTGGTCAGGGTGTTGGGGGAGGAGAGGAGGTGAAAGGTTGCCGCCCGGTAAAGGCGCTTCCTCTTCTGCCTGTGGCTCTTCTTCCTGGCTTGCCTCCGCCTCGAGGTTAAAGAACCTCTTCAGCGTATCACCCGCCTCTGCAGGGAAGAACTGGCGGAGAAGTCGACCAAGCGTGTCAACCCTGGAATTGACCAAGGCCTGATATTCTTCAACTGTCCGCGACAGCAGACCCCCTCCCACGGCAGGGACGTCCTCCAGAAGCTCTTTCGCTGGCGGCGCTCGTTGGTGCAGCCGTGCAATCTCGTACGCGCTGAGTTGAAGCCGTTAGCAAGACTTCAACTCGGACACTGGCATCTATCGGACCACTCACGCAAGATACTTCTGGTAAATAGTCTTCACCTGAAATGACAGGTGCTCCGGCAGCCCCAGCTGCCCACAAAGGTCTCGCCAGTGGCTGGCCCCGCTGCGAGGATTGGAGAGGGAGTCGTATCCCCCTGCCGCGCAAACTTTTTTTAGGAGGATATATAGATCTATCCCCCGTTTCCCCGCGACTGGCTTGAGTTCGGGCGTTATGCTAGATGAAACCAGTCAGTATATCACTAGGAATAATATGTCAGAACACAACAGAAAAAGGACATACCCCCTTGTACTCAGAAAATCGCTGAGATCGCGATTGAAAGCGCTTCGCCTCGCTGGTATCCTTGACTCGATGGAGCTGCCTCCAGCACCTCCAGTTGCTGCTGTAGACTCCGCTTCGTCCCGAGATCTCTTTCGAGATCGCAGCGATCGCGTATCCCCAGCAGCAGCTAGAGGCGCTGGAGGCGCGTTCGGGACATCATTGTTCCGGCTAGCTGCCATCTTGTCACGTGAATTAGAAAAAGAGGCAAGTTAGTGCAGGTCACGTGAAGATATCCTGGCACTTTGGAAGGAGAGGAGCTGGTCAAGATCACGTGTACAAGACAAAATCACGTGGACGGAGGCGAAGGTGAGATGGACAACAACTGGTCACATGACCAAGGAGGATCTGGGACCCAGGGGGCCACTGCGATGTCTGAAGCTACATGGAGACAGGCATACACAAAAAAAGGAACTTTTTCTTTGATATCTTTTGTCTATTTTTTTCTTTCAGGACCTGGAGTGTAGTATAGTTTTATCCTTTGGTTCTGTTCGTAGTAATTGCATCTGATTGCCTGTACCATATCCAGCTTCAAGATCCTCTTCTTCCCCCGTCCCACCCTTGCTCGTAGTAAACCTGTCTCCATCATACCCTATCTCTCCATCCTGAGGATTTGTAACTTGAAGATTTCTTCCCATTTCCTCTTGATCTTTAATTATAGATGAACAAATACCTAGCACACAATCTACGCCATGTCTATGATTTCGCACCGTCCTGGTCAGTCGGTCCAACTTGCTCGTCTGGTGCTGGCTAAGTTCTCCCATACGACAACCTCCATCGAGTACAATGCTCCGCTGAGCTGGCATCATCTTGTTGGACAAGGGGACCTTGTTGCTGTCTTTGAAAAGCGTCGAGTTACAGCGCCAGAAACGAACCATGTTCATGAGCAGACGCTGCTCAAAGTGATTCGAAATCGCGAGGTCCTAGTACGGCCTTGTACTGGTCATTCTCAATGACCCTTCAAAAGTTACTGACAAATCTCATTCAGGAAGACCTCAACCTCAACTCTCTGGCTCGAGAAGCTACTAGCCAGGCTCTGTCAAGACAGATTGGAAAGACGAAGCCCTCAGTTGCCGTTATTGTGAAATCACCCTGTCTAGCTGTGCGATATCCGAGCAATATCGGACAGGTGCGTCAAGGATCTACCTTTATATCCATGTCCTGCTGAAAACCTGCTGCTAGATCCGGCGATTCCAGATCAAGTTCTCGTCTGATCGTGACTACTATAATGCCTTGGCAATACTGAGTGCACTCCATTGTCCCTTTACCGAGTCAAGCGGTGTTCCTCTGCACCCAAGTCTGAGACCACTTTCCTCGTCCTCGCAGTTAGGCCAGAGTTCTGCTGCCTCAGCTGCCAGTGCTCCTGTCTCAGGTTTCTCTGTGAGCGGTCTATCTTCTCACAATGGGATATTTCCTGCTCAATCGCCGGCAGAAGGACGCCCTTACGAAGCCAGATCGTCTGTTGTTGGTACTACACGCTCAGCATCTGCCTCAATGTGATTTTCACAGCTGACTAGTATCATGCAGGATCTTCTATATCTTCCTCCTCGCACACTACGTACAATACAATCAATTCTACAAGTGGATCTAGAATCCTTAAGGAACAGGAGTTCCAATCCACAGTCCCACACTTCTCGCAAGAGAGTGCGTCTTACGGACTTGGTGTCTCCAATGCTCTCGACAGCTCTCTGTCTAAAGATAGACCTTCTACGGCACCTGTCTATCATGACACTCAGCTGCTGAACCATATCTTGCCGCCAAAAAGGGAACTTCCCTTCTCGAAGCCTGCTGGGAAGAAAACTGCGAAATCCCGCACTACCAATAAGTTATCTGACAGCGAAAAGCGGCCAGAGAGCTCTCCGTATTTTCCAACCACCATCACTGGCATAGATATTTCCCAGACCCGTCCTGGACTGACAGGGGGTATAGCAGCAACATCAGAGTTCAAAGATAGCAGAAACTCCGCCAGCTTAGGTGAAAACAAGACGACAATTCTACCACCACCAGCAGCAGACGGACCACTGCAGCCGGATTCAGAGGTAAGACGATTCCTGGGGGCAGACCCGCTGCCACAGCAGCAGCATCCCGAGCTCTCCGTTCCCTTCATCAGACCGAATAATATATTCTCAAACGGCGGAGCCACCGCGGAAAGCCAAAGTCATCTCCCTCCTCCTTCGACAGTCGCGCAGACGTCACAAATCCACCTAAATCCACAGTCGGAGGAGGCATGGAAGATTTCTCCCACCAATGCCAGTTCTGGCGGGAACAATAACACAACCATCCCACCGACAGCAGGAGCAGCAGCAGCAGCAATAACAACAGCAGCCGCCAAGATCCTCACCTCCACGGACCTCTCTTCATACCTCTCCACGCCCACTCCCGAACGCACGGCGCTCGTTGAGTCCTGGGTCTGTCAGCAGCTCGAGGACGACGGGTTCCTGAAGCTGTGCGAGGACGTAGAAGGTGTTTGGAAGCGTATCGCGTTGGGAAGATGAAGTGCGTGCATGACACGACAGAGACTGGGGATATTTATCCAGTTATAGCTTTATTCATTTGTGAAACTCTTTCAGCCTTCCTTGTAGGTTTATTATTTGTAGACGGATGTCTTCTGTCTGTCTTGTTTTTTGCTTTGTGTTCTATTTCGCTTCACTAGGAGTTAATGTGAGGGGTATCTAGGTATTCATCTATGCATGATAACAAACTTAGTTCTTCACCTCGCAGTTTTAGGGTTTAGAGTCGAGTGAGAGTCCGGAGAGGATTAATATAATAATAACAATATCACACTAATATGAACTCATGGTACCATCAATATGGTTACTCGAAATTTTATGCGTTTCAACAAAAAAGCGGCGCAAAAGACATTCTGGTTGAATGCAACGCTGAAAGCCTAAAAGTTTAATCCTACAATTTTAGTGATTTCCTTACAATGTTCGTAAAGATGCCAATGTACTGCAGAAAAGGCAAGACCCGATTTCATTCATTACTCAGCCGGCTACAGATACATGGCGAATAAAACCCCGCAGGGCTCGCGTAGCTAGAAACATAAGATGGGGAAGGGAAAAAAAATTTTCACATCCCGATCCAGAGTAAGGGAAGAAAGACCATCATAAAGCAGAGCAAAAAGAGAAGAGGAGCCCCGATCCCAAACGGAACCTCTCTAGAACATGCATGTGTTCAATTGCTACTGCCGTTTTTTTTTGAGACTCCATGACAACACGCCGTCCGACTCCCATTGCTAGGTGAACTGAATTCGTCACGAGTGGGGGATAGTGAGAAAGGTGGGGAATTTTGACATAAGAAGAAAAAGAAAAGGAGAAATGTGTTAAACCGGAGCGGGGTGCTTTTCGTTGTACCCGGTAGGTGATTGGTTTTACTAGACGGATTAGATAGAGGTCGACTCAGCGAGCAAAGCCACCGACGACATTAAGGTAACCCTTCTTCGACAGGATCGTGTAATCGATGAACACGGGGCCCTGCTGCTGCGGAGCCTGGTTGGACGAGGTGGCATTAGTCTGGCCAGGGGCCGGAGCGGCAGGAGTAGAAGTGGCCACAGCGTTGGCGTCACCCGAAGGGACGGTAGTAGCTGGTGGAGAGGATGCGTTGGTCGTGACTGCACCTTCCGCACCGACTGCCAGATCTGCGAGATGCTGAAGGGAGCGCTGTTCGTTCGGGCCCATAACTGGGGGAGCATTCGCCGCGTTGTTTGCGTTGACGTTCGTGGTTTGCCCTGCCTGGGCCTTGGAGCGCTTCCACTCAATGACACGACGAATCCTAGCGTCCCAGACAGGAGTGGCAAAGATGTTTTCAAATTCGCCAGCTTTGGACGCCTGTTCCTGACGACGATCGAGAATCTGCTCGATCTTGCCCACGGCCTCCCAGCACAGATTGGCGTACATGGGGATATCGGTAGATTCAAGAAGCGTCATGGTGGCGAGCGCCAAAGAGTGGAGATCGAAAGGTGACGGAACGCGGGGGTTGTTGGTCGTCTTGGACATTTCTTGGACGAGCATCTCTGCACAGTGGATAACCTCATAGGGGCTCAATAGGTACAGCTGGCGTTTCATGAGGAGCTCCATCGTCCAGAAAACTTGAGGACCCACTGCCTCGAAGTAGACACTATGCGCCTGGTACTCAGGAGTGCTAGTCCTGTTGTATTCAAACGCGCGGAGACGTTCCATCTGGTGGTAAAGAACGGACTTGACAACTCGAGCATGGCCGTGATTCGTCCAAGCTATGTCCTCCTCGAAGGCCTGCATTTCGAGAACAGTAGGCAAAACGGTAGAATATTCTGAAAGAGTTAGATAGGTGCGACGGGAGTTTAATGGGGTTTGCCAACTTACTTGCAAGCTGCATCGTGGATTCCGGCAGAAGCTTTTCGTCGCCAGCAGCCGCAATTTCGTTGATCGAAAAGGGATCAAGGTCAGCCACACTTGCCGCGTGCCAGCGGCAAAGGATGCAGGCGATATTCCAGCCCCGTCGAGCGATGCCGGCATCGGAATCCATGTCTGGACTCTCGAATCGTTTGCCCAACCTCAACTGGCCCAGGTTTTTCGCGAGGGAAAAGCTCAGCTTGCCGGCTAATTCCGCGAGCGTGCCCTTCGGGATACCGTTCTTACCGCGGAAGTTGTCGGGTCCACGTGAATCAGACTCGAGAACCATAAAGAGAAGGATCTGAAGCCAGATCAGGTTGGTTGCAGTAGAACGTATCTGATAATACACACGAGCTTGCGCCATCACCAGCTCCTGAGCATTCTCGAAAGACAACACCTTGTCAAAGGGCTTTTCCAAGCGGGAAAGGTTGGTCCCTGTGACCGCATACAGAGCATGCAGGAACACCTCCTGGACTTCACGGCTGCATTGATGTAGGATTTCTAGGACACGATCCTTTGAGTTGGGCAGAATGGGAAGAATGGGGTGGATAACCCGGTAGTACCTAAATATCTGTTAGATTCTGTCCTGTTCCATTATGTGAAATGATAAGAACATACGCATTAAGGGCGCCTTCGTCAATTTCCACCGGGGTAGTGTCTTCTGCAGCTGGCTTGACATCAGACACGTCTGCAGGGGCTGGAAGCCCGTGTTCAGTGTCACCAGAAGACCAGAATGGGACGCCATTCTTAGTTGCCGTGCCGTTACCCATGGTGCCGGTCAGGAAGTCAGGGAGGATATTGCTAGTGTCTCCTGGGTTCACGTTGGCCATGTTAGGTTGAAGTGTTTGAGCCTGGTTAAAGGACGACCACGAACCAATAGGTTGGGTACGGTGCTGAAAGGGCGGCTGCGGAAATGCAGAGCTTGAGAAGCCCTCAGACATAGAAAAAGTCCGTTTACGACTAAGCAAACTCCCATCCATTGGAGGGGAGAACTCCTGGTAGCCTCTTGGCGACGACACCTCATTCATCTGGTACTGCATATCAGTGTGGCTCATGGACGGCTGCATTTGACTCTCGAGCGTGTTCAAACGCTCCGCCAGCTCCTTGATGTATCTAGTATATCTCATCAGCTGCTGCTCCCGTACGGTAAAGTATGAACCCGGATCGAAAAACAAGCTGCTCATACCCTTTACTAGGACCGCGTTTCATCGGCACTCGGCTGAACTGGCATGCAACGCCCAGACGACGACAGTTGGAACAGGTCTCGACACCAGCCTCGGAGGTTGCATCACATCGAACCTGAGAGACCGTGAGAGTTAGCTTCGTCGCGTCGCGCGTCTAAGGAAAGTGTGTTGTACCTTCTTGCGCCTGCATTCGTCACAGGCTCTGGATACCTTGGATCGCTTCCTTCTCGCGCTCTGGTCCCCGTAGCTCAAGTCGTGGTTGGGATCGACTCCAACCTGCTGGTTGGGGGTGAATTGCAGCATATGGTTGTGCTGCTGCTCTGGAGACGTCGTGCGGCCCATCTCGGACGTGCCAGGATTGGACCCCAGGACCATCGACTGGCCATGATGGAGACCGTTACTCGAGCCATCAGCGAGGTTGGCGCCAGATGTTTCGCGCGAAAGCTCTGCGGACAGGAGCTCGTCTGCCGTCAGTTGACGGTTGGAATAGTATTGCATCGTCCCTTGACCCATCTGCGCCGCGTTAGGAGACGGATATGACGGGGCCGGAGGCATATCTGAATGCTCCCTGGGATTCATATTTGCAGATTCACCGTCAGGGACCGTGGTAGGTTTGTGTGGTGGATGGAGCGGGTCTCCGGACGGTGGGTGAGGAGAGGTGTAGGGACGAGGAGCGCTCTCAGCCATGTGAGGAGAGAGAGGCAAGTTTTTAACAGGCTAATTTTCCATGGGCGGGGGGTTTGAATGGGCTAGCGCGGGCAGCAGGCCCCCAGAGAGCAGGACGCATCAAACATCGTCGCGCGACAAAAAAATATGGCGGTTCTCGACATCGACGGCGACATGGCTTGCGGACGAGGATATAGTTCATATTGGATGATCGCGTCGCGGCGGAGATCCGGCTTTTTGTTTCTGCGTCCAGCGACGGATTAATACTATTTCCCACCGGCCCAGACTCTCGAGTTTCTGCAGTCGAGCCGGACGTGCTAAAGCGAGCACGATCTACGGTCGGATTACATCTTGCTCTGCGCGCATGAATATGTCAAAGGGAGTTTTAGAGGGAGCTTTCCTCCCGGTCTGGCGATGCATCATAATGCTTTTTGGCCAGGTGGAAGTTCTGGGTGCGTGAAGTGTGACGGCACTCCCACTGCGCGGAAGCTCCCTTCGAAGCTCAGCAAAGAATCGCTCAAGCGTCCAGTGGCCTCATTCTTTACCATCTTCTGTCTTTATCTTGTATTATATGCTTCTAAAGCGTCTAAATTTGCTCCATGACGCTCTTGGCGTTGTCCTCGTGGATGATGCAATAAGCCATCAACGCCAATCTCTTCTTCCTACCTGCCGTCCCTTCACAGTCGGAATGGACCATATAACCTCGTGCGGCTCTTGACTTTACATCATTCCCATCCCAGAATCCTCTATGAGTTAATTATCTAGCTAGTCCAATCACCTGGCGAAGGGCAATGACTCCGTAACCCCTGCATCTGATTTCGCACAGTTCTTCCAGCCCTGGTGCTTCTCTGTGCCGTGTCCCTCGTGTCTGCTACTCCTTGTTGACGACCACAGTATGCACTCTAGTACAGTCTAGAGCTTTATTCAATTTTCGACTAATCATCAGTCAGTTGTGATGCTGGTTGTATGTATGTCAAGCCCACGCCGGCACGACGTCGCAGGGGTCGAGTTGACCGTATCTGGCAGCGGGAGGCCTTGATCAAGTCCTCATGCACCACCTATTTCCTTCTGGATCCGTTCGTTTTAACGAACCTGGAAGGGGGGGAGGGAGGGGGGGGGTATCTCGCTGGACGTTGGGGAACTTTATTCTCCTGCGTAGGGTCACGTCGCGCAGTTTGCCAACTGGACACAACAGCGAATGTTGACTCCGTACCTCGCTAATGTACAGCTCACTTTTCCTAGGACCTAAAACCAATGGCCCTTAGGTTGAGGCTTGACACCTCATACAGATTGGAATCCTTGACGAGCACATCATCGTCAACTTGATACCTGCCTTTAATGCTACGATTACTCGAGAGCAGAACATTACAAGTCAAATGTCAATGCTGTCTGCTATGTAATGTTTAGGGACTTAACTTTTTGGCCTACCGACGTATGGAGTACGCCGCAGATCGATCTCGGCCCTATAAAACATCATGGATCATTGGGTGAGATTCTGTGGCGTTCTCTGCAGGACTAACAATCCCTCCTCGGGGACTTTTTTGCCCAATTAGTCAGTCATTGGCTTTGTTAGCCCCCCCTCCCCCCCCCCCTTTCCTGCCCGCCCTGCCCTGGACTGTACAAGGCTGGCCGGCCTGCCTGTAGACAAGAAGAAAAGACAAGAGGCGTAGGCTAGCTGTGCGTCGGGGCGCAAAGTCCCTGTCGCCTTCTCTAGTTTTCTAGAACACCTGCGTTGTCGATCATAGAAAAAAATTACCTGAAGATCCTTGAGTCTTTCTGACAGGGGTAGCCAGCCAGCCAGCAGCCAGCCAAACCTTCTTTCCTCATATAGGAAAGAAAAAGTTGGAAAACTTGCAGGCAGCATTGGCCTATCGTGGTATAGTCAATCTTATTTTTCTTGAACTAGCCGTGCATGGTGATGAAGCCCATTCCATCTTAATATCCTTGCCCAGGCCCGATTAGGACCCCATGGACTGGATCCATAGATGGATGGACTGACTGAAGAGACTGCTGACAAGGATGGAAGGAGAACAGAATAGGTGGGTGCTTATACAAGTGACAGCCCTGGCATTAGGTTAGAACCGTGGTGAATACTGACACAATCGTATTACTACAATAACTAAAAAGCTAAGGCACGGTCTGGTCTGGTCTACGACTACTACGACTACGTATGCATACAGGCATAACGTGAAAGATAGGGGGAAGGCGGGCAGGTAGGGGGAAAAAGGCTAGAGCATGTACGGAATATGGTCTTGATTGCCCATTGATTTCATGTATCCTGCATGCCTCCTTCTATGGCATAGTATGATAGTAGTAAGTGTAACACGTTCAGTTGGGAGATTAGCAGCTAGGCCGATTTTCGGATAGCCCGATGGAACATGCAAAAGAAAGGATGCAGGGATATGACGGGGTCATGATCTTCGAAGGGTATCCTGGCACGATATTCTCATGCTTTAGGTAGATCGGCAAGAGGTACTGCGGAAATCTGATCTGGAAAGGTGAAGCGGGATAGTACCTATAAATGGAACACCAAACGCCCGGGCTGAAACCAGCCTCTGTAAATGACCCCAACTTGTTTCCGAGCCTCGGAGGGGATCGAAGAACTTCCAGAGAAGGCATCGTCAAGATGTCCAGTTCTGGGTAATATATGTATGATGCACTGCATCTCTTTTTTTACTTTTGCCCAGGGTGCTGTCGTGTGTGTGTGTGTGAGTACGATGCTCATCTTGCAAGATCTTTGCTTCGAGGCCAGCTTCTGCAGGGTTGAAACGACCGTCCAGGCCAAGGGGTCAAGAGGCAGAATAAAGGAGAAAAGAAGGAGATTGTTTCATCTACAGACAGAGCCTCGGGGTCAGGACATGAGAGCGAGCCATGTCTTGATTCTGAACGGAGTTGTCCTAAGTCGTCCTAGTATCGTAGTGCTTCCCCAGAAATGCCAAACCCCCGACTTTGGGGGGTGGAGATCCACCGAGGACGGAGTACGGAGCACCGTGCCTTGATGAAGTAACAGCACAGGGAAGGAGAAGGCTACAAGAGTGGAGGCCCATCCTCCGTACGGCACGCTCCGCAGGATTCCGGGGATTAGCCGGCGGCTAGACAAGGCGCCGGCCTCCGCATGCTCGACATGGTGACATACAGGCTTCACCCTGGCATCAGGCGAGCGGTGCAAGGGCCAGACACGATTGGCCGGCGTTGCAGATCAGGCGTTCGGGAGCTGCTCGGCCACATGACCCGAGGCTAACGGCGTCCGTCGACTCGGTGGCGGCCCAGCGCCGTGACGCCATCCCGCAGCAACAAAGAGATCGCCCCTCGATGGCTTGCTCTCCGCAGTCAGTTCGCATAGGCCTCTCGCTCTGTGCGCCGGTTGATCTTCGTGTTCGGGCGCGACGCTAGCCGCCGACACAATGCGATGAGGATACATTCGTGAGAGCAGCATAGGCCTATGGCTCTGCACCCGAAAGGGTAGCATTCTCCTGCCCTCTCCTGCCCAGCAGCCCGGGAATGCAGGCACTGCCGACCAGCTACTGCTGTGGAGACGAGTCCATTGCGGGACGCGAGCATGAACACCTGGCACCATGCCCATGGCGCAGCAGCGTCGAGTTCCTGTCCGCGGGCACGATGTAATCCAATGATGTTGCTCAGCGGCCGGTTTAGCGCATGCAAGAGAAGACCGCAAAATTCTTTCTAGAAGCCTGGCAAGAACAGGGCTTCCCTGGCAGCAACGCGCCTGCCGAAGATGGGCGGCAGGGGGGCCAACCCAACCGCAGCGTGCTGCATACCTAACTTGCGTATGTGCATCGCGCGATCGCCTGGATGCCATTCTCACCCACACATACGTCTTGCTGAGAGCCGCTGGGAGGCCTTGCCTTCTCCCACCCGAATAAGGACCCCAGCTTGTAGAAAGGCTACCAGCCTGGCAGGACATTCTGTCTGACGAAGGTAGGGAGTAGAAGACCTGCATCGGCATCCAGGATGATATGAAGTAATGAGCACGCACAGATAGCCAAAGTTAGTCGGGAGACGAATACGTCGATAGACTCTTTACACCGGACCGCGGTGGCCGGTCAAGACGCCGTCGGGGCATGGGGCAGCAGTCTGGGGCAGTCGAGGGTCATCGGGCTGGGTCAGCGAGGCCGAACCCACCAAACAGGCGATAGCCGTCGAAGATCTGGGACGGTGCTGGATGTAGCGTTTGGCAGACTCCAGAGCGGAAACTCTGCTCGTGGGCTCGTGCTCGAGGCACACTGGGAAGGGCTGTGTAGGACGGAGGGCTTGGTCGATGCGCACACCAGTACGACCCCGGATGGTAGACAATTATATTCGACAGCGCATCCCATCGATTATCCGAGTGGAAGGCACGTAACTTTTCAGTTCTTCAGAAAAGTTATCTGATCTTCCGCGTCCAGGCCAAATTTGCCTGGGTCATCCATCGTCACGAGCACCAAGGGCCGTGTGCTTCTACGACTGCTCACGCGGGACATCTTGCCTTTTCTCCATGCCTTTGCCTCGGGACATCGCAATTGCTGTATTCTGTGTCCGGTGAAAGGTGTGCCTTGTAGACCTGGCCGAAACCCGCCCGCAACCACCGTCCCGTGGTGTTGGTGTTATTGCTACTGGGGGGTTATTATCATACCGGACGAAAGCAGGGCAGCCGGAGTACAACATTCTGCCACGATAAGCCCAAACAGCCATTCCCAGCAGATCCTGCTGACTGCGACGGCGCGAGTCGACGCACCTCGGCGGCCCGTCGTCGGCGTGCTGCTCCTCCGGCACGCCACACCAACCACCTGGGCAACTTCACCCACGCTCTGCCCCCCCCGTCCCCCGAACTACTTCTTTTGCCAGTCGCCCTCGCCCCCCTCACGTTTTTCTCCTCTTCTTTTTCTTCATCTCCCCCCAACCCTCCCACCTGCCCATAGGTCTCCCTCACTTCGTTTTGGCCGCCACTACCGATATTTGGTGTCCTGTCTTACGGCCGGCGCCAAACGGTGCGTAGGCTTTGGGCCCCCCTTCCTCTTCAATTCCTGCTGCGCTATACTCCCAACGGGCCGTTCTCCCGAGTCTTGACCGACGCGTGGACAACGGCGTTTGGCTTCTTGCGCATCGCAGAGATTACTCGAGATACCCGTCGGTTTTGGCTGTTTGGATGCTCTGTCGTTCTGCCGTATCTACGAATTCATTATAGACGCCGGTTCATATCGTCTCCCGCTGGCTGCGTGACAGCCGCTGGTCCTCTACATTCGCCTTGACGGCCAGTCCGCTCCTTCGAGCTTCTTATCTTTCTATCCTTCATACTTTCCTTACACTCCGCGAATCGTCGCATGTCCTCTCACCAGTAAACCGCGGCAATGCTTATCGATGGCGAGAAGTGGGCTTGTGAAGCTTGCGTCCGGGGTCACCGTGTCAGCAGCTGTCACCACAGTGGTATGTCGACTTGCTTCTGCTCTCACATGGGGCATCATTTTTGGCACGTCCAGTTCTCTAGCTGACACAACAAAGATCGACCCTTGACCCACATCAACAAAAAGGGCCGACCAGTCTCTCAATGTGCCCACTGTCGAGGCCTACGCAAGTCGAGGACAACCCACGTAAAGTGCGAGTGCGGTGACAAGAAAAAGAACAATAACAACACCAATCACAACAACACCAGCAACCATGAATCTGACCCCAACAATGTCAATGACAAGGGAGATCATAAACGTGAGCATGCTGAGGGTGACGGGTTGCAATCAGTTTCTGATTTGATTACAGAGGATCATCGCCAGCGTTGTTGTGGCTGCTCCCACGGGCAACGCTGCACATGTGCGCTGAAGAAAGAACATCACCTCGACCCGGTCCCAGAGACCAGCGTGCCCCCAACGCAGCCGGCTATCCCGTCGGAACCTAGGAAGCCGCGTCTGACGTCGACGAAGTCGGAAAGCACACTCACTGTCTTCCGCGATGGCCATCACAAGCCTGCCCACAAGCACAACGACATGGCCCACAAGTGTGGAATGCCCTACACGATCCCGAGATCTCACACCATCCACTCGACGTCAGACATTGCCCAGCGCTCCGTCGACCATCTCCCGTTGACCCAGAAAGCTGTCCTAGGACACGAGCTGTCTCAGCGACTGGATCAAATCACCAGTGCACCTCAACCTCAGCGTCTTGTCAAGTCAGAACATGGCTCGCCAGAGAGTGCTCCCGTTCCAAATCTGGAGCAGATCAATACCCAAATACCGCCACTCGACATCTCGTCATTCTCTCCATTTGGCACGACTACAACCACAAACTCGCCTATGACCTCAATGGCATTCCAGGACTCCTTCCAGGATGCCTACTTCACATCCCCGGACACCGAATTCCCATTGGGTTCTGCCGGATTGAGCGCACCTCCAGTGGACTGGTCGAGTTTCCCCCTGTTCAGCTCCGGTGTATCCGCGGCCACGAACAGCCAACCCCCCTCATACTCTAGCTTCGACTATAATACTTTCAGTCAACCGGGGTTGGCAACTTCGTCGTCTGGTGAGGTATCCGACATTGACGGCCTTCCCGGCTTAGGGACCTCGAACAATGACCTCCATGACCTTCACAGCGTAAGCGACGGCTCCGATGTTGATCAAATTCGCTTTAGTTCAGCTTCGTCGTTCATTGGCCTGCCGCAGACGCAGCTACTAGCCTCGAACAACCTCGAGTCGGTCAACATCGATGACTTCCTCAAATCCGCCAATGAGTCGACGGCGGCGCTGGAGCAACAACTCCAGGCCAACATGGCTATGGAGCCCAAGCCCCTTCCAATGCAGCACGACTACCCTATCCCCCAGGCCCAAACCTACATCCCGGGTGGTGAGCCAGTCTCAGCTCCCATGACTAGTCTCCCCATGACTAGTCTCCCCATGACTAGCTCCCCAACCGCCGCGATGTGGCCCTCGACCTTGTTTGACTCCACACCTGCGCCACCTCCACCCATGGAGGACCCCTTCTCGCAGCAGCAGTGGGCCAGCTAGCGAGTCCGTGGGGGTTGGCCAGATCGATGGATTCAGACCGGCTTCAAAGGCCCGTCGCGGTCATCTTGCCTTCACACTGTCTGAGTGACGCATAAGTCTTCATGACCTTGATGAGAGATGATGATAAATGCGTGATTATCTTGTCCAATTAGCCAGTCTAAATCCATTTGACTGTTTAGCTTTGAATCTTACGCGAAGGGCAAAGGCCCCTTCGTTTCCGGGTATTCTTTTTGGTTCAATGGCCACCACGAACCTGTTGGCTATGTGTTTTTTTTCCACGTGTAAGGCGTTACCGATTAGTGTTATCTATTTGTATACATGCGTCCTGAGGTAAACGAGACATGGGCTGGCAATTGTTGAATTTCCTGCGTCTACGAAATATCCACTTGGATTTGTACGTTCTTGCGGCAACGTATATAGCTCAACTACCCACCTGTGCTGTCTTGTTCACGTTGCCCGGGGAATCTTGCCTACACTTTGCCATTGTGTCTCAAACCCGCAGATGCTGAGGAGAGTTCTTGCTGTGCTTTAGAACTGTTTCTTGACTCTTATCGAGTTTGCCTACAGCAGATTCCCCATATTGTTTTCGCTGAGGTGATGTATTGTTTGTATATATGTTAGAGATGGGTCTTTCCCCAAAATGATCGTATGAATACGTGGATCATGTCAATTTCATCTTCTTGCCTAGTATATGGATACTACCTGCAGACTGATGACTTCACCGGGACACTATTATCCCTGCCGAGCAAGCGACACCACCTTGCCGAAAGGAATGATGAAAACGAGTGGTCGGGTAATCAAGCGGTGTACAATGTAGAAATGCTACTCGCAGGTTTATCTGCAGTGAAGCAGCCTTTCCCGTCCGTACAGGAATTCAGCCATGATTGTGTCAAGGAGTGGCTGGCTGATGTCGGCATGAATGGGGGCAGGGTGGTATGATAGATGCA
>NW_027192528.1:4021038-4029119 GCF_041956765.1 Thermoascus crustaceus | reverse complement strand
AATACCTATGGAGGAATTTTCTTCATGCCCTGAAAAGTCCTGCGCCATTGGCTTGGAGCACCTATGGGACTGGTCGAAGACAATCAATTAATATCTACGGAGCAGGTATATAGAATGAGGCTGAGAACCTGGTAGTCGTGGGTTGTCGGGATAGTTAGCCAATTACCATGACAGAAATTCTAATCCATAACACACACGCAGGATCCACCTTGTCCGGTCCAGAGTCCAGAGTCCAGACTCGAACGAACAGAGACTGTTGATACATCACCTAAGTACTCCTACTTAGGTGGGTAGATACTGTATAGAGAACTTCCAATGTACCGAGTAGACACTGTATTTTGCGCAATTGTAAAAGTCACCGCCTCATCCAGGATCCTCCACCCTCGCTTGAGCCTTGAATTTTATCTTAAATTCCTAACCGACTCCCCAAGTGCACTGCACCACGCAAGGGGGGATTGTAAATAGTGGGCAGTGAGCATGGATGTAGTAAGCTTCTTTTTCTTTCTGTAAACCATAGTTAAATAACGACCATTGCTAGTACGTAATAAAGACAACACTGTGTGTGGAGGGCAACTTGATCCAATAGAATCCATCTATCCAGATCTATTGTACGGAGTATAGCACCTGCAGCGCACACATACGCATGTGATGTCTTGCATCGCATGGGATTTTACGTACGGAGCCACACACACACACTACGGAGACAAGCTTCGCGAAGAACGTGCTTGTTTGGACTTGGCTCTGCTGCTAATTCTCTTAGAAGGTATCTAGCATAACCCACCCTAGGTTACTAAGGTTAAAGGTACGGACTCGCGGAGTTACTGTGCACATCACATACATATTAGGCAGGTACTCCGTAACCTAGCCTCGGTTAAGGGGAAACTTGGTACTTGAATTCTGATTTCTGAATGGTGCTGAGCCGGTGTGGGCCTCAGTAGGTGGCGGGAACGAAGTTCTCCGTCTGCTGTGTACACCGCTTTTTTTTCTACTAAATTCTAAACCACGGAGTTTCTCTCTGTATGGGGTGTTGAGTCACTTGAGTGGGGAAGGGACTGACGAGGCACGACTCTGGAGTTCTTCAACTTCGTACCTGAACATCTATCTGTTAGGGGATAAAATTGTGGGGCATGGAAGGAAGGGGAGAGAGGACGTTTGCGTCGTCGTCATCATCATCATCCCATTTCTGTGTGGCGGTGAGACTAAGGACAGATTATCTATCGTATAGGTCTGTCGTACGACACGGGCGGAGGATTTTTCCAATGGGAATAGTCATGTATGGTAGATGTTGATTTCTGCGATTGCGTAATTATGAGCTGCCTACCTCGTACTCGGTTAGGAGGTAGGTACTCCGTATCCATTCCTCTTCCGGACGTGGCCGCTTCATTTTTCAAATGCGAGAGGGCGCTCATGGACGGACCTCAGTATGCGGTTTCACCGTCACCAGCTGCTGGAAAGGCTGTGCCGAAGGAGTTTAGGACAAGAGTTGAAGAACACTGGATTGCACTCCACTTCACGATGACCTGAGTCTTTTCGAAGTCAGGGAGATAATATTTACGTGGTTAAGACGGTTATAATGTTGGTCAATCCCTCGCTACCTAGTCAATCCTTCCAATCTGCTGCTCTCAACTCTCTCCAGGAAAGCGCCGTTTCCTGAACCATCAATGATATCTAACGATAAGCGTCGCACGATCATCGTGTCAAGAGATAAGCTCATCTTGGCACAGCACCTGATGCGATACTAGTTCAGGAGTTCGAATAGAGCAAATATATATAAATAGCAGAAAACCACGTGATTGTTTTCCTTGGAAGAGCATCTCCTAGCCGGGTCGCCGAAAGCCAATCTCGTCCAAAGTCGCAGTCGGTCCAACTTGCAGAGCTGAGAGGGCCTTCTGGTCTCAGAGGTTCATCATTCGTTGATGCCAACCATGCCGTGGGGGCCAAAAAGATGGCAAGGCTCAGCAGCTAGGGCTGAACAGGGCTGAGCAGCAGAAGGCTGGAGAGAGAACAACGAGGGCTTATAGCCGGCCAGCGAAGCGTCGCGGCAGCAGTTTAGTCGCCAAGAGGGCAGCATGTTCGTCGAATGGACGTCCAGCCGTTGGACATTGCCATTATCGGCAAAAATGCTTACGCATTGCGATTGGGCTTGTCAAGTTGACGAGCAATTTGGCCTCCAGCTCCTGGGTGCTGCCTGAGTCTGCCAAACTCATGAGGACAACAAGGACCTTTAGTCGCTGCCTCAACGGCTGTATTCCAGCTCTGTTATTTCTTATAAACGAGAATCCTACTAAACACTCAGCTCTTTGCTTCCTCGGTAATCGCTATTAGTTTTACTATGACCAAACAAACCAGGGCAAGTAAGCCCAAGGTTAAGACCGGATGCATTACATGCAAGTCAGTCCCGGGTTCAACTCAACTGCCGTTGGCCCATGGTGAGCGCTGACGGCGTCAGCAGGATACGGCACGTCAAATGCGACGAAGAAAAGCCAGAGTGCCACCAGTGCAAAAAAACTGGACGCAAGTGTGATGGATACGATGCAAAACCTCCGAAACACCATCACAGCAAACCAAAACCGGCACGTCTCGCTTCCGGCGTTCCTGCGATCAGCTCCGATCATTGCATTGTTCTCCGTCCGGGGACAAGGGAGGAGCGGCAGTATGTGGAGCTGTTCTGCAACCAGACCTCGCGGGCGATATCTGGATTCTTCGGTTCTGATTTCTGGAATTATCTCCTCCCCCAGCTCAGTTACTCCCAGCCGGCCATTAGACACGCTATCGCTGCTGTCGGCGCGATCCACGAGCGATTTCTGCACGCCCCTTCGCTACCCGCGCCATCAGCAGGAAGTCAGAACGAGCCTTTTGCCTTACAGCAGTATAACAAAGCCATAAAGCACTTGATGGATAGCTTTCCATCTTCGGAGCAGTCTCTGGATCTCACTCTCATTACGTGCTGTCTCTTTGTATGCTTGGAAATGCTTCGGGGGAACAATGAACAAGCGTTGAATCATTTGGAAGCCGGGCTCAGGATTCTTTGCAGAAGGCAGAAAAAACGTTTAGAATGGAGTCATTACCACAATAGGCTCGCTGAAGGGTTTGGGGCGGTTTTCGAACAAGAGCTTTCTTATCTCTTTGCCCGCTTTAATATCCAGCTGTCGCTTTTCGGTCGACCGTTGGCTCCTTTTGAGCCTTCTTCAGGAGATTCAAACGCTTCAGACACGTCTCACAGAGATGTCACGTTCTCAACAATCCTCGAGGCCCGACATTCCTTGGATAGGCTGATGAACAAGGCGCTTAGATTCATACGTTCTGCGGCTGATAAAACGAATCCCACTCCCTACAGCATGCTACTGCAAGAGCAATTTGACATCAGTCGGGAACTCAATGACTGGTCAAATGCGTTTGAAGATCTGACGAAGAGACTAAAAAGACGGACCAGGAAGGAATTGGACCCGCGGGGGCCACTCTTGCTCAGAATCCATCACCTGACCTCAAAGATATGGCTGGAGACTGGCCTCACGGCAGAGGTGACAACTTGGGACACGAAAGATGTGATGGCTTGGGACAGACACTATGCAGACTTTGAGACCATCGTTTCGAATGCAGCTCTCGTGCTCAACAACAAAAGTTCGGAGGAAAGCGGTCGTGATCATGAGGTGGACAATGTCGATCGTCCTACGGACAACTTCTGCCTTGACATGGGGATAATCCTTCCACTGTACCGCGTAGCCACGAAATGCCGCCATCCGATCATACGAAGAAAGGCAATTGATCTCCTTTCCACCCATCCGAGGCAAGAAGGTTTGTGGAACTCGCGGTGCTGTGCAAAGCTCGGCGAACTCGTTATGGCGGTCGAAGAGGCCCAGGTATCTTCACTTCCGGTGGAGCTCAGATTTCCTGAATCCAGGGACCGTGTCTATGAGACTTTTATTCACGGTGACAATTTTCCGAACCCTTGCCAGGTTAACATGTACTTAAAGCCGGATGGGAAATATGGCGACTGGCATATCCGAACAGAATACTTACACTGGTGATGAGTATACTATATAAATGGAGAGCAGAACCCGGAGCGTGTCCTGAGTTTATAGAAGTCCAGGCACCTAGTCTCAAGCTTTGGCGGCCCGTCTTTTCATACCAGGTGTCGTGGAATCCTTTATCTAGCCATTTTCACTACTGACTGAACGATGAATTATACATGAAGTATCCAATTGGACATGTTTGACAGTGTTGCACAGCCCGCTGGCATCCATTCTTGTCCAATGAAGAATATCCCGAAGCTATGGTGTTACCTTATTCCCCACGTTGCATCGAGACTGCAGAACAAGTATACTACTACTCAGCCGTATTATAAGCCACAAGGCTCATGAACTGGCAGTTTGCAATGCTGTAAAGTCTTTTTATGGTAGTCTATATGCCGGGTTCCTTTCCTCTTTTACCTTATAATTGGTTGCTTGCAGGGCTTTTGTCTTCAGCTGAGCTTCCTAGCTACATATACCGCAGGGGAGCTGGGACAGTCTACTGAAGTGTTCACGCCAAAGGACAGGGCATTTTTACGACCGAACCAATCACACGCCAGCTATTGTTCTGTACTTTTACAAGGTTTCTCACGCCATTTCCAAATATGCTGGTAGTCGGCTGTAACTGTAGGGATAATTCAAGACCATTCGGAAAGGCCGGAGATCCTTCGAACAACATTCCAATCATATTAGGACATAATTGGCTATCCTCATAAAGCCGAAATAAACCTGGACCGGCGCATTTTACATGGAACAATTCGATGTGGGTATAAATCGTGGTCTGCTTCCATAGCCATGGAAGGATTCTCCTGTCGAAGTAACAAATATGTACACAATGTATTCATTTTCTCGTAATGTTTGAATATTGTCCTTGAACAAGCCAATATGAGATTTGTTCTACTTCTCTCTGCTTTTCTCTCTATCAGCACAACAGCACAGGCTGTGACAAAGTACTGTCCATTTTTTGGGACCGGTGTTTCCTGCCCCTACCGACCTTTCGAACAGTCCAACATTTGGCGCAGCAAAAGCAAACATTACTGACACACTTGAAAAGGTGATACGAGCAGCACAAACCTCCTTTGCCACATCAGATATTTTCGATGCTAATTCCACGTCCTTCGCTCTTGAGATATTTTCACCGAGTGACCCGAACCCTCTGTTCCACTACTATTATACAGCACCGCCCATCGCAAACTCAACCAGTGGCGTGAAGACGGTCGACGAGAATACGGTCTTCCGGATTGGCAGCGTTTCCAAACTCTGGACGGTGTACCTCTTCCTGATCGAGACCGGCGATGCGCGCTTCGACGATCCGGTGGCCAAGTATGTCCCTGAGCTGCGATCTGCTGCTGCGGAGTTGTCCAAAAATACCACGGAGAGGGGTGACGTGATTGATTTTGTGCAGTGGGAGGAGGTGACGATTCGAGAGCTGGCGAGTCATCTCTCGGGAATCGCTAGAGATTGTTAGGTTTCTCTTTTTCTTTTCCCTTCCAACCTTTCGCAGCTTTATACTAACGGAAAAAAAATGAAATGTTTGCAGATGCTTTTGATCTTTCCCTTGTATATCCTGACTTGGCGGCTAGTGGTTCTCTCCCGCAGCTTCCAGCATCCGAGATACCACCATGTGGTGCTGTAAAGCCGTGCAGCAGAGCTGGTAGGTTTTCCCCCCCTTTGTTCCTTCGCTTCCCGAGGAAATATAGCGGCTTTCCTCGTCCTTGAATTAACGTTGTGATATCTTAGACTTCTTCAAGGGCTTGCTCAAAAGCCACCCTGTTGTTCCTACCTCATCCACACCGATTTATTCTAACGCGGCGTTTCAAGTTCTTGCGTATGCATTGGAGGGTATTACCAACCAGACTTATCGTTCTTTGCTATCGAAAACTATCATTGAGCCACTCAACCTGAGCCGTTCGAGTTACAGCAAACCGCCTGATGAGTACGGTATCATCCCCGGGGATGCAACGACTAGCTGGTGGAATGTTAGTTTCGGGGACGAAACCCCGTAAGTAAATACCTCTTAAGTTCCGTCATGGGCAATTTATACTGCATCCAAAAAAGCTGATACTCTCAAAAACAGTGCAGGGGGGCTCTACTCGTCTGCAAAGGACACTTCTACTCTGGGTCGAGCAATACTAAATAGCACCCTTCTTTCTCCAAAGGTGACGAGACGATTGATGAAACCAGTGACCCATACCTCCTCCTTGTCGTTATCCGTGGGAGCTCCCTGGGAAATATTTTCCTTCGAGGAAGCAGAAATAGGTCGCGTGGTTGATCTATACACGAAGCAAGGTGATGTGGAGAGCTACAGTTCTGTGATAGCCCTGTCTCCTGATCATAACGTTGGCTTCACCATCCTAGGTGCTGGAGGGACGGTTACAGCGCTCTCTGACGTAGTGGCTGCTGCAATTATTCCTTCCCTTAACCAGGCTGGGAAGGAGCAGGCTGACAAGACATTCAGCGGCACTTACTCTCTGACCTCCTCCTCATCGTCGTCGGGGGGCCATATCAATTCATCCATCACCATCACCACCGACGACGGCCCGGGATTGAAAGTCGACCGTTGGATCAGCAACTCTACTGATATGTTTACGCCCATGTCGCTCGCCCTGGGCTCGCAAGTATTGGATAGTACAGATGTCAGCATTCGTCTTTACCCTCTACCGGGCTAAAGAATGGTAATCCATCCCGAGTCTCATTCCGAGCCGTTGTTATCCAGTCTCCTTCTTCTGATGGTATTGGCCCATTTACCCGAGCCTGCAGCACTTGGTCGACCGCTGATATAGCTAACTATGGGAATATCGGCGTGGATGAATTTAGCTTTGAGTTGGATGGTAAAACAGGTGAAGCTGTCAGTGTTTCACCGAGGGCGCTGCGGGTGAACCTTGAAAAGATTTCGACTTAAGGTGAAGTTAAGGAGGCGGGAGTCACATGCGACTGATAATCCTATGAAAGTAGAATCTCGTGTTTAGAGTCAGTGCTCCTAGGACGACTATAATTAGGTACATACTAGGAACGTGACCAGTCATTCACCGTCTACATAACTACCTAAGTAGGTACCTAGGTACTTAAGAAGCTCCCAGATTGTTATATATAGTACATTCCAGGTTGTTATCTATCTATATATTAGGTAGATATATTATAGAAGAAACGTGTTGGAGTATAAGGTGAGTATAAGGTCGAAATCCTGCAAGAAAAAATCGGTAGCGTTGCCTTTTTAGTTTAGCAAAATGTTATTCGTCTGCATGAGGTCTATCTAGAGACATTCTATTTTAGAAATATAGGACTTTCATGGAGATAGAAGGTAGGTACTATACTGCCAAATTTGTGTTAGGCGAGAGGGGAGCATAAAGGTTGCAGTTGGTTGTAGTCAGTTGCAGTCAGTTGCAGCCAGTCTAAAATAGATTAGTCATAATTTGCTTCAGTGAATAACGTAATCCACCACCGAGCCGCGTTCCCCACCGAGCCGTGCGCCCAACGCGACCGCGTCAAATATATGAAATTTGAACCTATTTTATTCAACCAAAACTGCTTTATATACAAAAGAAATTAGAAGAAATTGCGGCTAGGGCATTGATTTATCTTATGCCCTATAATATTGCACCCACTGCACCTTGGTGGTGCTCGCATACGTGGTGGAGAGGCTTGAGCAGCTATCTCCAGGGTAGGTGCAGTAGGAGCTTCAGGAGCCTGATTTCTAGCTTCCATAAGATCTCTTGCTTCCTGGACCAAAAGGCTTCCTTCATGAGCTATCTGCTTATTAGATCGCCGGCGCTTTTGCTTCTGTCTCTCATTTGCGGCATGTAGATCCTGGTTTTCCTTTGCAAGGATGACTGCGCTATTCATAGCAATTTGACATCCCTTGATAAGCTGATTTAAAGCTGCACCTGTTGGGCTTGGAGGACTCTGTGTACATCGCTTTAGGAAGGTCTTGATTGCAGTTGCCTGAAGCTCCAATTCAGCAAGATTATGAGGTGTTTCTGGTACCCAGGGGGCCTGAGTATTGCCTGATCGGCTGCCAGGTGGTGTAGGAGTCTTGAGCTGGATATGGAGCTTTGTAAGGACCTGATCAGG
>NW_027192528.1:3995299-4020336 GCF_041956765.1 Thermoascus crustaceus | reverse complement strand
GATACAAGATGGTAAAGCCCATCCTGTAGCATTAATAGTTTCAATTGCAGTCACCCATTCACAATTTCCAGGCTGCAAAAGAGATGGACAACTATATATCTCAGCCCTAGTTACTACCTTAGTAGTAGCTATCAGGCCCATTGCAAAGCCAGTCTCATCAAAGTTGTAGATATCTTCCTGCAGGATGCCCTTCTCCATAATGGTATTGTGACGGCGCTCAGTCATAGTATTATTAGCTAAAACTATGGTAGTTTGTCATACAGAATCAAAAGCATGAGGGGAAAGGAAAGAATCTGCAGGGCTTTGTGTAGCGCGATATACATAGGCAAGTAGGACCGGCAGTATCCCAGAGATGAAGGGATGCTCAACACCGCCTACCCTACCGCCTAGGTGCGCCGCGCCGTCACAGGTATGCTGTACAAGATCAAACCATTCCTGAATAATCTTTGGATCCTCACATTTAGCTCGCTGATAGTTGTATCTTTGTGCAAATTGGGTTTTAAGCTCATCCTGGCGCTTAATAAACTTGTAAACCCAATTCTTTCCGATCTGCTGCGGAGGTGCCTTTGGATCATGTTGAGTGATGAGAATATTGGCCATATCTTGTACAGCTGCTGGCCGGGGAGGTGCTCCACACTTGTCCATAGATAATATCCATTGTACAATTGAATCCTCCTCAGTAATTGAAAGCTTATGCCCATTGGCATGACTTTTATGTCAATTCTTGCTGCCGTTGATTCTGTCGCGTAGTGTTGACTGTGGAACATTGAAAATGTGTGCTGCTTCAGCAGGACCACTGACTTGATCCTTTTGAATGGCTGATATAGCCAATAAGATCCTCCCTTCTTGTTCAATCAAATCCTTTGACTTTTTATGCCGTTCTGGTGGCATGGTGGCGGTTTGAATGGCATCAAATGATGAATCTTGACGCGGTCGCGTTGGGCGCACGGCTCGGTGGGGAACACGGCTCGGTGGCGGATTACGTTATTACTAGTTTTAAACTAGCATCAACTCTAACTATATAACAAGTCACACCTGTTACAAACTAGAGTAGCATATCATTAATTGTAAGATTGGAATTATTACTGACAACTCCCAAGGTCACACAACTGTCTTGGTTATGAAACTCTCTTTGGCCTGTAGTAAATAGATTTGAAGTTTTGAACTCTTAGAGAACTAAACACAATCTGTTTTAAGAAAGATTAAAACTATTATATAATATATGAAGGCTTTTAGCTGTTTATACTGAAATATCTCTTTACTAAACTTCAGTATTCTTATTATAGCCAGCAGACGCCATCCTTTATAAGGACTGTATGTCTCTGGCTACCACTTCCTGTTATCACCAACAGTGTGACATTGCAGTTGCTGCCAGTCATTGTAGAAACTCATCCCGGAGCCCGTCGTCTCCCTCAACGGCTTCGTATTGCTCTCGCTTATATAGCTTCTTGCCACGCCATCACATAGAATGCTATTATAGGTGGTACTTGAGCAATGAAGCATTTTCATCAGGAATAGAGGCTGTAAGAGGAATCTGTAGAGCCTAATAACTCTTCAACTGCAAGTATGCTTATAGAGTAGCAAGCCAAGAATATAATTATGTCTAGGTGTGCCATTGTCTTTAGTTATTTGTTGGAGGAAAGTAATAATAAGAAAGACAAAATATTATTAATTATAGAACTGGTGTGTGATGCACTGTTGAATTTCTACAGCAGTACTATTATATAATAAGCAATATACGAATCTCTGAGGTATAAACCTGTTAGATTATCTGCAAGAAAAGATGCTAAACACTTACCCATTATTAAATCACACTGCTTGAAATGCATATACAGCAGAAAACTGCAGGTGGAGCACATTTCTAATGCTGTAGTTATTTTTATACGCCTGACAGAGCTTTTGAATGAAGTCAGGCAATATCACAGATGTATCTCTGCCCCATACACAGATTGACTGGTGCCGAGGATTGTCAACATATATAGCATCATTTGTTGACAGTTCAGAAATCTCAATGGCTTCAGACTCAGCTAGGCAGAGCCAGTCTCAAATATAAACTTCCGCTATCTATTAGACAAAGTGTTCCTGGTTTCAATTTCCATGCTCCAATGGTTCATGTATGTACCAATTATGTATACAGGACATTATGGTAAATCTCTTTAAAATATGATTTTGATAATGGGATCTCATCGACTGCTGTGCTATATAATCCTCTCTCCATGTGCTACAACAGGTCCTGCCGGCTCCCGGCCCTTCCATTTCATAGCCCATTCGCTATAATAAGTACGGTCCATAATGCACATTTACGAAAAGGAAAAGATCTCCGTCCACTCACAGTTGCCTGAACGGCACGACAAATCCTTCCAGCAGGACAAACCTCCAGGAGTGCAGCTTGGGTCTCTGGATAATGAAGCTTCTTTTGTCAATTAGCCCACTGATTATGTACTACTAGTCAGTCAATTGCGCGCCTCGTGGCGAGCGGCCCGAGCCCGAGCACGACCTACTGCACCCTGGCTAGCCAGACTGATCGTCAGCCAATCCATGGTGAAAGCTGCGTCGTACAGTGAGCTGCGCATCCGCATCACAGTTTCTTTATACAGGCAATTATTCTCAAAGCGCCAGCTACACAATATTGCGCGGAGCATACCACCTTCCCGGCCGCAGAGCAGCGCTACGGTGGGCGGTCTTCCGGCGGCAATCAGTGACACGGTGTAGTCGCCGGTATCAACAATCGTGAAGAAGCGCTGTCCGGGCGCAAGCTGATTTTCCAACACGTTCATGTCTGTGTCAAAGTGCTCTTCGACCTCACGGATTTTCTCCTTTCGGAAGCCCTTCGCGAAAGGCGTCGACGATGGCGCGTACCTGAGGCGACCACGGACATTGCCAAAGACCACATGTTCAATCTTCCAGATCGGCATTGTACCTTCGAATCCGATCAGATAACATGAGTTTCCCAGTCTGTTGGCTTCACACAGCTGTCGAACCGCCAGAGGGGCGAAGAGGGAGATAATCCATCCGATAGCAAAGGCAGCAGCCATGCCGACAAAGTAAAAGTTCAGGAAGGCTTCTAAAGTTTGATCGGAACTGTTATAGACGGCAAGCGTCAAAGGAAGCAAGTTCCAGAGAAAGGACATCCCGATGCCATACAACGAGCCGCCGTAGCGGACGACTTTTCGCGACAGTCTGGCACGGAACCCGGTCAGATTGCAAACGTACTTCAATCGCGGAAAACTTTTCCATCGGATGGGAATCGCACGACATTGGCCCAAGATGATGGTCGGCGTGTCTTCTTCGTCCCCAATACCGACAATGTGACACATTGGCTTAATGTCCCAAAGATGAGTGTCAAACTGGTCGCTGTCCGCCATATTCATTAGGATGCTCTCGCTTCCTGCGGCGGTATTATTCGGTTCATCTCTGTCGGGCATATACCTAGGTGACAGACAGGCCAGACGTTCCAGCAATTGGTTGCTGTCGTTGACCAGCGAGAGACGTGCGATCGCTTGGAAGTTGTTGTCCGACTCATCTGGCGTGATTCGATATGCAAGGAGACCCATGGCCGCGTACGCAAGGGCAGTCTGCGTGTAGCCCTCGACGGGCTGTCCGTCTTTTGAGGATGTCCCTCTTCGCACCAGTGCTTGTACAGCGACGGAGAACAGCTGCAATTCACTCAGTTGTAGCGTGTTGGAGAAGTGTTTGATAAGATGGCTGATTTCAGCATTGTGAAAGATCCCTCCCCATCTCCCTCTGGTCTGCTGGTAATCTCTCTCTTCCACTTTCCAAAATGTGTCATACATCTCTGTCAGGGTAAGGCGGTGACATTCAAAACCCTGGTTTCCAGATAGGTCGCTCGGTTTCGGGACACAAGACCGGATCTTGTTTGCGGCAAGGAGCGCCTCAGGTAGCGTCCAGACTCGTCTTCCCCAGTGGAGTTTTTCTTCCTTTGTATTGTGCGGAAGGACGACATAAACACGAGCTGCTCCGCGGACGGCATCACAGATACTGTTGGTGTCTTTGGTGGTTTCCTCCTCGTTGTCGTGTGAGACGCAATCCAGGTCGAGCCAGAATGCGGTCACGGGGGTTTCGTCTTCTTTCAATTCCGCGTTTTCATGATTTACCATGGCCTCGGCTGCCCGATGCAGGAACTCTTTCATGGGAAATTGTGGTGGGAATGACCGTCGCGAAAAGCTCAGAAAGATGTATCGTGGGAGGACGCCGGTCAATGGATGTCGAATTTCTTCGGTTGGTCTCGAGATCCATTGGCCGCCGTTCTTGTCTTTCACTACCAACCGGCGCGCAGTGTTCAGATGGGCGACGACAGATCGACGGATATGGTTGCTCGGTCGCTGATCCAGAAAATTGATTGCATGTTTGGGCCATTCCCAATCCTTGTTCAGATACGCATCGTACTGTTCTGGGTTCTCGTCATCTGTCCATGGAGCGGTCACAACATCGTACAGTAAAAGGACCTGGATAATCCACCCAAGCAACATCACAAGCAATATGGATAGAAACCACTCAATGATTCTTCGCTGGACTGGTCTTTTTGCTTTTGGATCATCGACCTTCAGAGGATTTAGGCAGAATTCGGATAGTTTTATGACAAGGGGAACATCGCCCTCGATCCTCCGGTGTTGCCAGTGACGAAGCGGATACTGCCCCAAAGCGCGATCTGTAGCTTGAACGATAAGACGACGAGGGACCTTCCGGGTTGTACTGAAGTAGGTATCGAGATCTAGTTTCTTGGTGACAACTTTCCCCCACGGAGTCCGATATTTTCCCTCCTCAACCGCGCCCAATTCGTCGATTCGAGTGTTGATCTCATCCGCCGTCGCTTTCGGTCTGCGGAATGAGTAACCATTGAACCCCTTCCTCCCATTATACATGTGTTGGAGATGGTCTCTCAGGTGCTTATGAGGGTCTGTGGGCACAGAGTTCCCAGAGGGATGGAAATGTGAACCCATGATGACTATCTCTGGCCGCAGGCTGTTAGTCCAGAGGAATTAGAAACAGTTACCGGATTGCTTTCATGGAGAAGAAGACTTGTTTATAAAGTCAACAAGCTCATTTCTACTGCCTGGACGCTCTGTACAGCACTTGCTATCACAGTGGCCCCTGTAATTCCGGACACTGATTTCGCCTCCCAACACCACCGCATTTCATGCCCAACCCTGATTTTACTACCTGCTGGAATGGGAATTTCAAGCAGAACGGCATGACTTTAAAGCAACACACATGCCTATCTTCACGAGGAAAGCGGCTCAAAAGACAGCAGGGATGCTTAACATCCAATGATCGCCAACCGGAAGCGAGGCACAGACATCCAGCCGAACTTTTAGCATGCATTTCAGACTCAACTTGGGCGCGCCGGTGGCTAATTAATAGTCATCAGGCTGTCTTCAGACAAAAGCAAGATAAATTGTGGATCTAGGTGATTTGTAGCCTTGCTGGTTCGTAATGATTATGGCTGCTTCAAGGCTTTAAATACGGTGTGGGCATGTACTTTACGGGCAGGGTTCTTCAGAGGATATCTCTAGAGGGATATTTGGAAACATGGAGTGAGGTATAAAAATGTATCGACGGTATGCACCGCAAGTAAACTTGGAAGACACTTTTTCGCAATGGTTAACTTCTATAGTCGATATCTACACCGGTTCTTGGTGTCGTCAGCTCATAACGCCTCCGTACTCCGCACAGAGCCCCCACAAAGAGGTCTGTTCGTCTAGAAATAAAACTACTCCGAAGCTAGTGGTTGGTTAGGCAAAGCCCTCAACATCTTAGAGTGCCGTGCAATATTGTCAATGTGATAGTCACACGGCAAGGTTGCAGTGGTGGGTGGCCTAACTCTGTTAGCTACCCTCCTTGACAACGAGGCTAAGCCAATGATTATCTAACACTGTTAAGTGTGCAAAGACATCAACGACATGAAGTTCACTGCATGTCGCACAGGCCTGTCAGTTGGAAGCAGCCGCATGGAGAGTGGAAGGCGTTCATCCGCTCTAAAGAGTCGAATGATGCATCCTGGCCAAGGTTCAAACAGCTCCATCGGAGCGTTCGAGCTGTTATTTTTTTATTTTTTTTTTGAACCATCTAGCAGCCGCATGCTACGGAGTAGAAAAGGATCCAACCAATCCCCCATGCATGCAATACGAGATGAAGTCTGCAGGCATGTTTCCATTATCCTCCTTCCTCTTAGGCATGGAAATCGACTGCGCTTGTATGAGGCTGGACTTCAACCTCAAATAAAATGCTCCTGGCTTTCTCCTCAGGAGAGTACTTCACTGCAGATGCAAACAACTGCTAATCTCATGGATCTTTTATCCCATGTATGTACATACCAAAAGACAGAACATTTCTCGTTAGTATCTCACATTCTCTCATCCTGCTCTGGAGTGCGTCCTTAACCCCAATTACCATACTTCCAGTCTTATCAGATATCTATGTCACGCCACTGATGCCTGCCACTGCACCATAGACGTCCAACGTCCAAGCAACCCTCAGTGTTAGCTGCAAGCTGCAAGCCCGATCCGCCATTGAGCAGCATGAAGATGAAGAGCCTCTTGATATGAAAAGAGAGGAAAAAAAAACACTGCTAGTCTTCCCTCTTCCTTTTTGTATTTACTGTACAAACTGCTAAAATATCATGGCAGGAACTTAAGAGGACACAACATGCCATGTCAGTTCTCTTCTCAGGTCAGCTCTCTTGCTTGCCATTTTTTACCAACCAAACCAAGCCTTTGTTCGGATTTGCCGCAAGTTTGATTTGATCTGTATGCACAGCTCTCTCTCTCTTTTCACCTGTTCCTGACTGACTCCCTATGTCGCGCGACGCGACCTCGGAATGTACCATCCCATTGCATCATCGCATGTATTGTGTACCAATTACCAAATCAAAATCAAGAAGGGGGTGTAAATAGATAAGTAAATTATTATCAATTTTTTTCCCCAAATTATTGAGGATTACTATCTATCTATCTAGTTAATCACTATGTAGGTAACGTAATCTACCACCGAGCGGATCACCTACCCACCAAAAATATTAAAAATCAATTAGACTACCAACACAACAAAAATTGAACCTATATACACTAAATATCAATTACTTAGCCCCTAGAACACTGCACTCCAGTATGACCTACTATATTACATGTGCTGCATGTTGGCGGTGCCCGCTTTAGTGGCTGCAGATCTATCTGGTCAACCATCTGCTGACCAGCTTGATCAGCTTCCTGAGCACGTTGCTGACCCTCTGCAAGAGTAAAGATACCTCCACTAGCTATATAGGATCTAGGCTGATTTCGCTTTCTCTTTTGGCGTTCATTTGCAGTGCGTAGATCATCAACTTCCTTTGCTAGAATGGCTGCATTTTGCATTGTGATTTCGCAGCCCTTGACCAATTGATTCAGAGCCTGATTAACAGGACTAGATGGACCACTTGCACGATCCTTTAATAAGTGCTGAATCACCCTAGACTGACGCCCTAATTCCTTGATATTATGAGGTGTTTCAGATGGCCAGGCCCCTGATTGATTGCTCCAATTGCTATGGGAAGTGGTGGGTGGTGTAGGGGTCTTCATCTAGATATGAAGCTGGTCAAGCACCTGCTCTGGCTTATAAGGGACTAAGCCAGTAGCCGCAAATCCACTGCAGATATTAGATTGAGAGAAAGCTTCCATTCTTGCAGATTGATATGTGTCACGGAGTGGCTCCTAGGGAGCATTCTAGGAGCCAAACCACTGCGCTACCGGCAAAAGACTAGGATACGAAGCCAACGACTTCGTACTGCTCTCGCTTATATAGCTTCTTGTCACGCCGTCACAATATGCAGTTAAGAACTCAGGCTTATCAATATGATTGATGCCAAGATGCATGCTTTTTCTCAACCCTCTGCCCATATGCCTTCTTTAAAGGTGCAAAGCAGGCAACGTCAAGTGGTTGTAATAGATGTGATGAATGAGCTGGCATGCACAGTGGTATGATCATATTTTGTGTGCAAAAATGATCAAATGCAGGTGATATATGACTACGGTGACCATCCAGGATTAGGAGCCGGTATTTGCCCACGGTACGGGCCTTGGTATGCTTATCAAAGACATCCTTTACCCAGGATAAGCCAATCTGATCATTGGTCTAGCCATTCTCACTAGTAGCAATCACCCAGTTGCTTGGTAAGTCTGGTATAGTATACCAAATAGATTGATGATTTTTTTTTCCCGCAAAGATGATCAGTGGTGGTAATGCCCATCCAGATGAATTGATTGATTCAATGACAGTCACCCATTTGCAATTCTCGGGCTGTATGGATCTAGCGTGACTAATCTCTGATCCAGTAATGACTTTGGCAGTTAATATCACATCCATATAGAACCCAGTCTTATCAAAGTTGTAGATATCTTGATCAACCACGGCATATTGTTGGATAACATCTTGCACACATTGAAACCATTTGCAGATGATCTTTGGAACTTCACATTGAGCCTGTTGATAATCATATTTACAGTTATATCTTTATGGCGATTGATGAACTTATATATCCAATTCTTGCCAACAGAAGATGATGGCCATTCAGATAGCAATAGATTGGCTATTTGCTGCACGGTAGCAGCCCGGGGTGGCATGCTACGTTGATCCATTGATAATATCCATTGGACAAGAGTAGATTCTTCAGTTGTAGTAAACTTTTGGCAATTTGGTGTTGTATCTGCGCGTGCAACGCGACCATGAAGACGTGTAGTCAAAGTAGATCTAGGTATATCATATGCACGCGCAGCAGCTCTGACACTAGTCAATTGATCATTGATAGGTTCTAATGACTAGAAGGATTCTACCTTCTTTAGAGCTATCAAGCATGTCGCGTCGTGGTGGTGGGGTGGCCAGCTCGGGGGTTGATTACGTTAGCAGCTGATCCATTCGTCATTCGCGACATCCTTTCGTTGACTAGGCTATCCCCAAGGCTCCCAGATTGGGATCCAAAATCGACTACGTAATTTCCTTGTTTGACTCAACTCACCAGCGATTACCAGCATAGGCGAATTTTACAGGGAAAGCTTCTCTAGATTCGGCAACATAAACTAATCTGATTTGGTGTATCAGTTATGTTCATATCCTCCGCGTCCAACCCACACTATTCGCACCTACCCATTTAACGTGAAAGGCCTTAATCTTTATTGCTATCTCCATTCCTGTGATTCTAGATCTTTTGCACAAGTTCCAATTACCTATCATGTCTACTTGGCTTGGGAAGGTCGTCAATTTCCTACCGCAATCAAGTTCACCTCAGCCGTCGACTCGGAAGGACAATAACCAAGAAAAGAAGACAGTCCTTATGACACTAGGAGGGTGTACGTTTACAAGTGCAAATGGAAGATATAAGTGTCAATGTGAAGCTGCGTCCTATATTTCGACCACTGGAGCGATCGACATGAACGCATTATGCATAGACTGTCAACATTCTTTGTCTGTGCATGCAGACTACGGTAACACTATCATTCCCTCGACTCATGGCTAGTCAGAATTCTGACGCTTGTTTATAGCACGACCTCATCGTTCAACTGCATTTGGCCATGGCCTTACAGCAGCGACGTCATCTCCTTGCGAAAAACAATCTGCTTCTCAGTCGTTGTATTTCACAGGGCATCCTGACTTGTGCCCAAGGCATCTGTCAGCCGAATATTACCACTATACCCTAGTGGTATACCAAGAGACCTATCAGCCTATTCAGCACACGCCGATCCAGGCATCTCGAAGGTTATAATCCCTGCAATAAAGGGATCATACTGTCTATACCTGAAGCCACCTATTTTCCTTTGTTAGTTCACGAAAATGTCTCGGGATCATTAAACAAAGAAGTATTCAGAAAGGTCTTAACCCCTAAGTCCATAAATAGTGGTCAGATAGTTAGGTAGATTGGAATAATCAGAGCTTTCATCATCATACCTTCGGAATACGAGGTTCGCGCAGTCCGACAGCATCAAACCGTCCAGACACTTGCCCGTCACCTTGATGAGAACATGGTGATGCATGTGCGAGGTACGCCTGCATCAGGGAAGTCCACTCTTGCGAGACTTTTATACCGGTTTCTTGCTGAGAAGCAAGATGTTATATTCATGGATGCATGGGATAATAAGATGTCTGCGACAGACTACCTCGCGAAGGAGTGTCGTGACCGTGGCTATATCGGAATGCAGGCATCTGATATTCTAGCAAGTAACTTAGTCTTCATTATAGACGAAGCGCAGCAGACCTATGTCAATCCCCATCTATGGTATAGTGTGATCAAGTTTCAGAGCCAGCGGCAAGCAGGCCCTCGTTTCTGCCTTTTCAGCTCTTATGGCAGCCCGACAATAGGTGCCCCCGATTACCCTGAAACTACAACACCACCGGTCCTTTCCTTAAGCCAACGAGTCTCCCTTACAGTGTCTCGCAACTCAGACGCGCCAGGTATCTGTCTTTTTTACAACTTGGCTGAGTATAAGGATGTCCTAAACAGATTCTGCAAATACCCAACAATTGAGTTCACACTTGATACAGATGTACAAGATTATCTGTTCTCACTCACAAATGGCCATCCTGGTGCAATCAGTTCGATTATGGTGTATATCCGTAACGTATGTCCAATACAACCTTCCGCAAGTTCTAATAAGGACTTGTACTGACAGTATAGTTTCACCGATCCCTTCTAAAACGTCATCACATATCAAAAATCACTATGAAGGAAATCCAGGATACTTTAGAAGATGATGATAAACTCTTCTCATTCCTTGAAGTTCAGCCCGCTGGCAGATCTCTGCCTTCAAAGACCATGCAACGCGGAGTTATCAATCCGAACGTTGTCAGCGTACTTCTCAATATTTTGCGGGATGGGGGTGTCACGTTCAAAAATGATGACCCAGGAATTCAAACTTGTTTTAGAAATGGGTGGGTGCATACTGAAGTAGTTGAGGGTGGCCAGGTGATTTGCATTTTCCCTTCAGCATTACACGCAAGGTAAAAGATCTTTTTCTAAATTTAATTCAGGCTCTAATGTAGTCTTAGGTTCGTTGAACATTGCTATGGCCGACTCGACCCTGTCTCATTCCCATTTCAAAAATATCCCACCCTCCAAGATCTTTGCTTAGCAGTTGTACGGGGATTTTCAAAACTCATGCTATGCCAAACTCGAGATGGCCGACGACTTGGCCCGTCAGGCCAAATACGACCTCCTGAAGCAGCTTTCCAGGATGAATTCTACAGATCTTATTGGATTGAAGTTGGGCCTGGTGTAGGAATTTGTAGCGAGTGGACAGGTACCGAACAGGGCCGAATTGACTTTATTATTGCTGAACCTGGCTGGGGAATTGAGTTTCTGCGCGATGGAGACCGCCTCATGGACCACTGCGACCAGTTTTGTGAAAATGGCGCGTATTATTCATGGATCAAGCGCGGTCTGATCAAAGACTGGTTATTATTAGATTGCAGGCACTCGTACCCCCGAACAACGTGTAATATATCCTTTCACCCGAGAATCTTAAGACTCTAAGGCTAAAACTTGGAAACAGACCTGCAAGAGCCGCGGCTATGGCGAGTCGTCTTCAAAAAATGATTACTCTCTAGTCCACATCCTGGACTGCGAGAATAAAGAGGTGGTTCCTGAGTTCCACTTAGCGAACCACTAATAGGATGGTTAGGGTTGAAACCGACTTGGCAGGACTTCTTACCCATGCATTGCAGCTGCGTTTGTATATCTTTTTACGACATTCTTTGAGCACAGCTCCCGCATCGCGAGGCAATCCAACTGGAAAACGTCAGTAGGGTGCAACGACTTACTATTTTCATGTTCAGTATTAGTTTCCAGACATTCTCCTTGCTCACTCAGACATTCAAATCATTTGTCAGAAGGGTTGGCTGAAAAATTATATTATTGATCCTCCGCAGATTAAACTTTTCTAAATGGATAAGCTTCTATCATTTAATGTTCCAGTTCAATCTCATTTAAAGTGATCCTTCAGGCTGAGCCGGGGTACATCAGTGCAAACATAGTGTCCTGTGTAATGGCAAGATCAGCTCAATCCAGGACACCAACTCCTATTTGCAACAGGAACTCACCAGCATTCAGAAGGAGCTAAATTTAACAGTATGTTCAATACACACTAAGGAAGTATCATGTCATTCTGTTTTCAGTGCGAACATCACATAACTAGAACTTGGAATAATTTTGTCATTCCAGATGGTCCTGGGACTCATTTATCAACATGCCTGACAGCTCTCATATTGGTAAGAAATCCTGTGATTCTTATAGATGTCTGTGTCGCAATACTGTTGAGCATTGGGGTGCTCTTCATGAATACTAATCCGATTTGGGTAACTCCAAGTCCTGCCGTGGGCGTTTCGCTAGAGAAAAAAAAGCGAAAAGGAGCATTTACACCCTTTCCAATTGAGAGATCAACAGGTTACCAGGCATGACACGATTATTTGACAAGTGGCTTTTCTTTTTCTAACCCAGTCATCCCTGGTGGCGCTAAAAGTTCTTGGAACATGTTCGTACCTTCGCACAAATAAGACTTCCCTAAGCACAGTGATATTGCTATTGCTGTACTTCAATTTGTGTAGAAAAATTTATCGCAACGTGCAAATGTGCAATCTTATTGCAAATGTATTCACTATTAACATCGTCAGTCGCAGTTGTTGCGGGCTATGCCCGTAGATTGCTCGGCTTCGCTTCGCTTCCTCTTATTGGCTTTCTCTGTATTGCCACGTGACCTTGAATGATTCTGCCATGCCGCTTTCCACACCGCCTCCTGAATGGGTAAGGTCTGGGCCCGAGGTAGAACTCAGGGCATGGGCAGCGCCGTCACACAAACTCAGTGGTGAGGCTGTCATCGTCCACAGAATAATCATTGCTTACATGGAACGCAGATAACGATGACTGGAAAGCTCTCTTCTTCACCGACACCAAACCAGCTAATCTATCATTTAATGCCCACCCTCGTTCTTATGATGAGTGATAGCGCGGCATTTATGGAATCAGGGACTAGTTCTTTGCAGTCTACTGCTTAATTGACATAGCAAGATAATGCTCACACAGTAGCGGTGCAGATCCCTACTGGGCAGCGGGAGTAGGTATCAATAATATTTTTGCTTTCCTTTTGTCTGCCATCTCGTTATAATTTGTCCTCCAAATCATTACCGACCAATGGAGCAGCAGTATTAGCCCTTTTAAACCTACAGAGGCGGAAAAGTTGCTGTTCCTTAGCATTGTCGATGCAGGAAGCTGAGCTGGATGTTTCAGCTTGAAGACCAAGGTCTAATCATCAGCCTCTGTCAAACGCGCATCTGGGGAACAGAGTTCAGGCCGGCGAGATAGCACGACTGTCGCGCGACTCAAGGCCTCACCCTGTCTATTTTACACATCACCCAGGCTCACTACGGGCGCGCGACCAGAAAGCGGCATCACCTTCCAGCTCACCCAGGAGGCACCCACCCAAGTATTGACCGCGGACAAGCCACACGCCGGGCGGTTAGTAGTTGGGTGGGTGACCACCAGCGAATCCCGTCTGTTGTAGGCTTTTTACATCTTTTTTTTTAGACAGAGCTTCTCTGCCTTCCGTAATGTAAAGGGGCTTTTTGTGCACATTTAGCTGTGGCCTAGGAGTAGCTATCAGACTGGAGTGCTACTACATTCTCTCTGAATCCGACTATCAAGACCATTCTCTTCCAGAAAACCTTTATCAACAAGGGCCTCCTTCTCCTTATTGTTCGAGTAGAGAGTAATAGTGAAATGTAGGTCTCGCGTATTCTCCTCGGTCAAGCCAAGCCATCCTAAAGTTTGGAGCGCGGATTGAACCCGGCCTCGTCACGCTGGCTCTCCTGCATCAAATTAAAGAGCTTGTCGTTCTTCTGCTGGAGAACATTGAGCATGGACCTCATCTCCACGAGAAAGTCGTGGTATGCATCACCAAAAGACTCTTCGGACTCTGCAAAGTCGGAATAAATGTTGACGATGGAGATCATAGGAGACAGTTGTAAATCTCTTGGATGGTTCCCCTGAGCTCTGGTCGTAAGATACACGAATTAGCCACCAGAAAGGGGATACAGTACTATATGGAAGGCTTAATGCGATCAGCCATGATGATAGCCGACAACCACAACACAGGCAGATGAGGCTATTATCCCTGTACAAATAACAAACAGCTGAGAAGTAAAACTATAGTAAGAGATTAGAATTGGAAAGGACTGACCTGATCAACTACCTATGGCGAGGAAGCTGTGTGCTAAAAGGGGATGATGGTTTGAGCCTAAATCGTAGATGAGTATGAGGCCATAGTCAGCAAAGTGTAAATGTAGTAGTAGCAAAATAATTTCACCGTTCTCGGAGAACAGGTAGAATAGTTATTAGATTTTTGGACCAAGCTTCAGATAGGTACCCACCTAGGTGTTTTCTTTTTGGCGCAGGCGCAGGTAGTGAGGGAGGAGCCTTGGAAGAAAGCGTTTGTGTGGGACAAAGGAAACAATAGCGAAGAGAGAACTGAACTGCAGAATTCATATTCACAGGGAGGGGAAATAACAATAACCTTTAGTGAATGAGACATTAGGTAGTAGGTAGGTAGTGAAGGCAGCACGGTAGGATCAAAATAGACAGAACATGTAGTGGCGGATGGCATGAGCAGAGACATCATATGCTCATCTCTAGTAGCCAGCAAGATACACACCAAGGCGTTCAGTGGATGTATTTATCTTCCTTTCTAAAGATGATGGTAGTTCTCAATATTGTATATGTTAGTGCAGAAAGGAATATAAACACAGAATCCATCCATTCTAATGAGAAATTAAACTCGCTTCGAAGGGAGCAAGGAAGATAGTTAGATAGAGAAATTTGAATTTGCTACCTGGAAGGTATGGAAATAGCAGCCTATGCAGTTAATACCAGGCGCACAGAAGCCCAAAAAAAGGTTTTCTTTGTGCTAAATGTGGATAATATAAGTACTTCATAAATGAGCCCTTATGTAATGGCCTATAAGGTTGTCAAGCAAAAGAGATTTTATAACTGGACTCCCATCCATTCAGCACAGTATAAGTGCTCTACTGGCTACTAGCAGTTTTACTAGAAAGTTAGACTTCTCAGCTTAGCTACTGTAAAGTATTAGAAGAAAGACCATATACGTCATGCATAATAAAGTTAGTTGTGGGGATTTCGGATTTAAAGTGCTTAAGTGATTATGCTAATTCGTAAACAAGCATAATACCTTATGTTTATTTAGAGCGTCGTAATTCCTTCCATCTAGTGCGAACATTTCTTTGTAGTTACCGTAGAACTACAAATTACCACATGATCCCTGGTGCGACCACCTTTCCCGTTCGGCCGAGTAACCGGATCAGGTATAGATAATGTACTGCTTAACCTCGGCCATGATTATTGAGACAGAACCACTTCCAAAATTTAGCACAAAGTTGGCATTCGAAACCTCGGATATATCGGCGTCGCATGACTCCATACACCGCTATTTCCGTCGGCTCGCGTTTTCGTTGCTAGAAGTTCCGATGGCAGCATATGAACTATTGGCTTCTTCTGTCACGGAGTTAGGCACGAGCGCACGTCTTGCTTCCTCAAATGTACTGTACAGAGGTGATGCCCAGTGGGATTCTTAGTACATACGTTTTCACACGCATGGGCCAGTTTTAATGCCGCCTTAAAATGTCGTCTATTAAATGGCCATAGCGCTCGCAGGCAGGTCCTCAATCCTAGTCTTATCAAAGCTAATTAGGCGAGGATTCTGGTAGCACAGTTGAAGGGCAGCATCAAACTAACACCCCTCCAAGTGGACCATACTAGGAATCTTTCTGGATTTCACCGCAGTAGGAACAGACTTGAAGGATGGATGTATGCATGTATGAGGTGGCCCGCTTTTAATAGGTGCCAACTTACTAAGTGAAACATGTGTAGGTATCGATATCTCCATGGAAGGATTATGCCCTCAGGCATCTTCTGTTTCGCACTGTACAAATACAAACTGGCGATCTCCCTTTCTAGCTCACAACCTGAACAAAACAGTACACAATGTCAGTCCAAGAAGTTGCTATCATTGGTGCCGGGCTCTCAGGCCTCGCTCTCGCCCTGGCCCTGCATCAACAATCCATTCCCTGTACCGTGTACGAGGCACGAGATGCGTCGCTGAACATTGGTGGCGCCGTCATGCTCACCCCGAATGCACTGAAGGTGCTCGACACCCTCGGAGTGTACAACCGCGTCAGGCCAAAAGGCTACGAATGCGAGTTTCTCTACTTCCGGGACGACAACGACCGACCGCTCGACGAGTTCGAGTTGGGCGGCCAGCAGAAATACGGATACAAGGCGCTGCGGATCCACCGGCACGAGCTCATTACGGAGATGTTGTCTATGATCCGGGAGAGACAGATTCCCATTCAGTACGGGAAGAAGTTTGTGAAAATAGCCTCTGAATCTGATAAAGAGGTAGTGTGGGAATCTGCGGATGGGATCAAACATAGGGCTTCGTTCCTAGTTGGCGCAGATGGGATTCACTCTCGAGTGAGACAGTATCTTTATCCTGATCTGGAGCCTCGCTTTACCCATATCGTGGCAATCACGGCTGAATTGCCAACGAGACAGCTGAAGGTCCCTAACAACTATCCGCTGCCCGCTACCATCATGAACAGGCGACATGGAGCCTTCCTGATTTCTCCTCAGCTGGCTGACGGCTCTGAGGTGCTCATTGTTAGGCAGAAGCATGAACAAGAGCTCGATCGCGATGGATGGAACAAACTACTCGCAGACAAGGCGTGGTGCATCGATTTCCTGCGCAGCGGGAAAGACGACTTTCCAGAGATTGTGCGCAACGCCGTGGCAGACATCCAGTACGACAAGGTCAGCATGTGGCCGTTCTACTTTGTACCGAAGCTGGAGACGTGGGTGTCCCGTCAGTGTCGAGTTGTCATTCTGGGTGATGCGGCACATGCCGTCCCCCCATCGACTGCACAGGGTGTGAATCAGGCGATGGAGGACATCTACACCTTCGCCCGTGTCCTAGCTGTCTGCGGAAGACGGGAAGTGGCTGCCATTGCGCCTGCGTTGAAAACGTGGCACCATCACCGACAAGAACGGATAGATCGACTGCTGGAGCTCAATGTCCAGATCAATACGCGACGAATGCCTAAGCTATCGAACCACGATGATGTTAAAAATAAGAATTTTGTCGAGGACAAGTTTGAACTGGAATGGCTGTACACGGTCGACCTTGAGAAGATGGTGCAGAATTGCCTGCCGAATCGGAGTCCGAATGAGCGTCTGGGTAATGCGGAGAACAGCAGTACGTATAGCTCTCGAATATAATCGACTTCTATAGGGGCTGGACTCATATGCCATTGCGCTGGATGGTGAGTATAAGCATAGAATTGTATTATAGACAAACAATTGGTCGCAATAGAACTAAGTGGTTTGACATCTGATCCTTCGAGGACCTAAATCACAAAAAATTTTAATTAGAAGAAACCCAGAGAAAAAAAAGCGTTCTGTAGTGGTACCTTCTATTATTTTCATTTAGGTTGACCCGGTTGAGGGCTCCGAGTATGCGCCGTCCATGGTCAATGTGAGGCCTCTAATCAACGTCACAATTTCAGCTACACAAAGAAACAAGAGTAAATCAATCTAATCCCCTTCGCTCCTTTTCTATAACATAAATCTCAACTCATCTTTCCTCAAAAACCCAAAGAGACAAAAGCAAGGCAAAATTAAAGGATTGAGATACGAAACCAGTCCTTCAGAGTGCTCCTACTGCCGCCATGGACTACAACGACGGCGTTATCTTTAAGAAGAGGGAGGGCACGACCATCCATGTGGGTTCCGAGCACTTTCAGTTCATGAAGCTGCTATCCGAATGTCCTTATTTCGAGTACTTCAACCGCCGGGAGGTCTTTGAGGGAAGGCGTATCGATGATGGAAAGGCCGTTGTTATGAAACTTGACTTTCAGTATGTGACGAACCTAAATTAAGACACTTAATTTATCCATCTATATTTCCCATACTCATTATCCTTTTTTTTTCTTTTGAGTGCTCTTGCCATCATGATATGTGTGTTGACAGTCCTAAGACTTGACGGCTCAGTTCTCGAACCACACCGCGAGAGTAAATTCATTCGAGACCGGGAACCAGAGAATTTAATAATCTCTGTCGCTATGTCAAAAAGTGCCACGGGTCCAGTCACACTCCTCTCTGTCTCGCGCAAGCCGAACTCCGTCAGGACGAGTCAGAAGTATATAATTAAGTCCTTGACAGACGAGGATGTCACAGTTATCAGGAGGCAGCTTGTGGAAACTCTGACATGAGTACTAATTTACCCAAGGAGATAATTCTACTTTGGTATATAATACATATCTATTCCATTTCCTTTTAAAAATATATACATATCTCGATTAAGATTGCTAATATACATCTGTTACAGCACAGCCTGGAGACCATGAGCAGGACAGACGAGGGGGGGGGGGGGGATTCTATCATGCGCCAATGGATCAAAATGATCTATCTGGACCTTTGATCCATCTGGATTCTTTGATTCATCTGGATCCTTTGATCTATCTATAGTCATGATCCACCGGATAGGTATTTCCGGGCAGAACTCAGGATGTATATAAAACGCTCCTTAACCATGGGGATTAGGACCCCGTGGTCAACTCAAATAGCAATCTTGATAGCAACATTGCTAGTAACGGCCTAGTCATCTCCTTCTCTTGCTTTCTGTCCTCAAGATAAACCCAACGAGCCTCTGCCTAAGAAGTCTTAGGTCCGCCGTTACAACATCCACGTCTTTTATACGGCAGATACCTAGGCAATCAAAGCCTAGAATTCAGCGTAAGCGATAAAGACCTGTTCTACGACCGAGAAAAGAAACACCTGTGCGCACCACCTATCCTATTTTTATCCTGTCCTTTTCCTCCTCCGCAAAGATTATTGTAAAATGTCACATAAAAGTGATATGATTCGCAAGGTCCTTCCCCGGCTTCCCAAGCCTGTGAGCTTGAGGAAGAGGATAAAGGGGAGCGTATATCAGAACAAGAGATTACATAGTCTGTCAAAAGCATGACCGAATGGTTGGATTACTGGCGCGATCCAAACGATAGTGCTGACGTGATAAGGGGTAGTGGGTTTGCAGCGCCAGAAGATGAGTACTACGAGTAGATCCCCAGGTCTAGGCATAGGTAGGTAGGTAGATGAAGCATGTGCTACTTTATTGGGAGTATACTGATTATTCGCAGTTTGTATACCCATCTTGGCAATTATATTTATTTCCTTCTGTTTGAAGTTGATACTGAGATAGATGAGCCCACAGGCGACGCTGATTTCTTCAATGCTGGTGGCAGAAAACAAATACAGAGATATATGCAAGACCTCTGTTGCTATAAATACTAGATAGTATGCAATTAAATTTCATGTACTGGATCATTAGGTACCAAATCTAAGACATACACCGCATCTGATGAGGTACCCCACTACCCCTTCCCCCGCACTTTCTTACCCTCCCACATCTCACTAAGACAGGATTAATTATAGGTCTCCACAGCGCCCTTACAGGTCTATCTCCATAAAGTGCCTCTCCAAGATCCTGATCAAATCCCTGATGCATGCAGTGCTGGTTGGCAGGCTGAGGCCCTGCCCGAACACTCTCATCTCCAATGTCCACTTTCTCCAACTTGGAGAGGCACCAGGGTTCTTGATGGAAAAGAGTTTCAAGGTAGTTGACAACTATCTAGAGATTATTGATTTCTTCCCCGCCTCAACCCAAGGGGATTAGTCTTCAGGTTGGTCGAAAGTGCTAGAAAGCAAACGAGCAGGGCAGATGCTCTTAAGCGCGTACTTCGCAATAAGTCTGCAAGGTGGACAGTCGTTAGCTGAACACAGCAGAGCATCCTATTCCACCCATTGCAAGTACATATCCATAGGTATCTTCACTTCCATGTTTCTTGTCTTCCCGTGCTAATGCCTTGACATGTCATCACCCTCTTGTTCGTAGCACAAGCTTACTACCCCGTCTGCTTCGACGTCTGGACAAAAAGGTCTATGGTCCCTGTGATCAAGACCGTCACTTATCGTCCTCAAGAGACAATGATCCAATTAGCTCTGACCGGGTCACTCACCAGAAAAACCAGGCGACCGTTCCGGTTTTCGATCTTGTCCGCCAGGTCAATGCCCTGGCGCTCCCGAAAGCCACCGTCCCGCTTGGGCAGCTCAGCGGTGAGGTGCGGTCCTTTGGGGCCGTGCTCGATGTGGATATCCTTGGCGCTGTGGGTGAAGTCGCGTCCGCCCCAGATGAACCAGCCTGTCAAGTCATAATATTTCGTATCTATCCATCGTCCAAAAGGATGTTGAATAGAATAACAGGTGAGTTGGCAGGTAGACTTACCATCGCTGTTCCCGATGAAATCGTCAAGTCTGATCTCGTTGTCATGCCAGTTGCCACGTGCATCCTTGGCCTTGCAGACCAGGAAGGTGCTCTTGCCGGGCTCGACTCTGATGCGGATTTCATGGGAGCTGACGTGGAAGGACATTTTGGTGGTAGCTAAGTAGGAAGAAAGAAGTTGTTGGTAAGCTAGCTGTGGGAGAGAAGTATCTTAAGTACCCTGGGAGGTGACTCCGTCTCAGAGTATTGAATTCTGAAAGAAAAAGTGAATACGAGAAGGGAAGACCCTCGAGGGTCTTTATCCAACTCTCCAGAGTGCCCCTCCTTCCAGAATCCAAGTCGAAGTCTCCACAGGCGCTGGCAGCTCCAGTAGATAGGGCCCTATGGGGAATTCCCACTCGGGATCCTTGTCCATCTTTTCCAGACTTGGCAAATACGTGATTTCGGGCAGTCTAGTCCACAGCACCGGGCCAGCTGGCACGGCTGTGACAGCTCACCATCGGCCAACTGACGTAACCTTTGTAACTTTGTTCTCCGGAGCTGCTGAGTTGGCTGCGCGATGTCAACCGATGTGGGGGCATCGAAATCAATTGATATCGCTTCAACTAATTAGCGAAGGCTCTCTGTCCACTAGCAATCCCAGGGGCCAGGGGCCCACGGGCCCACGGGCGGCCTGGGTTCTTGTAGTTAGCCCTAAAGGGCTCAGCTGTCAGTGAACGCAGATAGTTTGCATTGTACTATTTTTAGGTAATGGTTAACCACTGCTATGGGGATAATCTTTTTCTGCATCCAGCTGCTAGAATAATGTTTTTAACCTGCGTTGAGTTCTCTTTTAACCAATGACGGAGCGTAAGACACCTCCACTTTTCAGAACCATCTATGCTGTAGGATTAACTATTCTGTAATGCCTATTGAGTTTTAAACTTGCTGTAGAAATTTTTTCATCTTAAAAAGTTCTTAGTTGAGTGATTACCACAGCCAATATCTTTATTATTAAGATTGTTAACTTCAGACCACTTCTAAATCTTTTATACCTGCCTACTCTGTAGGTACTTGCTGGGGTGTAATGCCTGCCTAGATCCCGAAACGTTATAGGGGATCCAGCCCCTAATAGCCTGTCGGCTATTACTGTGTAGCCTTTTTGGCGCAGCAGTCTCTAAGCCTAGAAGCTGGCGGCTTAGGCAGGTCTGACATCTTACTAAGACAGGATTATAAGTTTTCACAGCACAATTACAGGTCCATCTGCCTAAAATTTACTCAGCAGATATGAGTCTCTAATGCTGCCTCTCTGAGATCCCAAGCTCATCTCCAACATCCACTTTCTCCAATTTGGAGAGATGCCATGGTGTTTAATGCGAGAGGGTTTCAAGGCAGTTGACATCTATCTGGAGATGTTGACCTCTTCCCCACCTCCATGGCCGGAGATCCTCGTACCGCTAACACCGCGGGATCTCTCCGTTTTGACGAAGAGGGGGGGGGGTACTTAAACATTATCAATGAATGTTTTCCGAACCTTGATCACAGGCCATAAGTCAGAACAATTACAGAACATCTACAAGATGGCAAGCCAGTCTTCGACAATGCGCGCTCAAGTCCTGGAGAAATTCAATACTCCCTACGTGCTGAAGAGCATCCCCCGCCCTCCAAATCCCACAGGAAAAGATATCCTGGTCCAAGTACAAGCAGCATCGTACTGCCACACCGACGCCGTCTTTGCTTCCGGCGCCATGTGGCAGGACCTTCCACGCGTTGGGTCCCATGAATTCGCCAGCGTCATTGTAGAGGTGGGACCAGATGTCTCTCCCTCGTTGAAACTGGAGGTCGGCACCCCTGTCGGTATTCCCAGTCGTGCTTTTCCCTCCTGCGGCGTTTGCGACGAGTGTGGCAATAACGATGGAGATCCAGAATCCTACGGCGTGTATTGCACCAAGGCTGGTAATCTTGGTCTCTCCCGTGATGGCGGCTTCCAGGAGTACTGCATCGTGGACTCCCGGCAGGTAGCACCGATTCCGCACGGGATGACCGCGGTCGATACGGCGCCTTTGATGTGCGCCGGGTTGACGATTTGGAACGCCCTTGGCCAGGCGAAGGTCAAACTGGAGGCAGGGGGTGGACAGGGGCTTCGAATCGCGATTTCTGGTGCCGGTGGTGGACTTGGCCACCTTGGTGTTCAGTTTGCAGTCAAGTTGGGCTGCGACGTGATCGCCATCGATACGGGAGAGAAGGCGTTGTACCTGTTGAAAGAAATTGTTCGAGATCTAGGACCGCTCGGCTCCAAGGTCACGATCGTGGATGCAAAAAGTCAAGCAGCAGAAGATGTACGATGGGCGGTCTGTGGCAAGCCGGAGGAGCCAGCGTTGGAAGGCGAGAAGGGCGTTAATGGTGTCCTCATTCTCCCGGAGTCCCAGCAGGCGCTTGAATATGGGGTCAAGTTGCTCAGGAATCATGGTACTTGCGTCATGGTCAGTTTCCCAAAGGAAGGTTTCCATATTCAACCTCGGGACCTCGTTTTTCGACATATCTCGATGGTCGGAGTTTTAGTTGGGAGGAATCGACAGCTACGGGCGATGCTCAATTTCGCGGCTCAGGAAGGCGTTAGGGCGAAGACAACAACGTACTCATTGGAGCAGTTGAACGAATTGGTGGACGACTACCATAAGGGTGCGAGTGGAAAGCTGGTAGTTGATATGTCGAAGTGAGATATTGAGTGTTTCTGTTTACTGCGTTGTAGACTACCAGGCTTCTGCTATTGAACTTCATAAGACGTAATAAAACTTCGATAACACCAACTCTCATCACTATGATGAGTTCTGAAATCTAGTCACTGCTTTTTCATTGACAGCTTCTTGGAACGTGCACGATGCAATCTTAAGATCCGGTGGCTTTCTCTAAGTAAATGAAACATCATTTGCGTTTTTTGCAACCTTCAAAGTCAACATATTAGTAACAGCCGGACATGGAATCTAGATCCTATTTTCCTACTCTTCTATGATTCGGGAACTCCCCGGCTCCACGACTCGAGTCACCGCTATAATATGCGCCATATCTGCCACGCCATTACAATCCTGGTGATCTTGCGGTAGGAAGACGGTTCGTGACGCATGTCTTTAGGATATTCTAAAAGTAGCAGCAAGGGAACAATGTTCGTCATCAAACAAGGTCATACAGAGGGTCAACATCGACTCATATGATCATGGAAAAACTATGATTTCCGAGTGCCATCGGATATGTATAACGTCACCGGGATCCGTCACAACTGGGATGTTAGCCAACAGGGAGAATGGACACAAGGAATGTAAGGAGGGGTTGTGATTTGAGGTGGGGGAAGTTGGAGGTAACGTAATCCACAACCGAGCGACGCAGTTTCGCCGCCCCCTCAAAACATTCTACCATCAATATTCTTCAACGCGTCTTTTTTCCATTTCTATCATGCAAAATGCCTCTTTCTCAAGAAAATCGAATGCAAATGGCTATTTCAGCTATTAGAAATCAAAAAAATTCAATCAAAAGGAAAGCTGCTGGTATATTTGGGGTGTCAGAAGCTACCTTTCGCAAACGGCTTGAAGGAAGAAAACCACGCTCAGAAACACGCGCCAATGGCCATAAATTGACAGTTATTGAAGAGGAAGTCCTTACAAAGCAACTGCTAGATGCAGATAAGCGAGGCTTTTCAATTCGGCCAGAGTTTCTGCGCGGAATGGCACAGATTTTACTTCGCGAGCGGACACAAGATTCTACTGCATTTATTGGCATCAATTGGGCATATAACTTTATCAAGCGCCACCCAGCGCTGCGTCACGATATAACCGACGCATATCATATCAACGTGCGAAGCAGGAGGATCCAAATGTTATAAGACAGTGGTTTGAGACTGTACAAGAAGCTATTCAGGAACATGGTATCCATGAGGATGATATCTGGAATTTTGATGAAACTGGCTTTGCAATGGGACTCTGTTCCACCTCTAAGGTCATTACTGCAGTGAAGTGTAGTGAAAGACCTCGGAGAGTTCTTCAGGGGAATCGCGAATGGGTCACAATCATTGAATGTGTGAGCTCAAAAGGGATCCATATACCCCCATGGATTATCTTAAAAGCAAAATCTCAACAAGCTGCTTGGTTTCAAGAACCTGCTCTTTTTAATAAGGACTATGCTCTTGTGAGAAGTCAGAATGGCTGGACAACAGATGAAATAGGCTTTTGCTGGCTAAAAGAGATGTTTGAACCACATTCTAAACACCATTCAACTGGTGCAAAGTGGTTGCTTATTCTTGATGGTCATTCTAGCCATCAGACTGCAGAATTTGATATTTTCTGCAAGGAGAATGCAATTATCTGTCTTTGTATGCCTCCTCATACCTCTCACCTTCTACAACCACAGGATGTTGGTGTTTTTGGCCCGCTTAAACGCGCGTATGGGAAATTGGCTGAGGGAATGATGGCTGCCGGCAACAACCATATTGACAAGGAGGATTTCTTATCTCTCTATCCACCTGCTCGCGAAAAGGTATTTACTAGGGAGAATATATGCAGTGGCTTCACGGGAACTGGTCTTAAGCCACTTGATAAAGACCGAGTTTTGGAAAAGATTACCTTTCAACTTCGTACACCAACACCACCTCTTGTTGAAGGCTCAATCTCCTCTGCTTGTCAAACT
>NW_027192528.1:3840090-3994476 GCF_041956765.1 Thermoascus crustaceus | reverse complement strand
CAAGGCTTGCAAGTGTTGGAAACGGTGCTCCATCTCCTTCCAGAACTCGCACGGTTCCTTTTTGACGGTTCCTATAGTGCAGGTATTAATATAAGTAAGAAATCGAGGGTGGAAAGCTTACCACTATTGAGGTACTCTTGAAGCTCATTCCTAGAGCCCCCATTTAAATATTGGGTTGTCTGCTGTGAGTCACAATCAAAAAGCTGTTCAATCTCATCAACTTTGCAGCTTGATGATGTTGGATGGATAAGCCCCTGTGAGTTTGACTGCTGCTCGGTGTAGGGCTCTAGGTACTCTTTGAGAAAGTCTAGGTATATTTGGCGCCACTCATAATTGTTGTCTGCCCACTCTGGTGTTGAAAAGAATTGTAACTTATACTGTGGGGCAAGGATTGTGCCTATCACATAGAGGTTACCATGGACTTCTTGGGTCTTGTTGTAGTAGACCTTGAGTTTTTCCATCCCAGTGTCAAGTGCACTTAGCATTGCTTGCTTCTAAGGCACTTTTTTCATTGAAGCTGGTGTATTGAGCTCTCAAGGTGACCAAAGAGCATATTGTATACTTGAAAAGTATTATAAATAGTCATATCCTTGACCTTTGAAAGCGCTGTGGTCCACTTGTGGAAAGGCTGAGTGATGTAAATGAGGTAGTCAATCTGGCGCCATTCCTCTGCATTAAGCTGAAATTGAGTATGATTGTGCTCCATGCAGTATCTCTCAAAGATCACACTGAGTTGTCTGGCATATTGTAACATAAGGAATATTGAGTTCCATCATGTTTAGACATCCTGAATTGGCACAAGCCTTGGTTTCTTGGTCTGGAGATTCAAAAATGCTTCACACTGCTGAGGACTAGCATTGATGAAGATAGCTAGCCCACGAATCTAGCTATTATATTAGATTATATCATATATAAAGGGATAACTAGTATACTTACCTTCACAAGAGTATAGCTAATATCTTTCTGTCTCTGAATCTGCTGAAGTTGTTCTGCTTCTTCATCGGACCATGCTCTGTCAGGATTATCATTCTTTGGATTTACTTTTATGAGACAAAGGAGATCCTTAAGACTTAGTTGAATGACATGAGCTAGGCAGGGCATTCGCACAAGGGGGAGCTGAGCTGGGAGGTCAAGAGAATCAATTGCCTCATTGAAACTTCAGAGCAGAGTTTTGTTGTTTGATATATTATCACATGTTAATGCTATAACTTGATTGACCAAGTTATGTTGTTGAAGTGTATCTAAGAGAACTGCACTGAGATTCGCACCCATATGCCTATCATGAAGAGGTTTGAAACCAAGGAGGATTTTGCAATATTGCCAATCCTTGTCAATGAAGTACCCAGTTATTGCCATAAATGCTTGTTGGAAGGGTGAGGTCCAACAGTCAAGAGCAACTGAGAGTTTTGTGCCGGTTGGAAGATCTGAAAGGACTTCATGTTGTTTCTCCTTCACCATAAGTTGAAGCTGACGCCGGGCAGTTCTTGGTGAAAGTAAACTTGGCTTGATCAGGGCCAGTTGGGCAAGTTCAACAAGTTTAGTGAGACCTCAATGGGTGAGGATTTGGAACAGAAGCTGGGAGTTTGTGATAAATTCCACTTAGGCTTGTTCCCACTGTTCTTGGTTGAAGGTGTTTGGTGGACGTGGTGGTCGATGAGACTAATATATATTAGTATAGTGAAGTAGACACAAATTAATGGATATACTGCAAAGTGAAGAGACTCTTGGATATTCTGTTGTTATGTAGCATTGTGCACTGCCTTTGCGCACTTTGCCCCTTCTAAGTGATGCTTCATTGAATTTGTGCCATTCGCTGTCTGCTGTGGATAAGGGATTGTCTTCCCACATTTTTTGCACATAACCTGAGGCTCTCCAGTGAAGTGATGGGCCACTTGATGGAATTGTTCCCAGTAAGGTGACTGCTTCTTAGCTTCCCAATTGATCTTCTTGTTTTGCAGGTTGCTTAGATACTGCATTTGTAGCCACCAAGTAACAAAATTGTCCTTATTCATCTCTGTCCAGAGAACCCAGGCCTTCCTCTGATTGGGCCCAACACGTTGTAACAAGTTTGGTATATCAAGTGGAGGGAAGAATTTGGGAATAGGTGTTGATGAGCCACCTGTATGACTGTAGGAGGAATCTGGCGTTAAATTATCTGATGTAATTGATGAGAGGTGAGCAGGGATATCGCTCCCAGGTTGCGATGAGAGGCCTGCATCTGAGAATAGAGAAAGTTGAGACATTGTAGACTGTCACTACATTGCAAAGAATCAAGGATGTGTTACAGCACAGCCTGGAGACCATGAGCAGGACAGGACGAAGGGGGGGGGGGGGGGGATTCGTATCATGCGCCAATGGATCAAAATGATCTATTTGGACCTTTGATCCATCTGGATTCTTTGATCCAACTGGATCCTTTGATCTATCTATAGTCATGATCCACCGGATAGGTATTTCCGGGCAGAACTCAGGATGTATATAAAACACTCCTTAACCATGGGGATTAGGACCCTGTGGTCAACTCAAATAGCAATCCTGATAGGTAACATTGCTAATAACGGCCTATTCATTCATCTCTTTCTCTTGCCTTCTGTCCTCAAGATAAACCCAACGAGCCTCCGCCTAAGAAGTCTTAGGTCCGCCATTACAGGATGAAAGACAACTTACCTTCAAGAGTAAGTAAGGCGTTAACTTTACTATTTAGTCTACTTAGATGAGTGAAAAGGGATTTGATCTATCGAACAACTAATACGAATAGACCCACTAATACGTGAAAGGAATTCTTCCGATTAGCTAAACCCCTGTCAATTTGATGGGATTCCCATTTTCCCATGGGAATTTCCCAATTCCCATGAAATAGGGGTCAAGACCACCTTCCCGCAGAAACTCGAGAAATTTTTCCAACTTCCTCTGACATTTTAAGCCCGATATCTATCTCCCACTATATTAGAATACTATGAAAATAAATTTATAGAGCAAAGACAAGCTAAGGATTATGGTGATCCCTTTTTTGAACTAAAACTCTATAGAATAAAATGCTACTGCTGTGGAAATCATGTTTCCATGGAAGTGTGGTATACTCTCCCTGGGTTGTAAATATATATTCCTTACCATCACGGCACCTAGAAACGCAGTCTTTTAAATAACTGTCCACTATAAGAGCATGAGCACGTCTCTTACATCCAAATCGATATTTATCGCTCTCCTAAACGCTCTTGAGTTTGAATTACCTTAACTTTCAATTAAATTGATCCTGAATCGTGGATATGGTGATATCCTGACTAGAACATACTGAAACAGACGTAAATAACCGTTATTTTGGCTGACTAGTCAGCATTTTATGCGTCCGAAATAGGTAATCCTTGGCAGGATTATGCAAATTCAGGCAGAAAGTGGGTAGCCACGGGATTCCCATGGGTGGACCAAGGGAGGCTGCCCAAGCCCATGGGAATTTGCTCCATGGGATTGGGAGTGAAATTTTGAAATTCCCATGGGACTTGCCGAGGTCTATGCCTGCCAACACATATAAGATAACTTAACATAACAATGTATGCTTGCTTGAATAGAGCATTGAAGGCCAGCACTGTAGTTTGATGGGCTTCAGAGTCCTACCAATACTACAGAATGTTGCATGGAAAAAGAATTCTGCTATTATTGACGCACTGGGCTTTATAATGGTAGTCCAATCCCGCGTCATTACCTGTACTACAATGCAGATTGCGGCAATACAATCCTTGTTGACGCCCAGGATTATCAGATTTCACTACATTTAATTCACATTTCCTATCTCGGTCGCAACAGTAGTGTGTGGAGATAAATGCCTGTTGAGTCTTTTGCACAATTTACGTGACACTTTCATTTGACAGTTGGGAAAGTCCTTGCCATTCTTTATTGGTGCATAGCAAGGGGACGAGGAGGGCTCCTTCCAATATCCCGGACATATCTTGGGATATCAAGAAGATGGGCCCCATAGCAGCTATACATATGGGTCCAATCCACGTTATTCCTCTAAGATTACAATCCACTGCTCGGACCACTATTACATAGCCACTGTGTTAGTAATATCTCTTTTTTCCTTTTCTGTTCTTTCCCAGTTCTACAGCATCTCTGAATTGACAGCGCTGTGCAGTAGCATTTATTTCAGCCAAAGAAGTCTGTGATCAGCTGATAACTCTGCTGAGGGATTCTGTCCATAATCTAGAGACCTCTCACAAAGAAAATTAATTGTGGCTGGCCTATTTCACTGAGAAATATCGGCCCCTATATGGTCAATAGTTACTTCGGGCAGGGTAAATAACATTCAGAGTCGATGTAATACACTGTGCTGTCGGGGTTCTTATACGGTCCTGCTTGTTCTGCCAAGGTACTGTACGTACTTCCAGCAGTTGGTGGGATCCTTGGATATGGCAACAAATCAATGATACCTTATATTCATGGTCGTCGCATCAAATCGAGATGAATATCAACGATCGGCAGAGACATGTGCTGAGAGTTAATTTCTGCATTCAGAGAATCATTTGACGCTACTGTATAACGCAAATTCGCAGAGGTTATTAAACTCTTCAGCTTGCCACTGTAGGTGGGGCGGGGCATATGGCTGATCAAACTTAAGAGCGAAGATCAGTACGTGTATCAAAGCAAATTCAGAGGATTCCTGGGAGTCGCACAAATAAAGGAGGCATCAGGATCCCTTCGTAACCCCGGACCAATCTGGAACACGCAAGTGAGGGATCAAAATGGGAGCAGTGAAGGAGCCCAGGTTAAAAGGTCTGACCTGAAAAGGCTGTCAGAGTGCAGAAACGGAGGGCAAATTTTCCAAATGTTGTGAAGAGACGATTTCGGACTCAATGTCCCTAGATCAGCGAATTCTGGTCTCTCAGCAATTTCGGACAAACCTTGACGCGGACAGGTGACCTACTTTTTTTTAACCGCATTTTAATGAGCCCCTAGTAGAGTGAGAAGTTAATGGCTAAACGTTTCAGTTGGTGATACAGACAGAATACATAATAGAATATGTTGGCTCTTTGACCAGTAATCGGGGCTTTCTGAGCTCGCTTACCACAATTATTAAGCGGAGAGCATTGTGAAGCATAGTCTACTCCTAGTACTCTGTAGCTCTTGTGAGTGGTTCACATAGTTGGACAAATCAGAAGTGGAGCCATTGCACAGCTTCTTCAACTATCTTCATAAGAGACCTTCAATATTGGGCTCAGACCATATCTTACCATCTCTTATTCTTGACTTAATGGAAGGGTTACATTTATCAAGATAGGCCTGGACCTTTTCAGTGGCATACCGTGCAACTTTCACAGTGCTGTCATCATGTTCAAATCCATCGATCCCGACCCTATATGCTACAACAGCCATGTTGCTCCTATGGGGCCCAATGCATGTGATGACCTCAATTTCCTTTTTCAACAAGAAGCAAACGTATACTGAGATTGTACGGTTAAGACTTGTTTGGCATTTTAGACAGCCATATCCGCGAGTGTTGTCCGCTCGTGATAAGAAAAGCTCAAGGTTCTACCATGGTCCTCGTCTTGTAATAAAATTGTAAGGGCAGTAAGAATCCGCTATTATTGGGGTATCCTGTGTCAGGACGAGGTGTAACTCTAGTGGATTTTGGAATGTTAGAATACTACAGTCTCATTTAGATTTTTGTTGCCTGTCGTATCAGCAACGAGAAGAACTTTCTGTTCCCAATATTCACTGCCGAATGCCAGCCCCGAATACGGTCCCGAACTCCTTGTCGTAGAAATTATGCGTACCTTAGTAATGCTTTTTTGTGCCCAGTCAACACAATTACCTAGTATCTCAACACGTACGCGATTTCCATTTTCGTACCTTTTTCTGGCATCTTCTTTCCTTCAAAAGGAGATTGCTAACTACCATGGCCAAAAAAGCCAACAATGGGACTGATCCCATCCTGCGAAAGTCGATCCGTGAAGCAATTCTCAGTCGCCACCAACAAAACGAGCCAATCAATCGGGAAGCGATCAAAGCAGAGTACTTGAGCAAGAACCCAAACCTCGCTAACTACATCAACAACATTGTCAACGAGTAAGCGAACCTGAAAAATCTATTAATCTCATTGCTAATGAGGCTTCCAGCTACTCGGATTATCTCGAGTCAAAGTTAAAGACAGCGAACGCAGCCAAGAGCCCAACCCCTGCTCAGGCTTCAAAAGATCCATCGCCAATTTCCACCTCCCAACACCGCTCCGGTAGCAATATCATTTCAAAATTACCTGAATCTCATAGTAAAACAGAGTTGTCCCTTACAGAATCTTCAGCCTCATCTTCGCAGCTTGGTCCAGTCGCAGATCACCGCACCAGTAGTGGATCGGATGAGGAATTGAGCAGTTTTGACGTGGTCAACTCGGCCAGCAGCAATGGTGACGGAATCTCAGATAATGTTCTATTGCAAGGTATGAGTTCCTTTGGTATGCATATTTACTGTAGAATCTATAGTAAACCCAGGTAGAATTCAAGGAACACCTCGCTGGGAACTTTGAGAAAGGAACTTCCAGAGAGGCACTCTCTGCAATTCCCTCTCTCGAGATTCAGAAGCAATTTCTTGTGTCTGTTAGGACAACGACAGGATGAAAGGCACTATACCCACCGAACAGGCTGTTTTGGTCTCTCCTGCTCTTGACAGCTGCGGATCAGTGGAACTCATACTGCTGTCCAAGAAAGGCCCTCCTCAAAAATTACATGGAGTGCACCCCAGTATGTGTCTGATATCTCCGAAGGATATGCCACCGGAATAAAAAATGCAAACAACGACGAAAGATGGTCGTATGTACGTTGTATTTGTCTGTGACGCGGAAAGATTGGTCTCCGCTTCGTGCGGGTGAAGAGACATGGTCTGGAACTACCAGATTTTTATCAGAGACACTGTGCACTTTGTTGACAAGACTAGCCACTTGATGAGACGTGCTTGGAGGCATAGTGAGATACAATTCGCGGTCTCGCCGCCGAGAGGCTTCGAGTAGGTCCGTGTGTATGTGAAACAGACATTGAGTACAATTTCTTCCTCAGATTGGCTGTCATGGCTAGCTCCGCTAGTCCGGGTCCTTACCCCAGAGCCTGAAGTCGTACCGAAGAAGAGGGTGGCTGGGTTTTCCTCGGTCTGCCTATCTCTCCTGGAGTCACTCGTCCTCTGCTCGCCCCCTGCTGCCCAGGTAAAGACGGGTGGTACACTTGGCTGCAATTTGCTTGAGCTCGGCGAAGTTGGTCTTGCTACATCTGGCCCATTGAACTCGTTCCATGGAGCTGTCTCAGTGGAGGTGTCTTGCTGGGAGCGTTTGAATTCCTTTTCGACAGCCACGTTACCTTTTTTTGGAGGACTTGGGAACGAAATAGATTTCGGATCTTTTGAACGGTTTGCGCCTCGGCGTGTTAACCGCAACCCCAGAGGAAGGCGGAAGCAGATGTCTGGGAAGGCGATTGGGAGGCAAGGACGCTGGGTCATATTGGACCGATGCGCTCTTCTCCTCTGTTTCACTATCCTCACCTTGACTTTGGTACTATGCCTTGGACTTTTTCATCTTTGTGAACCGAGTCCGCATCCCAACCTTCTGCAGTCGGTGCTCTCGGCATTCGATGGCTCTTCTTCGGAGTGTATCCGGTCCTTCAGGATTGTTCCAGCTTCCACTGGATCTCAAGGAGCCGAACATCGAGCTTGAGAAATGTGGAAGCATGGCTCTGAACCACCGCATCCCAGTTATGCGCTTGAACCACCAAATGATCGGATGTCTCCAGCTGAAAGTCGTGGTTTTCGGGATCGTAATCCCTCAGAGAGTTCTACCTCACATTGTCGAGGAGAGCCTGTTCCGACCAACGAACAACTATTATAAATAATCAAGAATGGTATAGCAACACACCCACGGTTTTGCATTTGGGGTAGTGAAATTAAAGGAGCAAAATGGAAAGAAACCTACAAACCAAGTTTTGCGGTAACCCATGGGAATAAAGGAGAGCCGTTGGGAAGGATCCGTCACCCGCATGACCGAAGGAGATAGCGGGCTGGGAGGTGCGGGAATGTCCATGATCTTGAGTGAATGAATATCTCCGCCGAACATGTCGATTGGGCATGAAGTCACTATGAAGCCTGAAATGCCAGTTAATTGACCGATTCAGGTGTCGGCATGGATCAAAGAAAGCCATCTACTTACGTGAGTTCACGATCACCGCCCAGAGCTGAGGAATGTGAAGGGCGTGTACACCCCTCTTACAGCGGCCGGTTTTGCAGATGGCTTGTTCCATATCCCGGTGGCGAGTGGAGTCCAAGGAATAAGCCAGCTCGAGTAAGCAGCGTGCCGGGTATAAAGACAATGACGAGAAAACATAGAGTGGCCAATGAGAGCACATATGGCACGATGCTGACGCACAGGCGACCGAATTTGCCCATATTAACTATGTTAAATGACTGTCGATCCTAGACACTTAGGCTATATTCCAGGGCAACTGTGATACGAGATATCGCAAACCCTGGCTCAAGAAGGATGGAGGGGGATGAAGAAAAGTCAAGAGAGAGATAGAGAATGGGAACAAAGAGAGCCAGAGCAAAGATTCTGTAGTTCATATATGATAGCAGCCACGATTCCTATGCCAAAAAATACCCATTGTGCGATAACCTTCCGACACTATTCGGCCCTGTGATTACCACCATGAGGCTAGGGGGCCCAGGAAAAACGGAACTTAGATTTTCTTACTTTTAAGAGCTTCATAACAGGCTCCACCGAATACGACTTTCTTCTAGAAGACTAGTTGATTCGCAGCCCTACGGACCTTTCCACTGCACCGAGAAAGCCTTTCCGATATGGCCTTTTCTTCACCTAAAAGAGCTTCAAAGGATTGGACTCATGGGGCAAGAAAGCCGGATTCGTATTCTTCACAAAAATCCTTCCAAAAAGGTGGGTTGCAGATAGTTTAACCTAGTTAAGCGACTGGCAAGTTAGAAACTTCACTTGGTCAATTAAGAAACTAAAAAGTTAGAAAGTGGTACCTAGGAGTCGCCAGCCCACTTAACTAATCAACCCAAAAATATAGCCTATAGGGCTGCAGGGCATGATATTCCCACTCAGCCACAACCCACTAGGCAATCTAGTTGTCCGCATAGCCCTAGCCCATATCGGGAAAGCCACTTTACGAATGCGAACTTCCGGCTTGGGTCAAAGATGAGGACATTACAGGATAATTTCTCGCACCTTCTTGTCAGGATGTTAAATCACCAGGGGTATATAAGCGACTGCACCACAGAAATTCGGCAACATCCTCCTCCAATCCTTCGTCCTGGTCACCGAGTGCCCACCATAAACTGCTGCCAAATCTCATACTTAAGAACATTGCCTTGAATTGTTCCAAAATGGCCGCAAACGACAAAACCTCTCATAGCCGAGATTGGAATTTTTCACTTTTCGACTGCTTCTCACCAGGCTCACTCTGTGCGTACTCATACGTATCCTCTTCTCCCGCCTCAAGCTGACTTAGCATCCATCAAAGGCTTCGCAACCTGCTGTCTTCCGTGTCTGACGTTTGGCAAAACTCAGGCCAGAATCCAGGATCCAAGTCTTCAAAACTACAGTAGTATTAACTCGGAGGCAGGTACCCCTAAAATAATACCAGTGGCTTTTACTTAGCTGACCCGTGTTTTACAGTGCGCCATTTTCACTGTTCTCGCCCTCGGCTACTGCCAATGGATCATTCAGACGGTTCGGCGTGGTGAGATGCGCCAGAAGCATGGCATCGACGGTTCCTGTTGCGGAGACTGCTGTGTTACCTTCTGGTGTGGATGCTGTGCATTGATCCAGGAGGAGAAGGAGATGGAGTTGCGGACGAGACCTGATCAAACTGGGTATCAGAGTACAGCGCAAATGGCGTATCCTTCTTAGCCGCGCGTGGGAGCTGGTTATGAGGAATCATCATTGGGCCTTTGTTTAATTAGAGGATATGTATTGTGTTGCTTGTTCTGCTTATTTTCAGCCTGATCACCGGGCATCATGGCAAGACGCCTGCTGTTTTCATTTCATCAACTTTCATTCTCAATATTTCCTTTGTTATAATTATGGATGTATATTACCTGGACAATAGAGGGAGGTATCTGTTGATATTACTACTTATTACTTCTGTGTAGTGATATTAGTCCTGTGATCAGAATTACCTTCGCAAGAATGGGTTTGATGGATCATCGACCTTGTCCACACCATCTAGGGAAGGCCCTCCTAAATGACCGGTATCCCACTCATGTTGAGAGGGTCCTCATGGATTGAAAGCTCTCTACTCAAGTCGACTGTTCTCCTGCCCCCAGCGAGCTGCATCCCTTTTCCTTTTCTTTTTTTTTTTTTTACTTATGTACACTGTCATAAAGAAATCCTGCATTCTCACCTATATGAGATAACTCCATCATCGTCCAGGATCTCCTCATCAAGTTACAGTCAGCCAGCTAGATGAGCCTTTCAGTTGCAAATCAGATTTCTCTGAGAAGGCCGTTTATCTGTTGTCATGTTCTTTATCGCTGAACAGGACTGTCCATCCAGTCAGAGCCAGAACTAGTGACCTTCTACACAATTATTTTATACGTAACTAGATAGATAAACCATATATAGAATATATAATGAGAATTTGATGTCTCGCACGGCCAGTGATTAACTAGTTAGTTCTTCTTGCTTAAGTAATATAGGGTAACTCCATGCTCATCCGAACCCCTAAAATCGGACATTAGTAGCCAATCTTACATAGTTCTTAGAGTGCTCACAGAAAAACAATATCAATCTATCTAGAGCCTGGACTGGAAGATAACTTTCCTTATCCTGGGGTGGAGAGCCTCAGACAATGGGCATTTAACTTGATTGGCCCATAGATCCGACGATGCTAAGGGACCGGCGTCTCGGCAAAGGCACTAAAGAAGTCAGGAGAATTCATTTCTCTTCTGGAGCAAGCAACGAGCAAGCCTGTGTCAACAATTTATCCCTGCAGTGTTCCTCTTTTCCTCTATTGTTATTAGCTATTATTAGACCCAAGTTCGCAACATCGCTATCGCTCCATGGTACAGGATGCCTCCTAGAGTTGGCCCATACACTGGCAAGGTCTCTCGGCGATCCCATCAGAAGTCTCGTCTCGGGTGCCGGAACTGCAAAAGGCGCAGGGTGAAGGTTGGCCACCTACACAACCAATGATGGCATGTACTAAAAACAACTCAAATCTAGTGTGATGAAGTGAAGCCCAATTGCGGCAACTGTCTGCGTCACTCCATTGACTGTGATTATAATTTAAATCCAGAAAGCTCTTCCACCACCCCCTCCACAGAGGAAGAAGTGACTTCCACATCACCCAATGACAGCTACACCTTTATCTCCTCGTTCCAGCCCAATTTTACTCCTCCAAAGAGAGGGCGTAGCTCACGTCTACTGTCAACACAACAGCAGGACGAGCCAAATCCCCAGTTGCGCCAAGCTGTAGCCAAAAAGCCGTTCCAGTTCACAGCCACTGACATGGCACTCTTCCATCATTTCATAACCTCAAAGGACTTGGGAGCCTCTCGGAACCACATGCAGAACCAGCTTTCTCAACTAGGTTTCACGTTCCATTATGTTTTGCGCCTTGTTCTGGCGTTTTCGGGCTTTCACTTGGCACTCCACTCGGCCGACCATTCGTTCCTGGGCTCGAGGGCTGACTTCTACGCGGTGGCTGAACGGCATTATGAGATCGCTGTTCGCGAGGTCACAGCCGCGATTCCACATCTAGACACGACCACTAGTCCTGCACTTTATGCATCTTCGATATTCATATTTATCTGCTCGCTTGCGAAGGGACCCCAGCCTGGGGAGTATCTAGCTTACCGCGATGACGGTGGTCCAGGGTGCTTGTCATTATTCATGGGTCTGCGGTCGATTTTGGAAAGATGTAGAGCGACTCTCTCGGTCGACTTCTCCTCCATCCATGCTGCCGATCCAGAAGATATGACTTCCCAGCCCGAGGAACCTTTTTTTCACGGTGAAGAACTGGTCTCGCAGGCATATGGAGATCACCTGGCCCAAGTACGGCACCTTATATCCGCGACTTTCCCGGACAGCGGTCTCGGCTATACAGACTACTCCCAGGTGCTGGACAGACTTTATTACTGCTACGATGTCGTATTTGGTGCCACTTCCCGGCTACCAGAGTCTCAACTCTGGCCCCAAATCTTCGGTTGGTTGTATACACTGCCGGATCTCTTTTTAGCAGACGTACAGCAGCGAAGACCAGTTGCCTTGGTGGTGTTTGCTTTTTTTACGGTCCTGCTGAAACGACTGGATCTGGCGTGGTTTATCCGTGAGTGGCCTGAACATATCATGAATGGCATTTCTAGCAACCTTGATGAGTATCATCGAGAGTACGTCCAGTGGCCTGCGGAACAAATGGGCCGACTGTCCAACAGTTTACGTTTATCAAGGATTGGTGTCCCTTGATGGATTCGTGGATTCATCTGAAGCCGTTCCATAATAATTGATAAATTAGTGTTCTTTCGCTATTCTATCTCGAGTTTGGCTTGTGGAATACCCATATGTGAAATTGAGAAGCTGAGTCTATGATTACAAGTGGTTCTATAAAGAAAAGGACAGGTCAGAAGTGAAAGTGGGATACAACGCTGGCTCGATCCACAACGTCTTGTGTACAGCTATCGTCGCAGATAACTAACGTTCAAGGTCTTAATCGACACAACGGAAGCCTCCGACGTGGGAAGCATTTCCACCTTGCTGGATTGGTTTGGCTGGATAAGGGCACAGAATCCGGTCCTGCTCCTTTCCATCCGTCCCGTTGACCCGAACTGGGAGAAACTCGGGCGCAGTACCGTTTTCCACCCATTTCCTCAATGCATCAAAGGCAGTGATTGGTTGTCCGCCCCTGCCGCCAGCGCAATGGGCCAGGCCCGGAGACTCGAAGTACCGGTAGAAGTCTTGTACTTCAGGAATCAATTTGCTGACTGCGCGATAATAATGCTCTGTGCCCTTGGTTGGAATGCTGCCATCGGCCTTTGGGTCAGTTAGCAAGGGAACCCACTCAGAAAATTTAATAGTCAGTGACTTACCATGCCATGGTAAGTGAGGAGCTTTCCTCCGGCTTTCTTGAACTCCGTAAGATCGGGGTCATTGGCAGCCATGACATCGGTGTATTCCTGGACGGCGAGATGGAAAAGCCAGTCATATTCCTCATGACTCAAACTGGTGACGTTGAAGCTTTGGTCCTTGAGCACAAACAAGCCGAGCCACTCATCTGTGCTAGCTGTGATGTTCTGGCCCGGCGCAACACCCATCCCAGTGATGTCCGACCCGGGGTTCACCCCATACCACAGGAAATCCCCGGCAACAGTCCTAGGTCCCGACCAAGCCGCTGTCGCAGTGATCGCTGCCGCTCTGCTAAGCCGCATGGGTTTTCCAGTAGCGCTGCACGAGAAAGTCTTATTCACGGCGCTGAATGGGTCGAAATCACAGTTGTCCGTATCCGAGATGATACCATCGACAATACCGTCCAAGGGGTCGCAGTGTTTCACAGCCTCCTCGGTAAGGAATTCCAATTCACACGCCAGGGGAGACGGCTCCCCGGCCCAGAGTGGAGCCAGGAGCGTGTAGTAAAGCGAAGTAGTAAGCTGGGGCCACGACTGCGCGGGTGCGGAGGCAGCAATTCCATCGTAGGCGTGCGGGTATCGCTGTGCAAGCATGAGACCCTGACGTCCGCCTTGGGAGCAGCCACTCCAGTATGAGTACACAGGGGGGATGCCGTAGAAGCTGCGCACCAGGTCTTTGGCAATAATAGCCTGGTCGTTGAGAGATCTATAGCCCAGGTTGTGGAGGGATTCTAGATTGATATTCCCGGGGCTCTTCAGAGCCCATGCGTCTGGCATTGTTTCCCCTAGACCTGCGTCGGTCGTCGTGGTCGCATACCCCTCTCCGATGGCTCCGCCCATAAAGAACTGAGACAAGACGAACCGGCCCGCGCTCCATCCTCCTCCACCTGTGGCTTGCAGGCGTTGGTTCCAGTTGCGTGGCAGCCAGGTCTCCACGGTAATACGGTCGTCATAACCTGGGTGGGTGTAGGTCACTGTCACATTGCAGAAGTCTACATTCTGCACGGATATAGCCCCATGGTTGTAGTTGAAATCACCAGGCACGTCGAGGGTGAAGTTGTTGACCCAAGAAGCCGAGAGGGAGAGGATTTCGGCGCCGAAGACTGCTGGTGTGGCAATCGCCGATGGGGAGCACTCCATGGCGGGGCCGATATGGCTCATGGTTTTGATATACAAGCGACGGAGAAAAGCTGATAATGTTGAAAGTTCTTGATTTTGTATTATGATGTAGTGGAATTGGAATGCTTTCAAAGGCCATATCGGGGTACTTATAGTCCTGACCAGATGCTGCAATACTAGCGTCACAGATATTTTGATCTTGAGCGGGGTACCTACACTGGCTGCAAGAATTGTCGCGTCGCATACGAATGCGAATTGCCTTGCTGAGTGGAACGTTGGCAAGGCATTTGAGGCTGCTCTACCTAAACCCAAGCCAAGCCTTATGTCTCAGATCAACCTTTGGGTTGGACGCCCGAACCCTAAATGTTGGAGTGGGCCTGACCCGAAGGGGAGACTCGTATTCGAACAAAACCCTGTGGCTGTGACTCAGCCTGCATTCTGTCGTCATGAGAGCAAAATCTGGGGGTGGGTCGGCTAAAGGCCCGACTAACAAGATGAAGCCCCGATCTGATTATCTTTCGTAAAACTGCCCCTGAAATGCCGAGCGGAACTTGCAGCTCCACAGGGGCCCATTGATACCGAAGATTCTCCATAACTCCGTACGGCATTGTCGATCCTTGCAGTGAATATATCCCCCAAAGTTCGCAAGGAAGAGTAGGAAGAGCCTTAACACAGATAGTCATTTTGAAAGGAGAATATATATCTGTATCTGCTAATATCATGTTAATGGCTAATTGTTATGCTATAGAAAACTAGAAGGATAAACTATTTAAAGTGTATGAATCCATTACTACCTGAATTATGTTAATACTATTATATTATATAGGTGACGTTTAGTGTAGGAGAATTCTACTTCTAAGGATTACATAACTAGATTATTAGTATACAGCAGTAATAGTATACCCCCTTAATCGAGGAAGACCCGTTGGAGGGACCACACATTCTGCGTGACCAATCTAGATATGGTGTAAGACATCCCTCTGCTTCAAGCTGCTCAAGATGAAATAATTGGTCGTCAAAAGACAATCGGAAATGGTAGATCATAAATTTACTCAGCATCTATGCGTTGCATCGTGGTCGAACCCCACAACAGAGTGGGATAACTGATGCTTGAGTTAAGGGCCGTCCAAGAGGCAAACCATAGCACGTTGTGGTCATTCTGGAGGGAAATCCTATTGGCAATTGCTGTTTGTCAAGAGAATAACATAGCTCCTTGAGCTAGCGCAACATACATCGATGATCAAGCCACTGCCTCTGTCTTGACCCGCTCAGCAACCGAATAGATGCCCGCGCGCCCATACAAATCCTTTACTTCTGCCGCACGTAGTCGTCCACTGAGATAGGCGCATACCTTTTGTCCTCCGCCCTTGTGCTACACGACTCAATGCACCGGATCACAAAGTCCGGATTCCCATTGTAGTTGAATGGGATGGAGTACCGGTCTACATCCGACCGGTTGATCACCCGGTGCACGTTTGAAATGTACTCGTCGTTCGTCCACTGCTGGAACAGATTCCCTAGGTTCACCACTACGCCCCCTCGACCGGCGGCGCAGGGTAATACGATTGCGTCTCCTCATCCCACACCTCCTTGTTCATCCTCCAACATCAGCCTCTGTCGATCGACATGGATAAGACGTCAGATAGGATTTTGCTCAAAGCTCTGGAGTTCAAAGATGGCCAAATAGCATTAGTGCCTTACGTAATCACCTAACTACCAGCCCATGGGTTCCATATAGACCACAGCGTTACACTGTCCCATCATAAAGAGAGAGGATACTTAATCCCTCAGCTCAAACAGAACACTGATCATAAACCGGCACCTCAGCACAAAGATCCGGCCCGGCCCCAGCATGGTTATCGCAGAGCGTATCGCACACCGTGTTCTCGGGAGTGAACACCAAAAAGCCGTAGTTGGGCATGTTCAGCCGGAACTGCTTACCCCAGTCCTGGTTCTTCTTGGACGCCTTGTATCCAGCCCGGCAGGCGCAGTGGAACTGGGTGCCCGTGTTGATGCACGAAGTGGTCGGGTCGCAGGAGTTTTGGCCCGAGAGGGGGTTGCAGGTGCCGCAGACAGGGATGGGAGAGATGGCGGCCACGAGGGAGGCGGAGGAGGTGAGGAGGAGGACGGTGAGGGCGCGGAGGGTGACCATTTTGTATGGTATGTGGTTTTGGAGGTAGGTAGGTACGTATATATTATATAGAGATAATGGATAGAGGATGGGCTTTCGGTTGTTTTCGATTGATTCGATTCTGTGGATCTCTGATGTCGATTCAAGGCAAGTTCCTTAGGTCTTTATATACCCTCATCCACATCGTGGGAAGGCTCGAAGGACTCCAGCGCCGAATGGACGTCAGGCCGCCGAGTTGACCGGCTTTCGAATGAATCAGTACCTCTGTTCAGCTGATCCAGCTCCATCATGTCTCAGTCGATGGTTTCCACTATGGCAATTACCGTCGACTGATCGAGTCTCAGAAATAAACATTTTTGTCTCATGCGTTGTAGCGGTATGCAAAGAATGCTCAGCACATGAGACATGAATACTACAGTCGTGACATAGGTATCCAGCCATAGTCCCTTTCAATGGCTGACAGCTGAACAGCTGACAGCCCTCTTTTGCTAAGAGAGTGATCCGAGTATAACTGCCGGGTGGAGTATAATAAAGCCATTCAGGATATATAGTTCAGAGCACTAATTTCTAGTAAGACAAACGACGCGTATTGGTGGATTCAAATTCAATACGAGGAATGGCTGGAACATCACCCGGAATTCAATGTCTTCTCGCCTGTAGCCACATCAGATTGGAGGGATATAGCTGTCATGGTCTCAGATAAAATGCGGATAAGAGAATTACTGGACGCCTCTCATCTAAGCTCGCGAGGTTGTGGAGAGATGTGGGACAACACGGTTCGCCGGGAATCCGGGGGTGGCTACTTATCCTATCTTTAGAAACGATGCCGACCGCTTGCGTCCTTGTGGGTGGTTTCCGTCTGCTGCAAATCCTAAACCGTCAAAACGCTCGATAACCATGGGAAACATGCTGTCCTCGAATTGATCTACTTCCATCCTAAGGAGAGACATGCCTAAATTCCGTGGGGCCACTCTTGCTTTGATGAGATCATGCCGATGTTTCGAGAGATATATTACTCTGCAGTGAGAAAAGCATGTAACTGTTCCACGCTGCTGCCTTAGTCCCTACAGTTTTTAGCTACAGTAGAAAACACTAATACCCCGCAGTGGACTATCCTTGATGATATCACCACTGTATGTACAGTGCTGGAAATTGAGCTGGCTTGAGCGGCATGGCCGAAAAAATGAGAAACCTGACAAATAATCCGAAGCGAGCATACTGACGGTGTATAACATCGGCACTGACAGGTCTAGCATATCAAGGACGACAGCTGATGGTCACTGCGATGTCTGTGAATGAAATGGAATGGGTTGTGAAGATGAAGACGACAAGAGGCAAATTCCCCAGGTGACTTCGAGCTGGGGGCCTGAGAAGCATCCACCAGCCTTCCGCAATACGTACGGTCTGCTTGTCCTGCTCTCTACCTCTATCAGCCCCAATGTCGCAGCTTCGATACTAGAACGACCCGTTTCTTCCACTCATGCAGCTGGCGCTATTGGGGGGCCCCGCAGCACACCTATTAAGGCGTGCTTCGAATAGGGAAAGGTATGTCGAACCAGTTCTCATGCCCATTGTGTACGGGAAATGTGGAGGACAGACAGTCAGAGTGATCTATTGAAAAAATAAGAGAAAGTGCAAAGGGTCCTCACAAACGGATGGAATCAGGGGGGTTAGCATTATAGATTTCGGGAACGCTCGAAGGCAGCGTTCAGACGACGGCGACTTGCGCAATGGATGGACACAACGGTAATGGCTAGCATAACTACCTCACATTAGGGAGAAATGCATCGAACCCTGAAGGCCGCTCTGCTTTGGTAAGATCATGCTGATGTCCCGAGAGACTTTCTCCGCGAAGAGAAGCTAATATCGGCTATGCACATACGCCGATATCTGATGATCTAAATCTGGAAGCCTCCATCTGCGCTAAAAGATAGTCATATCTGGTGTCCTTTATGATACCTAACCAGCTTGATTCGTCTGCATTCGGCTCGAGGAGAGGTGGAGTCAAGCACATTGATTTGTTCTCCCACCGAACCGCTCGCCAAAATCAAGTTGACTGGGGGCACAGCAGACTTTTGGAAGCAATTGCAGAAGACATGGAAAGTTTGGACGGGATAGAGGCAAACGAGGGGGAGGGTTATACCTGTCCGCATTGGAGTCTCTCGCCCGATTTGGCAGGAACCTGTCACGACTCGGAACCCCGTCTCTGCTCAAGTGGGAACGAACACTTCTAGCACAAGTACACAACCGGCTGCGCATCTAGTGCAATGGCCCAGGAATTATCAAAAGTACCAACGAGACCGGGGGCAATGAGGAATACCTCGTGTCCTCTCCACACGGCCAACAGCCTGCTTGCAGGACTTGTACCGGGAGCCATATTCAATTATCACGAGCTAACACTGTCAGCTTGGGGTTTTCCCCGTCATCTGGCACAGAGATCCAGTGCTCTTGCACTGCTTCCAGAGGCAGATCGAAAAGCTAGGTAGATAACATTATGCAAATAAAAACCTCATTTAAGACTTCAATCCCACAACGGATGATGCCAATTATCCCCCGGCATCGTCTCGTTCCCCATCGGCCTCCAATACATCTCGCTGATCTTCATCTCCTGAAACCCCCAGACAGCCGGCCTCCTGACCATCCCAGCCTTCGCAACATTCAGAGCATGTTCATCGCGCCATCTTACCAGCGCATCAAAATCAACACATTTCCGATTGACAGAGAAATCGGGCCAAGGCCGCTCCTGCGTCTCCAGCCAGACCATAGTCGTCATGGTCGCGTCGGCGTGAAACATGATGAACTGCACATCGATCTCGGTGCAGTGCCAGAGATGGAGGCACCAGAGCTCCGTGTGACGGCGCTGAGGCTGAGGGCGACCCCCATAGCCCTCGGGCATGTGGTACGTCTTACCATCGAAGTAGTAATCCCTAAAGGCCTCCTTCCGGATTGAGTTGACAGGACGTGGAAGGCGTCCATGCCGGCCATACAGGCGTCATTGCCCAGGCCGAAGTCCTCATCTGGGAGGTACTTGACCGTCTTGTCCGGGTCCTTGCCCAGGGCGAGCACCTGCTCGCGGGAGAGAACGAAGGGCCGCTGGATCTCGAAGTCCTGCCAGAGCTCATCGGCGGCTGGGCAGGGTTCGAGACAGCACAGAAGTGGGTTTTCGGACGGGAAGGGGTCGCCCTGGACTTGGGTGTCTATGAGAGGGATCTTGATCTTGTTGAGGATGGGTGCTAGTCAGACTCAGCTGGATTCTACTTCCCATTGCTAACAGACCCACAGTATGAAGAGACCTCTTGAGCTCTGCTCACTTTTATTGTCGTACGCTGTCGCCAGGCTCTTTTATCTGGTTGATTTGTTCCTTTTCCATCTCCACAGAAATACTATTGCTAACTAATTTCTTTCATTTCTTTCACTGAGAGAAAGTATCATGCTGGTAGCTCCCACAGTAGGCTGACCGTTGGGACGGAATTCGGGATCCCACAGGGGTTCGATTCCCGTCCCATAGTTTCCATGGGAATCAGATTTTGATTCCCATCCCGTGCCAAGCATTGTGGGAAGGGATCCCCATCATATGGGATTCAGGATGGGATATTCCCACTCCCTATTGCTTCAAAAAATGCTTCCTGTTTCCTGTCCCATTTCCCATCCGGGATTTTCCCTTGGGAATCCAGATTATAAAGGGAAATTCCCTTCCCCCTCAGCTATCAGAAAGGAGATTCCCATCCTGAAAGCAGAATACATGGGGAAATTCCCTTTCCAGAGGCAAAATAAAAAGGAAATTCCCTTCCTGTCATGGGAAATTGGGATAGTCCCGATGGGAAATGGGATGGGAATCTCCCAACAGGACAGGAATTTCCCTGAAGATATAGAGTAGTAATGAACTTAGTTAACCTCACTGAAGTATTTGAATAGTGTCAGAGTCCTAATTATGCTTATATAGTATGCTGAGCTTGATAACCAACTGGTTATCAATTTGTGCCTTTTTGGCTGTGGCTCAGTGGTAAAGCTCAGCACCACCAAGCAGCTGGGCTTAGGCCCTTGCAAATAGAAAGGAAATAAATTATTACAATAGCTAATTATCCAACTAGGATAACATAATGATAACAGTAAGAGCATAATAAAGGATAAATACAGAGATAACAGATTAATATAACAGATAGTGGCTCAGCAATAATTCTTAAAATACTGAGTTCTTGCTGCTGGTGGCTGATTATCATCATCTGATTCTATGGCAGAATAATCAAATGTCAATAATCATGCAAGTACCTTCTCCTCAGTTACTGCCTGATGAGTAATAGTATTCTTATGTTTCTGTATAGCCTCCTCATCTTCCCATTCAACAGAGAGATACTCATCATTGCAGAGATCTTGATCACTAAGAGCTGGGTTAGCATCCTTTAGGATCATGATCTTTTGGATAGTTGCACCCTGAAGTTTGCCACAGCAGTATTGGCAGGTATCACAACCAATATTGAACTGATATTCAATAGCAACACCAGTAAGGAAGATTACAAGAATGTTATAAGTTATTTGAGCAACAGTAGGATAGATTGATTCAATAGATCTCCAGTGCTCAAGAAGACCAATCTTTGAATCATATAAAAGTGGTTATTCAGAAAGATATTGTTCCATCTCATTCTGTTGCACAGCATCTTTTTGTGTTGGCTTTTGATGACAGAATAGGCTTTCAAGATCCTAGAACAGAGTCAGTATAGTAAAGACTGGAACTTTTACTGGAGATGTTACCTCAATAGGGGAGATATCTCCTTCATCCTCAAGCAGGGACTTCAGAGGCTCAAATTGAAGATAGTTATCTTTATAGAACTGGAGAATTCAGTCTTTCTGATGCTGCCACTTATCCTTTGTCCTCATCCTCATGAAATGCATTCATATGCTGAGTTGGATCCAAAACTAATGCAACTGCATAGTAAATACCAAACTTACTATCAGTCTGTGAGTAATAGCTTGATAATTTATCTTTTGCAGCTTGTAATGCAGTCTGGAGAGGTTCCTTTCAATACTGTTCTCACTCAGCTTCTTTATATCATGTCTCAAGATGTTGAAAAAGTCTGTTGTAGATTGGCCATGCTTGATAAATGATAATACTGTGAGAGATAGAGAGTGACTGTGTGTATTGCCAGAATGGAAATAATATAACAATAATATAACAAATCTGTTTCCATTTATTATCAGTGAGCTTGAGCACTTAAAGTGTAGGATTATTATATTTGTTAAGGAACTCAGTAAGAGTATCTCATAATAGCAGGGCTTGGATTGCCATATTATATGTTGATGTAACGGCGGACCTAGGACTTCTAGGTTGAAGCGCGTTGGGTTTATCTTGAAGGACAGAAGACAAGAGGAAAAGGTAGATGGATAGGCCGTTACTAGCAATGTTACTATTGGGATTGCTATTTGAGTTGACCACAGGGTCCTGATCCCCATGGTTAAGGAGCGTGTTTATATACATGGTCTTCCTGTTGGTATTGGTATACCATATGGTATACTGTATACCATGTGGTATGCTGTATACCCGATGGTATGTTGTATACCATTTAGCCTCTGTATACCATTGATTAGTCAGGCTCATGTGACCCCTTGTCCCGCGGGGCAGTATCCCTCATGCAATGCTGTGTTGGACAGCGCCGATCATAACAGTTGAATTCCAGTGAGTAGCAACATCTTGGACCATCTAGAGTGGTGGTTTCTGAGTTTGAACCTTTTGAAAGAGTTCATAATGTTGAGGAGAAGTATTGATTGCATTTGCAAGCAGTCAAATCTAAATAATTAAGATAGTTAGTATACAGTTACTAAATACTGCTACCAGTTAGCTGTACTTACCTTGTGTAATATCTTTCTAAAGACATTCTTATGTTTTGATAGTGTTGCTTTAATTCCTTCATTATTAGAAACTGGAAAAGTCTTATCTGATGATTTAATATCAAGTGCTTCAACAACTTTCTTTACAACAAGCTGAATAACATAAACAAGACAAGATAGATGGTTCTGCTCTGCTGATCAAGATACTCTCTTTGAAGTCTTGAGATACTCTGATAATGATTCACAGAGAGTTTTGTTATTACTAGCATTATCTGTAGTAATAACCAACAATCAATCATCAATATCATAAGTCTGAAGGATTTGAAGAATAATCTTAGCAAATAAAGAGCCACTATAAACCCCTGATAGAGGCTCAAACCCCAGAAGAACCTCTTTCTGCTTCCATTGAGAGGTTATATAGGAACCAACAACTCCTAGAAATGGAAGATGATTTGGACTTGTCCATGCATCCAGTGCTAAGGATATCTTTCCTTGAGGAGGACAGCCTGATAAGAGCTTATCTTGTACTGCCTGGAATTTGCTATCTAACAGCTTTTGGAGCTTTATTTGCTGAGGAATATTGATAGTTGGATCAATAAGGCAAAGAAGATTGATAAATTGGGGGCATTCAATGGCTTAGAAGGATAGATTCAGGGCAATAAATGTCTTGAGAATCTGCTCAGCAATATTGTTATCAGTCTTTGGAGGGACCACAGAAGTATTGCCTGATATCTAGGAGTGAGGCCTTTTTTTCTGATTGCATATTTCCCACTAAAACTGTTACTAAATACTGTTATTAAAGAAGGGGTCATACTTACTGTGATTATTGATTGCCTTGAATCAGGACTCTGTTTCCCTTTGCAGTCCTTGCTGTTGAGATATTTCTTTATTCCAGATATTCCATTGTTGTGATGGATCCCATGCTGAATGATGCTCTGACATGTATGACATTGGAGAACTGGCTTTCCTGTATGAAGCTCTGCCAGTTGATCAAACTGATCCCATAGATCCCCTCAAGTTCTGTCCCCATCCTAATGAGGATGGTGGAGTTTCTCATTGATCTTACCATTATGGATTGTCATACCAACAGGGGTTTGCTTCCACCACTCCATGAAAGCAGAATGATAAACCTTCTTATACTTGCTGTATTTAAGCCTGTTGATTGTCAAGATACTGATGTTTCCAGGTGGTTGAATGTAGGATGGAGGTGAAGGAGATGAATCAAGAGAGAGTGGATTTAAAAGGGTCCCGCGTGAGAAAGGAGTAGAAGGATGCTGCTTGGAAAGGATGCTGCTAGAAGGAGTTGAAGGAAAACCCAGCTCATCTGAGTAGGAGCTCCGGGATTGGCTTTGTGAAGATGCCATATTGTAACAGTGAACAGTAACAGCAAATGGATGAATACAGGAAATAGAGCCCAATAAGTAAGACTCAAACTTGATAAAGAGATATCAATAGGATTACAAGTTTCCACAGTCACAAAATCTTGGGGGGAAAGCTGAGTAGTGCTGGGCCAGTCTCAAATCCTACAAATTTATGATATATCACAAATAGTATTGAACTGCATGTAGTCAATATATTTTGATAAACATTATTACTACTAGATAGATGTGTAATTAGCAGACATAGGAATAAGCATTCAAGGCTTATATAAAGAATTCAAGAAAATCAACTGTGTTATATTCAGAAATCACAAGAATATTACATGTTTGATTGTTGGTTTACAAAGTACACCTCGATCTGGGTACTATATAGAAGTCCGACAGGGAATATATATAAAACATATAGCTTCTTGCAGCCGCAGGACATTCATTTATTTTGCTTACATATTAATGATGCTACTGTTACTTGTAACGCCTGGGCTCTGAAGACGCCTACTAGGCCTAATTTGAAAGGACTATGTCAACTGATATAGGCCATGTTTGGGGCCGAAACCCATTAAGGAGATCTGGCATAGTCTATAGAGCCAAGATCTAATAGGGATTAGTACTACAGACTGGAATCATGTATATAAAGCCCTTACAAGCTGACCTTCTAGAAGTCAGCAATCAGTTCTCATACATCTGGAATACATTGCTATACGCTACTACCTCTGTTATTATTATCTATAACTACTTAACGCCTTGATATCCCATCACGCTCTATCCACCCTCCGCTCGATAGTCCTATAAGCTCCGTCACGCCTAAGGACTAGTCAGTCATTACATTACTTCATACTGTTATTGAGACTCTAGATTTTTAATAGGTAATAAAAAGTAATAATATCTAGTAACTAGTAGCTTATAAATGAAGGAAAACTATTATTTCTAAAGTAATTTGTTGTATCAAGTGTCACTGCCACACGCTCCATGGGCTCGGCCAGTACAGCCACCACCATGTCTCAGGAAGCATATGTAGACCTCAAGGTGAAGCAAGTGAAAAGAAAAGGCACCTGCTGGAACAAGCACAATAATCCTCATCATCTTTAGCACATCATGAATCAAGCATGGGGATGAGATATGGTAACAGTTGTTAGTAACAGAACATGGGCTTTATGAATCAATATCTACCACAAAAAATTGGCGCTTTCAAGTAACAAAAATTAGTAGCAGTAAATAGGGAAATCCTAAGACTTTTGGGGTGGGATTCCCAGTTGATGGGATTTGGGATGGGATATTCCCATTCCCAGATTTGTGAAAATTCTCCTCCCGTTTTATTCCCGGATTCCCATCCCATGGGAATCCCTTTAGCAAACAGGAACATGGGAAATTCCCTATGAGAATTTTTATGTCCCGAAATAATCCCTTCCCGAGCCAAGACAAGAAGGGAATATCCCATCCCGATCTTGGCACGGGATGGGAATTTCCCATTCCCGAATTTCTCAAAAAAGTCGTCCCGATTTTATGGGAAGGGAATCCCATCCCGATTTCCCATGGGAATTTCCCCTCCCAACGGTCAGCCTACTCCCACATTAGTGGCATCAGCATCAAAGCCAGCAGGTGACTTGCACAATACATCCAAAAATATACCCAAAGACAAACCACCAAAAATTCAAACCGATAGACGGACGGACGTCTCTGTTCCCTCAGACCTGCCGGGACGCCTGAATACAGCCCCAGCCCCAAAATGACATCAGCAGACAGGTAACATCCATTTAACCTAACCATTGGCAGAATTTCTTACTGCATGAAGGACTCAAGCAGCTCGAGTTAGATTACACTAGTGTGACGGCGCTCAGTCATAGTATTATTAGCTAAAACTATGGTAGCTTGTCATACAGAATCAAAAGCATGAAGAAAAAGAGAGAAATCATGGCATCGTGAGGTGGTTGATATAGCCGAGTAGTGCCGGCAGTATCTCCCACCGCCTGCCATACCGCCTACTCGTCCGCCACGCCGTCACATTCCATAGGGTGCGAAGCCATATTCCATATTTGCTAATGGTTTGCTTCCAAGCTTCAATCTGAACTCAAATGGGTTCGGTTCTGGGGTTTCTGGGTGGGGATCGGTCCGCCGTGTTTCAATCCAGGACTTATGGGCGAAATTCTATCCGCCGTGCCGCTTGTAGGTTCAATTCTGGTCTTACCAGAGGATAACTATCCACTGTGCCGCTCACTACCCAGTGCCTACTTCGCTGAGCACCTTGATCCAACAGGTCTCAATGCAGGCTTCTTGAAAACAGACTGTCTGAGTACAGACACACAAGACTTCCCTAACAGGGCTATCAACGTTCCAGGGCTCAACTAACTGACCCTACAATCCGGACGTTAGGCTTCTAATCCCCAATGACCTCTGGGGTAGAAGACTTGCTGGTAAGAGGGAAGATTCAGTATAATGTAAAGGACTCAAGGCAGTTTAATCAACTAGCTAGGCCTATCTACGAGAATACTGAATCTTAGAAAAGAGAAGGGAAGAAAGTAGGGGAATCTGGCTGTGTGGGAAATACTAGAAGGAGCCGGGGTGCACCAAGGGTTGGGCCCTAATGGGTTGCTCTTTAAGAAGGCAGTGGACGGCGGCAGAGTGCTTGTTCTGACATCCCCTTGGCTGGCCGAGGGTATCCGAGGCCTCCTATCAGGCCCAGCCCGTCACATTATCATATTTATAGTCTATTCTTTGTTCTATTGCTAGACATAAGCAGAAGACAGCGAGTAAGATAAAAGCAAGACATCTGCTAGAAGATACAAAATCACAAATAGCTCCAGGTGCTTTTTATAGAGAGAAATGAAGGACAGAAGGTATTAACACAATTACAACTACAACGTAGCTTGAACAACTGTAGGCCATAACCATAACAATTCAGCAAAGGTCTAAAGACACAAGACAAGATAAAGATGTAAAGCATGTGGACTAGAAGATCTCACTCACCACATTCAGGCAACAAGTACCTGTTGACCATAAAGTTTCAGTGTCATGTTGCAGTTGGACTGGATGAGCATTGTCTAGTAGAGATCAGGTGGAGATGGCAAGGCTCAGCCACAATTTGCAACCACAAAAAAAGGAAAGACAGATATGGGAAAACATAGTGAGGGCCAAAAACAAACAGACAGGTGCAGAATAAAGAAGGGGAGTGTTGTGACTCAGTAGTAGTATGTTAGGGAATGGAGCGCAGCGAGCATATTGATCAGCTACACGTATAGTAATGGAAGGGTAACAGATTAACAATATCTCATATTGATGCTCTCAGATCCTTGTCTGTTGCGTCCTTTCTTTTAGGGGCTGAGGTAGAAGGTGAGGCTATAACTAGTGCTAGTGCTAGTGTCCACATGATTTCCTTTACAGGGAGAATAAAGAGTTGGAAAGGAGGATGGTTAGAACAGTGAGAGGTTGTGGTCTTATGGGCGCAACAGGAGGCGGTGTTACAGGCGGCAGTACAAGAGAAACTACCCAAAGTGGGAAAGCTAACCAGATTGCGTAATTGACAGGTACGAGTCGAATTACAATCTACAATCTAAAAAAGTTTCATATTTGCAACGTTGCATCTCAGAATGCATTAAAGGCATGTTCCACCTATTCTATCTATGCAGGTATCTCTCACTCCCTCCAAACCACTGCACTAGTCAAGTACTTCCCATGCTTAGGAGCAGATTTCTATTCTGTGGGCGCTAAAACAAGATAAAATGGACAACAACATCCGTAGCTCGTCAAGTAGAACATAGATATCCCGGATCCCCAAGACCCTTAAAGAAGGATCAACAGATCTACCGAAACTCGTCCATGAACTGGGCATGGAACTTGGTAATACGCTCAACCCAGTCCGTACCCGGCGCGAGGAACGTGGTCCGGAAGTGCAGCGTCCCCTCCTTCTGCCCGAAGCCGGTACCTGGGACGACGCAGACACCCGTGGCGTCAAGCAGGCGCAGACAGTAGAATTCGTCCGCCGGGCGGTTCTCAGCCGCAGCAGCGGCGACGGCCTTCTGCGGCAGCTTGATGGTGGGGAAGAGGTACATAGCACCCTGATTGACTCGTGTTAGTTAAAAGGTACAATTCTGTGATAAATAGTCGGGGATATACGAACCTGCGGCTCCTGACACTCAACACCCTCCATCTTCTTGAAAGCCTCGTACAGGGCTAGGGCACGCTTGTGCAACCCCTCCTTGATTCCATTGTACTCTTGTTGGTAAAGCTCATAGCTTGGGTCACCCTCCTTTGGCGGGTTGACCATCAGCTCCACCAGACACTGTCCGATAACTGGGGGGCAGAGCATGATACTGATGAACTTGTAAATCTGGGCACTAACTTCTGGGTCAAAGCCAACAAGCTCGAAGTAGCCACCGCGGTGACCGCACTCGCCCACCATACCCTTGGAGACACTGTGCATGGAGGCCAGCTCGACATTGTCATACTTGCCGGGGAACTCCTGCTGCAGCTCTCGCAGCCGCTTCTTGAAGGAGGTGAACTCTCCGATAAAAACGTTAGTCTGGTAGACCTCGTCCGCCAGAATAACCATCCTTTCCTCCACGGCAAGGTCGATGACACTCTTGATATCCTCCCGACTCAGAGAGGCACCAGTCGGATTACCCGGGTTGATAACAACAATAGCGCGGACATCGATGCCCTCCGCCTTGGCCTTTTCCAGGGACTGACGGATGGTGCTGATATCCGTACCCCAAGCCTTCTCTTCCTCCAAGTGATACGGAACGCAGTGCGCATTCAGCACAGCCAGCGTGGCCGTGTAGAGAGGGTACTGTGGGATAGGGACGAGGACACCGGTTTGGGGGCCTTCACAGATGACATGGAGCAGAGTGTTCACGGCGGATGAGGCTCCGCCAGAGAGGTAGATCTGATCCTTGTCCGATGGGAAGCCATCACGTCGCTCAATGAACTTGGCAACACTGTCCCTGATAGCCGGTGCTCCATGGCTCTGGCTGTATGCACCCACATTTCCGACGTCCTTCAGCAGCTTCTTGGCTCTGTCGATCACATCCTGCTTGTATCCGAATGACGTCTTCAGCGCCTCCTCGTTCTCCAGCAGGTTGGGGTATTCGAGAATACTGAGCACCTGACGGAAGAAGGTGATAGGCTTCTGGTCCAGCTGCTGGGGGTTGCCAATGTTTGCGAAGATGACACTGTCGAATGGCAATGACTTGTCACCGTTGGCCAGCCTCACCCGGTACTGCTCAGCCTTGGTCGCGAGCTCCCCGCGGACTGCATACTTGGCGGCCCGCACATGGGGGTTAATGTTGTTGATATTGAGACGGCGGTCCGACATGTCGCGTCTGGTGATATAGAACGGCACGCTGGGACTGATAGAAGTACTCAACCGCGGCGGGACTGGAAGAGCTATATCCACAGAACCTGGTCAGCAAACCGCACGCCTTGACAGCAATCTTTGTGAGGACCAACGGTGAGACAGAGACGGATGACACAGAGCACGAACTTTTTCCGGGTCACGAGAGAGCCACGACAGCGCAGCAAGTGGGGGAGATGCCGCTCTGGGAAGAATGCAGCGCAGGGCCGTCGACAGAAACAGCAATATGGGTGGTTCAATGGGGATGGACACTGGAAAGGCTTAGAGGAGTCACGGCCTACCTGCAAAGCGCCTGATCGAGACTCGCCCGAGACCGCCATCACGGCGCGAGCCGAGGGGGAGGGGTCCGAGGGGAGCCAGAGAGCGCCCCGAGAACCGCAGAGAAGACGGCAGTGGGGAGCAGCGCGAGAAGGATCCGGACATGGCGGACAGAGTCATCGTTCCTGGCCGTTACTCCACCGTGGGGGCGCTGAGCGAACAATGTGAGGTGCGGCTCCCGTCGCGTACCCTCCGGCGCCGGCCGACTCGGAGCTCCGACTCTCTCCACCCTCCGCAGATCCGCCCGAGAAACTGCCGCCATATGGACATACAAGTTCTGCAATCTATGAGTCTAGACAGACTACGAGACATGATTCTTCATCTGGTGCGATAAAGGCGTGCTACAGGCTGAGGTGATCCTGGTGAGGCCACAGCTGCAGGGATACCTGGGACAAAGACCGCCATTGGCTGCCGTGTCAGACCTTCGGGCAGATGCGGTCCTGGCAGCCAACGCCACGTTACGAGCATACTCCCGACGGTGAACTAGTCTACGAGGATATATGTCGCGTCCTGCTCTTGTAGCGGTGATCTCACAATGCTCTCCATGGAGAAGAAGATCGGGTAGTATCGTTTCCATTACTTATGCTAATGCACCAGCCAGCTCTCCCGTCGTATTTTCTGCCTCTCTAATTGCATAGCCCGTCATGCAAGTATCTGGACCAAAGAATCCAAGAACGACGTCTAAAGGTGGATAGTTTCTTAACTTCGTTCGCTTCCCCGTAGCCGGACGGCCTGCCCGTATTTCTGCAGCTTCGTGATCAAAGCGTCTCCCTGCTTCACCACATCCGCGTACTGTTTGTTCTTGCTGTCCGGCCGGTTGGTCTCGATAACGCCGTTGACTCGATCGATCGTGCAGGCTATCCGATCGCCCGCGATGAACTTGGCCAAATCCCTGCGATTCTGTCAGCACTCACTCCACAGACTCAACGAGTCCCCGCACATACCGGTCCAGGAAATCCACCGTAACACCAAAGTCGTTCGCCATGCTGGCCAGCCCGACGACTCTGTAACTCTGAAGCAGCTGCTGGTATGCGCGCAGCCTCATCTCCCGAACAAACCATGCGCGGTGTTCATAGAGGTACCGGTCCTGGCTTAGGAAGTGGTCCTCAACTGCCGCAAGGGCGATGAAGAAGGACCGGTAGTTGCCGTTGTAGAGGCTGCTGACAAGGTTTGACAGCGGCGAGAAGTCCATAGGCGCTTCGATATCTGCCTGAGTGCCAGAGCCGGTCCCGAGGGTGGTCAGGTTGACGGCCGTGGATGCTGTTCCAGGCGTCACGCTGGTCACCGAGACGTCCTTCATCTCCTCATCCTTAGCCGTGGGGCCAGAAGAAACCGCGCCTGTTAGCGCAGGGAGCCTGTCTTCTCCCTCCCCAAGAATAGCTTTGATTTCCGGCGCATCGACCACTTTAGATTTGAAGTCGACCCGCTTGAGCGAGAGCGACCCCGCAAGGACCGAGTAGACCACAAGGGCAGAGTAACTACACAGTTCGTAACTCGTAAAGGTGGACAGGCTGTCGAGAAGAAGGGGAGCGGCAAGGTTGTATGAGCGGATCGTAAGAAGATGAAGGCCCTTGTAGGCCTTTAGTCTATTCCTCCGGTCCCAATCACCACCGCTCTCGACCAGAGCGTTCGCGCGCTCGACATTCTTCTTGACAAAGACCTTGTCGCCGAAGAACAGGCCAATCCTAATCAGCGCCAGCACCAGATCGATCTTCGTTCCCAGGACGCCAGTCTTCTCGAGCAGAGCTTCGTACGCTGCGACTGCTTTGTCCTAACCGACGCATGACGGGTCAATATCTCGTTGAACGCGGAAGCACCAACGTTTCACTATGCTGAATCTCACCTTGTCTCCTACTCGTGCCCAGAACTCCGCACGCTTGCCCTGTGCAGCCAGTACTTCAGTATCGCCGGCCGCTTCGGCTGCCTCTTCTTCCTCCTTCTGCATAGCTTCCAGCTCCTTGTTGTTCTCTTCGACTAATGACTCGTAATACTTCTCGTCCCATGGAAAGTCGACTTTCACAGCCTGCTTCTTGTTCGCTAGCATATTCGAGGTTATAAGAGGTTTCGTTGCACCTCTTGCGCCCTGGGCCGCGTGCTGGGGAACGCCTTCACCGGAGCTGTTCAGGATACCCTCGACCGGGTGTGCGAGGTGTCGGTACAAGGGAGCCATCTTGAATTCTTCGATGGCGGACTGTAGTTTCTTCATCGAGTTCTGTTGGACCTTCTGAGAGCATGATGGGTTCGAGATGTTGAAGACATCTTGGGCGAGAGTGAGGTCGGGGTACTTGACGTATTGCGGATCGGACCCCATGCTGGCACGGAGGAATGGGAGAACCGGGACACAGGAAAGGCAGGCAAAGGAGAAAAGAGGGGAAGAAGGAGAAGAAGGGTCAAGAGCTTGCGGTTTGTGCGAGACGCTCTGGGATAAAGACGGGTGGGTTCTGGATATTTGGACAGCGGAGGTCACCACCTTAGGCTGCGTTGATCGTCGTGTCGTAGCTGACCTGAGCTGTGAGCTGGGGCGGATGTTTTTCCATCTCCGATCCGCCTGCGAACCCCAACACGGCCCGGGCCATCCTTCCTCCACAACACTAGAGACTGCAACTTTCTTCTAAGTATACACTAAAAATGAAGATTCTGACTGATACACAAAAGCACTCGGATGTAATAGAAAGAATGCTTGACTGCTATTCTATGTTCCTCAACATTCAACCAGCATTCGGGGTCTTACATCCAGCATCAGACTTGAAAAGCATCAAACTCACGACACAAGAGCAACGGAATTGGAAATCTTCTCATCCATAAGATTTTTTAGCTAATCGTACTGACAATTGAAGATGGTCTTTTTAGCTGGGGAGACTCCATGCGGCACCTATAATGCATGACCAAGTCTCACGCCGTTCGTTCTGGCTGGATACGACCTACCTACCGACTTGGTCAAGAATACGAGTTATCCTGTCTGTTAGATATTCCCTCTGCTGCACCTAGTCACTGGGATTTGGCTCCAGTGATATTTTTTTAATTTTCACCATGTTGTCCTTTACATCCTGTCTCGAGAAGGCAACCACCGTTCGCGCCTTCATTGACGTAGATACTAAGGTCAGAACAGTCATATCTGATCACGACTTAGCGACACGTATTCCTAATGCTTCATCTTCGCCGTGTATTCGGTCAGGTCATTCCATCGTTGTCCTTGCATTCACTGGTCGAAGTGTCTCATTGATGTGGTGGCTGTAGCATTTCATAGTGGTTTCACTTGTTTACGTCCCGAATCTCGATCAGCTGCATCGCGATATGTTTCTGAGATCCGGCGCATGTCCATATATATACCCCAGATTACCTCTTAAGGCAACTCTGACTGCATTGACGGTATCAGGTTTGTCCCAAATTACCGTTTCTGCCCAACTTATGAGCATATAATTGGCCTATTGACCCCTTTGAGAATGTGGATACCTACACAGTGCGGTGGTGAGAGATCTATTGTTTCTTATGCATCCCAGCACTAGTATAACACAGACTCATACGGGGATTGCATTTTAGTCTTTGCCGGATTTAATGTTGTTGCCATCAAACTACCAATACACGATGATATCACTATCCTGGAATATGCCCTGTTCTGACAGAACTTCAGTGCTCTTTCTTTTCTGATCTTAAACTGTTACCACATTCTATGCCATATGATCTCTACAGCTCTGTCCCTTGAGCTGCTTGCAATCGTTCTCTGTCCCCATCTTCAATCCATACAGTTTTCCATCCTTATGCGAAATCCGGTGTTGCTGTGTGCTATTCCATTTAAGCAGCATCGCCTAGACAAAAAGCGCACTATCCAGGTATCAAGTGTATGAGAACTGTCAGAAACGGGGAGAAAGGCAGTGGGATGGGGAACAGTATGCAATCGCAATATCTTGGCTTTTTTGACAACCATCTCCCTCTCGTTCATATTCGGTCACTTTCTGACTTATTCAAAGTATGAAATCATATGCACTGACAGTTTTCAAAGGACATAAAAGGCATCAAAGTTCGAGATTCTTTTCCTGATATTCAGCAATTCTTATTGCTATCTCTTATCTTCTATTTCAAAGATCTGGCCCCGTTATTTCTTGATATTATGCGGACAAGACTTGTAATCACTATCTTTTCTCTTCTGATTGTTGTTCAATTGGCAGCCGGCGTCATGGAGTCATTATTTAAGCCACTGGTGACCAACTACGACAGCCAGTACAACATCCTCTGCAGGGAGCATGACGCCCGAAGAATCCGCCCGCTAACGAGACAGTTGCCGATGCGGCGGAGGTTGACGAGAAGAAGTTCAAGGCGATTTCTCATGTATTGTTGACCGCCACGGAGATATCTTGCAGGCGAGAAGAGTCCCGGCTTTCGATACCACGCAGCGTGATTTCGATGGCATGAGCTGAGCCATGGAGAGCTGGATCTATCTACTAGACTGAAAAAGGACACTGTAATACCCGCAATCTTCATAAAGACTGCTGTAGGTGCGGACTGCCTATGAGGTGCGGCTGCTAATAATTTGAACGTTTCACCCTTCACAGCCGGGAACCAACCTGGAGCTGAAGTCTGGCCTAAGGCTCTGACATGAAGAAATCCGATTCAGCAGTGATATGGGAGAATGGCAGGTGCTTCCTTTAATATTCCCTGTTCCCGATAAGGAAGGAATGGCCCCGTGCAGAATGCTATAAACCCCCTCCCCTCTTTTTCAGATCGCTACGAGTTGATCGTTTCCTCATTTTATTCGTAACTGTTCCGCCCGTATGTGGATAAATTGAATGAGCTGGAATTCTTGTCTCGTGACCAGCATTCAGCACTACCAGGTACATTGGTACTTCCAAGATAGTCCCCAGTGGATAACTCTTGCACTGCTCATCCTTCTTAACGTCTCCTATAACATGTTCCAGCACTGTCAGCACTTAGGTAGTATTAGTACCTAGCTTATGAGTGATGTACTGCCTCTCTGTACGTACGGACAGGGGCGCTGTTAGTAGGGAGGCCCGGAGGCCCGCCAGAAACCAAAACCGGGGTATGTCTGCGTGGGCTGTGGGAAGCAGGTCATCGGATTATTATTATCAGGAACTTCTATGATTGCCTTGTTCTTGGTGAGTCCATCTTATATCCATGGATGTATGTACCGGGCAGGGACTTAGAACCTCTTCAGGGATGAACTTGGACGGACCTCTCAAGGGTTAGACCAATGCGGTACGTATAGAAGTATGTCTATATAGGGTGGAAAAACCCCTCCCCTGTCGACGTCATAGCTGATAAGAGCTGTTGCACAGAGCATGGATGGTTTAATACTTGGATGGGGCTTTGGAAGGTCGAAGACGGCGAGCGAGGATCTAGAGACCACACGCGCGAACCAGCGACCCGGACCCGCTGGAGGCTTAAGGTACCGTGGTAGTTACTCCGTGGAAAGGAGGGGGCGAGACAGTTAACGCATTTTCTTGGTTTGTATGTTCAGTGGCGGCGGCCAGGGCGTGGTTAGCTGTAACTCTCTTCTCTGTACACAGGGAAGTATAGGTATACATTTTTTTGTGTCTCGTTACCGGCCACGAAGCTACAGGGAATACAATTGTTGCATGAAACGAGCATAGTTCAGTGGCAAGAAAACTTTCACTCTGCTTACGCAAGACGCAGGCCACAAAGGGAATTAAAGATGTCGAGCGTGGGGATGGTAGTAGGGTAGGTTGCATTGTTGCACCCGCCAAAGTCGGGGCCGCCGAGCCCAGCGAGCCCTAAGAGGTTGGCCGGTTGAAGCTTGACGGGACACGGGTGAAGCCGAACGGTTTAGCAGGCAGAAGCTAAGCCCAGCAGGACAACCACGCACCTGACGACCTCAGCTCCCTACCCCGGCTCGATCTGGCGAACGGGGCAACTCCGCGCCTATCTCGATTCGCAGGCACGACGAGGTCCACCACTCGCCAGCCTGATAACGCCCACATGCTCCCTTACGTCGGCTTTTTTGCTATGCTTTTTTTTCCTTACGAGGACAGATTGGGAATCGGCTGGCTCCGACATACTAGTTTAATCATGGCCTTCACCGTTGCAGAAATGCGCGTCTCTCTGAAGTCCGCCGATCTCTTCTTTCACTTCATCTCTTCCCTCTCTTTTCTCCTTTCTCGAGATCTAATCTTGTCCTGATCAGACAACAGCCGTAGCTGTTTCCTCCCTCGGTCACGAGTCCTTCTTTTTTGTCCCTTGACCTCCTGCGACGTCGAAAGACATGGCTTCCAAGCAGGATGAAAACAGCTATCCGGACGCGGCTGTTGAAAAGGCACCTGCACCGGTCGAGGGTGTTCCTCTCGAGGTCGCTCCCCTTGAAAATACCTACAAGAGTCGCTGGGAGCGCAGCTGGCCCACCATTGCTTGTGGAGCGGGGTTGTTCTCCGACGGTTATCTCAATGGGGTATGTATTTGTTATTTGTTCGGTCCACGGATCCCAAGACGCGTATCGCTTTATGGAAGCGACTTGCGCTCTGTGCAGATGTTGCATAATGGCTCCATTCTGCGTAACATGACCTTCGCGGTAGCTGATATGGATCTTTCTAGGTTATCGGTCCCGTCAACACCTTGTTGCAGAAAATCTACCCCGATACATACAAGACGTCCCCCGCCAGCCAGAATGTCTCTTCAATCGCCTTCGCCGGTACGGTCCTTGGCCAGCTCATCTTCGGAGTCGTCAGCGATCACTGGTCGCGCAAGTGGGCGCTGATGATCTCCACCATTATCCTCATCATTTTCGCAGCATTGAGTGCCGGTGCCTACGGCGCCGGTGGCAGTCAGTATGGCCTCTTCGCAGCACTTACTGCGTACCGTTTCTTCCTCGGTATCGGCATTGGCGGCGAATATCCTGCGGGCTCCGTCGCGGCAGCAGAGAGCACTGGCGAGCTCAAGAAGGGTCATCGAAACCGCTGGTTTATCATGTTCACCAACTTCCAGATCGACGCTGGCTTCGTCGTCTCGAGTCTGGCCCCGATGATCCTGGTTCTGATCTTCACTGAACACCACCTCCGCGCGGCGTGGCGTGTCGCTCTGGGGCTCGGTGTCATTCCACCGCTCAGCTTATTCTATCTGCGGCTGAAGCTGGACGAACCGGAGGAGTTCAACCGGGAACGGATGCACAAATACCCCGTTTGGTTGATCGTCAAGTAAGTTCTGGCACGTTGAAATCGCGTGCAGTACGGGTACTGACCGTTGTCTAGGTTCTACTGGAAGCGCCTGGTATGATCTTCTCAGGTCTATTCTGGATGATGACTAACCTGAGCTAGACCGTTGTCTCTCTGATCTGGTTTATCTACAACTTTTCTGTCTACGCTTTCAACATCTACTCCTCCGAGTGGATCTCTACCATCCAAGGAGAAGACGCTCCCCTGTGGAAGGCACTTGGCTGGGGCACCCTGGCCAATCTGTTCTACATTCCTGGCTCTCTCGCGGGTGCTTTTGTCAGTGACTGGATTGGCCCCCGCAATACACTGGCTTTTGGAGTGCTCGTCCAGGCCTGTGTTGGGTTCATCATGTCTGGCTGCTACAAGTGGCTGTCGATGCCTGAGAACGTGGCTGCCTTTGTTGTTGTCTATGGGTATGAATTGCCTTGCTGCTTCCCCGAACGCTTTTTCGACTGACGCTCCCTGTACAGCATCTTCTCGTCCCTTGGTGAGCTGGGTCCCGGTGACAATATCGGACTGGTCGCGTCAAAGACCAGTGCTACTGCCGTCCGTGGCCAGTACTACGGTATCGCGGCAGCCATGGGAAAGATCGGTGCCTTCGTCGGAACCTACGTTTTCCCCATCATCCAGAAGAATGCTCCCAATGATATCCGCAGGGGCCAGGACCCCTTCTTTGTTGCCAGCTCGCTGTGCGTCCTCAGCGCTGCGATGGCCTACTTCTTACTACCGCATATTGGACAGGTAGGAGCTGGATTGCCGGTCTATTTCTCAGGTTCAGGAGCTTACTCATCCTTGTTTCATAGGACACGATCACCGAGGAAGACGCCAAGTTCCGTGCCTATCTAGAAGCCAATGGCTATGATACCTCCACCATGGGCAACAAGGAGAACCAACGGCAGACGGTCACCGGCGGAGTCATGACCACAGTATAATCGACCCTTTCTACAACACCCCGAGGGTATGTTGACTGCGGCCCTTTCCCCAGCTCAGAGCCTTTGCTTTCGATGATTTGATACCCCACGTATATGGTTCAGAGTAAGCGGATAGCCATTGCGAGACCAGCTTGACCCAGTAGCACGGTAAAAGAGATGGATCCCCGGGGGCCCACATCCCGTACGATAAGTTGAAAGTTTCCCTTCGGGCCCGATCGACGGAACCAGGCCCTACGCAGCAGTTACCGTCCGAACGGAGACCCGACTCGGACGAGACGTATGTGCCCCGTGCCTTGGTATCTGACCAGACGCCACCCCATGCGATCTGCGTCAGTTATACGCCCCTATCTTGCTGTACTTGTATGTTACCTATCATCTTGTCTTACTGTCTCGGGTTCGAGGTAGCTATTCCGTATCTACATTAATTAGATTCGATCCGTTGTGACGTTTCCCTTGCCCTCAGTGCCTCTGATCCAGGAAAGCAGTATGTGAGAGTCGTGTTGAGGGGTAATGCGGTCTACTGCATTTATGCCAAAGTGACGCGACGGGTCCATATGACAACACATGCCCTTCGCCCTTTGTAGAATAGCGGCAAGTCGTGGGCGCACAGCTGGCTTTTGACAAGATGGCAGGCGACGGACGGACGGAGTGGCACCTGTTTAGTTTAGTCTCTTGCCTCGTGCGGAGGGATCTGGACTGTATTGTATTTCAGGAGTGCCTCACGTCTGGAGCAGATGCCAGAGATATCATAGAGTCGGAGAGTGAGAGATGTCTGTGTCGGGGAGGGTGTGATCACAAGCGTCGAGCACGGCCAGAGGGGACGGGCATGAGGATCACGGGGAAAGCAGCCGACGGCGTGATTTCCCCACAGAAGCGCCGAAGCCGAGGTTGACCTTCTGTATCGCGGCGCTTCCCGCTGACGGGAACATCCCCGATCACCGCACACTCCGCATCCTCTCCCCTTTTCTTGCTGTCTCAACGCCGGACTGGGCCAGTCCCTTTTTCTTCATCTTTCTTCATCTTTCTCTTCCATCGACTCACAGTATAAGCTTCCCCACGCCTGTTCTGTTCCTGCCCCCGTCCTCCGGCAGTGCGAGAAGCAAGAACGGAACCCCGTGAGTCACGGTCATCAACCCAGAGACGATAAAACAGCTACAGCATCAAACATGGTTGCGAACGCGCTGGTCTACCACCCTGCGGTGGCACACTACTTGCGGTTTGTCGCGACGACCCGTATGTACCCATATTTTCTTCGCTGCGATCTATCCACCTATCTATCTCTGCTCTAGCGGATGGCACGTTCGTTCTCCACTCGAACGATAGCGGGCATCGCCTTGTGCTGCCATCCCACAGTTCCCACATAGCGACATGATGGTATCTAACATCCACCAGTTGGCCGTGACAAGGTCCTCCGGACCCTGCAGTACTTCTCCCGCTTTTTCGCGTGGTACCTCTACCGCACCAACCGCCCCCAGTCCTCCATCACCCCCTTCGAGAACATCAAGAAGCAGTTCGCCTTGACCCGCAAGATCCTCCGTATCGGCAAGTTCGTCGAGAACCTTAAGGCTGCCGCCGTTGCCTTTGACAACAAGGGTCCCGTTGACCCGGTCCTCCGCGCCCTCGCCATCGGACGTCAGCTCGGCTACGCCGGCTACCTGTTCCTGGACTCGGTCACCGTCATTGACTCCATCGGCGTGAAGAAGCTCGCGACTGTGAAGAAGCTGCAGGCCAACGCCTACCGTGCGTGGTTGACCGGTCTGGTGTGCAGTGCCGTTGCGGGTGCCTACACCCTGTGGAGACTGCAGGAGAAGGAGAAGAAGATTGACCGGAAGGAAGGCGAGGGTGTTGTTGAGGCCAAGAAAATTGAGAAGTCAGTTCCCCTCCACTTCCAGTTCCTTGAATATCTATCTAGCTCCAATAGACTGGCTGACGCTAATTCTATAGGGACCGTGCCACTGCTCGTACGCAGCTCATCACTGACCTGTGCGACATCACTGTCCCCGTCTACGGCCTCAGCCTGGCCCCCATCGACGACGGCTTGGTCGGTATCCTCGGTACGATCAGCAGCTTGATCGGTGTGCACTCGGCCTGGAAGAAGACCGCGTAAAGTGATACCACCTATAGCAGCTGGAGTTATTGACCGGTGACGAGGGTTCCAAGTTCAGGCAGGTGTGCCAATAAGCCGTGCTATAATGTTCATCTCAGGCTTTGCATGGATCTGACTGGCTGGCCCGGTGGTTTTTCCCCTTTCAAGGAAAAAAAGAATAATAAAATGATCTCTGGGTGTAGCAGACCATCCATTCACCGTGATGCTATGCTACATTAAAAGAAGGAACGGCATCCCGTGTGACAACAAAAAGCGAATCCATGAACGTGTATGTTTTCTTTAGTGATGTTGACTTCTGGTCTGTTTTCCTTATTTCTTTATATCCGCATGTATCTTCCAAGGACGTACATATTTACATCTATCTTTCAGTTTTCTTTCCCTCAGGCGTACCCATCTATCTACCTCTTATTCTACATGCTCATGATACATACATACTGTACAAGAGCGCTGTTATCATCTAAGGGCTCGTGGTTTTTTTTATCGTCTCTCCCTATAGGTCCTCTAGGCATGAAGGATAGGCATTATTATCGTTATCAGAGTAGAAGAAGCGATATGAAAAATGTTTACTTACTCGGCCAGATGGATGCATGCGCTGTGTTTGCTGCTTTGTGCTCCGCTTTAGCAGGTTATACGGTATTTTAGTCTTCTTTTTATGGGTAAAAGTCGCACCACAGTTGAAGACTTTACTGTTTTCCTTCCTTACCTCCCTGCTCAAAGACTGACTTAGCGTACTCTCGTCAAGTTAGCTCATGTATATATCCCACATGCTGCATTAAATACAATAGATACTTTTTGCTACATAGACAATCATCTTTTGGTCAGCCAACGTCCTGCCCTACTATCACCAACTACGACGACCCCGCCCCCGGAATCAACTGCGCCTCCAACGGCCACTTCGCCAGCACCGCCTCCTCCCCCTCCAGCGTAAACGACACCACCGCATCCCGCTCATTGTTCAGCGCCAGCTCGTACTCACCCGGGTAGAGCACCCTGTTACCCAGCTCGTCGACGCGGGTCACGCTCCCGATCGCCACGGGGATCGTCATCGTCGTGGACTCGCCCGGTTTCAGCGTCGGGAGGCGGTCGAACCCGACGAGCCATTTGTTCGGGTAAGGGGCCGGGCCGGCGTTCCTGGTGCTGGCGAAGAGCATGGCTGTGTACGGGGAGGGGCGGGGGCCGGTGTTGGTCACCTTGACGGTGAAGTTGAGGAAGGGGAGTTGTTCGATGTATGAGGTCTCAGGGTGCGGTAGGGAGAGGAGGGTTGCGATGTTGTATTTCTGTCCTCCTCTCTTGTGGAGGTGATTGTTAGGGTCAGAGGGGGAGATGTGGAAGTTGGTGTAGAACAGGCCATGGCCGAACTCGTACACTGGTTTCCCCGTGTACCACATGTACGTCTGGCCCGGGTTCTTTCCGCCCGGACGCAGGTTCATGTCCGTGGCCGGGAACTGGTTCGCGTATTCGGCCGGGTACTGCGTCGTGGTGAGACGGCCTGCGGGGGCACGCTTGCCCGTGATGATGTCGAAGAGGGCCTGTCCTCCGGACTGGCCGGGGTAGCCGCCCCAGATCAGCGAATTGACGTGCGGGTTGGCCTTGAGCGACGAGGAGTCGACCTGTCCGCCGCCCATCTGGAGGACGATCAGGGGCTTGCGGAGCTCGCTCAGCTGGCGGATCAGGTCGAGCTGGTTGCCCGGCCAGGTGAGGTTCATGCGGTCCATGCCCTCGGCCTCGATGGTGTTGTCGATGCCTCCAGCGAAGATGATCGCGTCGGATCTCTTCGCGGCGGCGATGGCCTCGGCGAAGTTCTCGGTCGAGTCGGATGAGATGTTGGTGCCGAAGGCGTAGTTCACCTTCAGCTGAGACTTCTGGAACGCCTCCAGCGGACTGATCAGGTACGGGGCCGGTCCGAAGTAGTTGCCCTGCATCTGGGTCGTGGCGTTCGCCCAGGGTCCGATGAGCGCGACGCTGCGGACGAGCTTGTTCAGTGGCAGGGTTCCGTCGTTCTTGAGCAGGGTGATTCCCTCCACTGCGGCCTCGTACGAGATGTTCCACGCGTCGGTGGTGAGCACGTCGTCCCAGGTGAGATCTCTGTATGCGCTGCCGTTGCCGTCGAAGTAGCCCAGGCGAACCAGGTTCGAGTAGAGGCGCTTGACGCCAAGTTCGATGTCGCCGCGAGACACATAGCCTTCGGCGACCGACTCGTTCAGGTAGTACTGGTAGGTTGTGCCGCAGTCGATGTCGGTGCCCGCTCTGAGAGAATCGGCTGCGGCTGCGGATTGGTTCAGGGAGTACATGTGAGGGTTGAAGACGTTGTACACCGCATCGCAGTCGGAAGATACATAGCCGTCCTCGACGAAGTTCCATGTGTCACGGAGCAGGGTCTGCAGGAAGAAGGAATTGGAGCAGCTCGGGACCCCGTTGACCGCATTATATGAGCACATGATACTGCGCACTTTGGCGTACCGTGTGGCCACGAAGAACTGCGGGGTGTAGTACTCGGAGAGGTCTTGCTGCGTGATGGTGAGATCGTTGCCCAAGCGAGAATGGCCTCCCCAGTTCTCCAGGTCGTAGCCAGCAAAGTGCTTCGCCGTGGCAGCCAATTTCAGATTCTTTGGATCCACGCCGCCCTGAATTCCAGTGATGTACTCGTATGTATAGACCGAACTCAGGTAGAACGCGTCCTCACCAGGCGTCTCCTGCCCACGGCCCCAGAGCGGACTCCGGAAACCGTTGATGTTGGGAGCGTAGACATCCAGACCGTATCTTCCCGCGTTGTTGAACGCGCGACCCTGTGTCGAAATAATGGATGCGATCTGGTTGATCAGGGTACGGTTCAATGCCGCCATTGACAAAATCGGCATGGGGAAGGAGGTCGACCAGCTGTAGGGCCCTTCGGGCGTGAAATTGGCCCGGTCCAATCCATGCAGCGATTCACTCCACACTTGATAGCTGGGGAGACCCAGTCGGGGAACCCCCGGGGCCGTGTTCCCCGTGTTGTTGATCAACTCCTCCAGGGTGAAGGCCGAGATGAGCGCAGCCGCTCGAGCCTGGTAGTCCGCCGACTTGTCGCACACGAGGTTCTTGCTGAGCGGTCCATTTTCGCAATCCGGGAAGGAAAGATCAATGGTAGCAACCGTCTGAGGCGTCAGGTCAGGCTGGGCCTGGACGGAGTAGTTCACGTACGACGTGTTGGCCTGGGCCAAAGCAGTCGGCGCCAGGGCCGCCACAACGGCGAGAATTGACCCAAGGGTAGCCATCGTAGCAGATTGCTAGACCGTGTGCTTTTTTTCTCGAAGCCATGAGAAGCGCAACTGGTACCCTTTTATATTCAATTAACTTGGCGGACAAAGCTGCAGCAGGCCCTCGGGGCCCCGGTCATCCTGGTCCAAATCCAGAAGGTGACTAGGTCAATCCCCACTTTGGAGGCGGACTGGAGAATATCCGTTGTTGACAAACCAATTCGAGATTTGATATAACAGATATTTAGCCTGAATACCAGCCAAGCTGTGCCGTCATCCTCGCAACTGTCTGTTCGCTGCATGTCGGAATAAAGTTGCAACTGCAGAATACGAGTGACAGTGTGATATGGCTAAAGTATCCCCTCGTAATTTCCAAACCCAGCTGGATTAAAAGTGAAGGGAGTTATTGGAAACTGTATCCCGGACCCTGGACAACAGGGTAGCAAGTTGGATAAGCCAGGAACATAGCTACTCCATGTCCCGGACCTGAAAGGAATAGCGTTTCGTTTTTGTTCTAGCTTCGACGGAGCTGATGCTTTGACATGGGGAGATTCGGAACATGCCTGCACGACCCTGGCCCCTGAGCCATATGCGGGGAATTTCCATGTGGGGTCTCCAGAAAACCCCCTCTCGTCCTCCCCGGATGCTCGGATTTTGTCCGCAGCTGTGCTAGAGCGCTTGCCTGCCAAAGGGTTAAGCGCATGATATGGCGTGAAAACTCGAGCATTGCGAAATACACATCGTCGGGATATTCCGAAGACCACAGTGGTATCTGTATGACAGAGTGACGTTCAGCAATGGATGGCAACGCCAGAGTCGAAGCGTGGAGAACCCTGACAACATTGTGTTCAGAATACACAAGACACTGGCACACGCAAGATCGAAACTTAGCCTAAAGAACCATGGAGTATGATTTTCGGCCTGTGAATTTTCACTGATCGAATCTCCAAGTTCTGCTCCCCAGACTGTGTTGGTTGAAAGAAAAGCAGCTGGCAATTTTGCCTAAAGTACCGTTACTTGGCGGACTTGGCTTCCGCCTCGTGCCCGAAAGTGAGCGGCTTAGCGGGCCATGATTGATTCGGCTTTAGGAATCCTTCGATAACACATCTCCGTCGATTATTTCCTGGCTTGCAATCGACCGGGGATTTCCCGCAGGACTGGTACCAGTCGCATACCCAATTTGTAAACAAAACCTGCGAGGCCATATGTCAGTTCGCAACGAGGGTTAAATGATCCAATATAATGCCACATCTGGCCTTATATTTATACAAACTTACATCCGAGGTACGAAGACTCTGTGATTCCTCTCGGCCTCCGTTTCTGGCCTCACAATGATACATTTCTCTTCCCAATATTCTCCCTCGTTGCCCTTCTCTTCGAGACATGGGACCGGCTGGAGGAGTCCGCGCGGGCGGTGGGAATGGACCCGACTATTATCATTGTTAACCAGAGGTGCATTTGGGTCCTGTGATCAGTCTCTGTTGCCACTACTTTGGGCACACGCTGCCCCTGTTAACTTTATGGACCAGACAGTACAGCAACTCCGCAGCTCCTCTGATAAGCGGCTCGACTATGAGACCCAGCCCGGCCGTTGTCTATGAAATCGCCTCTTTTTCTTTTGAGAAGAAGTATGTTGGTGCCCTTTGTACACTTTCAGAGTCAGAATGACCCCACTTCATCATAGACTCTAATAGATCTAGATCTATGAGCTAGTTTGTCAGTGGACACGGCAAGCATAGACTGCAGGAACTAAGAGAAGTGTAACTTCCCCGCAGATGGCCCCTTCATGCAGGGACTCCCAGTTAAATCCCATCCCAGCTCAAGTGCGTCTCGAATGCCGATCCCTCCTCGACTTCTGACCTTTCTAGAAATGCTCAAAGATCAATTCCTTTCCAGGCCTCGACGTCCATTTGGTTCGACATTCTCTTGGGACACACATTCCAGTTTGCATCGTACGGAGAATCAAAAACGGGCATTCGATAGTATAGCAGCAGCAGAGTTTGTTATTTTTCCTACCAATTCCAGAGCTTGAACAGAGGGGGCCCTGGAGGGGGATCTAGACTTATCTATGCAAAAGAATGTTAGGGTAATGTGAGTTGGTGGCTATGTTTAGTGCACCTACGTAATACTCATGCTTATTAGTATAATTTGTTGCTCTTGGGGTCTCTCTCGCTAACTCCGTGACAAGGAATGTGTAAATTCGGAATGCACCAGATCATTAGCCGTTGGACGAAAATAGAATGTTGGGTAGTACGGAGTACTCCGTACAAAATCCGACTTTATACCAATCCTCTGTTCTGCAATGCTATTATTCCTTGTCTACTCAGAAATATACGGGCTACGCAGTGGACCATAGAAAAAGCAGGATTCGAGCTGTGTATCAAGCAGATAGTGCACTTTGTCAGCGTGGCCTATGTTCAGTGCGACATCACCAAAGAAACGTCAGAAATACCAGATAAACGTGAAACGGATGCAGCTTAAAGAATAGCTGTCTGTTGTACTGGAATGATGACTTCGAGGCTGGTCTCAATCTACTGAGTGGCTTAGTATCTCAGTACGTCGATCTGAGAGGCTTAGATATTTTATCTTGATATTGAAGTTAGTACACTGCATTTGCACTTTTTATGGCGATGCATGCAAGCTGGTTGGTGTCTGCATGTCTACATTTCTATAATAGGGGTACCGAACTCACACTAAAACTCGAACTTTCCATTGGGATACCTTAGTATTTAAGAACGATATCTGGTCTCGAGACGACTCAAGAAGTGGAGTACCTGCGCTTCGCAGAGCGAAAGTCGCCATCTCGCGAGCAGGAAAATATGACGAATTTAGTAGAAAATGCACGACAACGCAGCGGTAATCTGACAAGTGATATCGACAGACTCTGCCCAAGAGAACGCGAACGCTTTCCACTCCCTTTTCGGGTCCAGGCCTACAAGGCGCAGCACTGCGTAGATCTGGCGGGGCCGATTATTGGGAGCAGCCGAGCCGGTGGGTTAAGCGCCGCTAATCTGCAGATCGTCGCCCGCCGGTGAGACACATCATCCAAATTTGGCTATACGTTCAGCGCGTTGACGACGCACGTACTCGTACACACTCCTTACGATGGCTGGCAGTTGGCTGCCACCTGTTCACAGTTCACGCTGATCCATCGAGGCTCAGACTTCACCGTTTCAAGGAGGTAACCGAAAAATAAATCCTCACGAATCATGTCAGAATCAGACGGACCGTTGAACCCACGGTCCGCACCTGCGATGCCAGCTACCTCTTTGCGCCGACCAACAACAAAGGGATGACAAGACCCATGCATAAGGGGCGCTAACCAGCTCGTATGGAATGGTCTTTTGGTGTTTCAGCTTCCTGTGTTAGACGCCTTTCGCGCCAAAGACCGAGGTGCTGTGCTCTCGAATAGCCAAAAATGGCTGGATTCGGGCAAGAAGGACTGGAGGCGGAGAGCAACCTGACAGGGCCCTTCGTCCGAAGCAGATCGCTCCAAATGAGATTCATTCCCGTTAAGATTTTTTTTTTGCCCCCGTGGGAGCAGAAGTCGTGCAATCAAGCTTTTCTTATGACATCGGCGATACCCCTGTTCTGACCCGAGCTCTCGGGATCGGTATGGACTATCAGCACGCTATTCTATCATCCCCCCTCAGATCCTTTTCCACGAATTGTCAGCAGCCCCATCACCCCAATTCCTAATGACGTTAGCTAACCAATCTGTCGCTCTTGGAGTTTGGCACTTGTGAACGGCTGCTACCGTTATTGCCCAATGAACGCCCACATATCGAATTCCGCGCCGGTACGCAAGCTTCTGCAAGGGCACAGCTAGGACCCACCAAGGTATCTTGTCGATACGCCCAAGGGGGGGACAATCAGGAGGGACAGAACATATCACTTCATCCTTGCTTACTCCGTAGCATTCCTTTCATTCGTGCCACATACCCCTGCGGGACCCGGCGCAACGAGCTGCAAGTCCAGCCCTTCAACATGTTGGTTCAGTCTTCTGTCACCTCTCCGGCTTTGAGATTCGATGACGTGGTTCCTTAAGGCCTGATTCAATTGACTTAAATCAAGCTCGGCGACAAGCCTTCTTGGCCTCTTGGCGACTACGTCTTATCTCTACCCCGGAATGGGACTTGCTTGATTTGTAACATCATCTCCCTATGCCCCCCTAGGGCTTAATCGTTGGAGCTGCAGTGCCTGGGATCCCGGTTCAGTCGACTCAGGATGTTACGACCAGTTCTCGAAGTGACCAATCTCAATATCGTTCTTTCAGTGCTAGGTACGAGGGATCGTATCCTAGTCAAATGCTGCTCGGACTAACTGATGTTGATCGTAGGTCTTTTTATGCTGATATGCGGATTTGTATCACTCAAGGTCAAGCAACGTTGGTATCTGGGAGAAGTGTGTGAGTAGATATTTTTGCTTCCCATTGAAGCCTACGCATACTGATGGACACAACAGTGCCTGCTTTTGTTCTGGGTATTATAATCGGGCCAGAGGCGGTAAAGTTTATCAATGTGGCTGATTGGGGAGCGGACAAAGATGCACAAAGTGACATCGCATATGTATGTTTCCCTCCGCCTAATCCACCATTCTGCAATCGCGAAAGCACTTGTGAACTGATGTTATGCGCTCTAGGGACTTAGCCGCTTGGTTATCGGAGTTCAACTCGTCAAGGCGGGCTACGAGCTGCCCGGAAAATATCTCAAGCAGCGATTCCTTGAGATGATGATATGCTTGTTGCCAGTGATGATAATTATGTGGCTCGTCACAGCAGCCTGCATCATGCTCTTAATTCCTAATCTTACTTTCGTATGTCACAACAGAGTCGGAAATATGAGATCATTACTGATATCTGCGACACAGCTTTCCTCATTGGTCATCGGGGCTTGTGTAGTATGCATAGATCCCGTCCTATCCCAGGGCATCGCGAAAGGTCCGTTCGCCGACAATTATGTACGCCGGCCCCTCCGTGAATTTATATCCGCGGAAGCGGGAGGCAATGATGGTGTTGGCTTTCCGTTTCTGCTACTTGCAGTTGCGCTCTTGCGGTATGCAGAGACACCAGACAATACGGTTTCCCTGGCGGAGTTCGATCTGGCCAGAGGGGTTCCAGATCTGTTAAGTAGTTCGGATGTGGGAAGGTTCGGGGGTGGCATTGGCACAGCGTTGAAGCACTGGGGTGTAGAAGGCGTGATATATATGGTTTTGATGGGTTTTGGATACGGTGCGCTTGTCGGGTACGGGTGTCGAAAGCTTTTGAACTTCGCTTTGAGGAGGTAAGAGGACGCTCTTGACCAGTCATCAGAGCTGTCTCTGATCTCGACATAGGAAATGGGTCGACAATGAAAGCTTTTTGCTTTTCCCAACAGCCATTGGCGTAAGTAAATTGCATCTCGGACATTGTTGACAGGGCTGACAGATTGGATACAGTTATTCGTCGTTGGAACCTGTGGCTGCGTTGGCTCAGACGAAACCATGGCCTGCTTTATAGCAGGCAACGCGCTGAACTGGGACGGCAAGTATCTTGCCGAGACCGAATTGCGCCATGATTCCTTCAACCCCGGGATCGAGACGCTGCTGAATTTTGGCGCATTCATGTTCCTCGGTGCAGTCATGCCCTGGGGCACATTCCAAATGCCGCAAGAGACTGGAATCACGGTTCTCAGGCTTATAGGCCTAGGCTTCATGATTCTCGCATTCCGTCGTATTCCAGCGGTACTCCTTGCGCACCCACTTCTGAAGAGGGTTTGCCATGATTGGAAGGAGGCTTTGTTTATGGGATATTTTGGGCCTATCGGTAGGTCCCCTCCTTCATTGGGTTATCTCAGCTCATGCTTACCAGCTCTTAGGAATCGGAGCAATTGCCTACGTGGAATTTGCGAAGCGATTGTTCCCTCATCCTGGTACGAGCGACGCGGAGATAAATCATCTAACAGCCGCCTTGACGCCGGGTAAGAAACGATCTCTGCCATACATAATAACCAATGTGGTCCTCTCAGTATCTAACAGTTACCACCAGTCGTCTACTGGCTCGTTTTCTTCTCCATAGTCGTCCACGGCCTTTCCGTCCCCGCCCTAAACGCGCTCTACAAATACTTCAAGGTCCCCAAGATCTACGATTCGCCAGTAGAGATTGTGCTCCTTTCCGAGAACGAACCGCTACCGAACAACAGTACGGCCGATCCGCAGCGGCACTCGGCGATCGTCAACAACCGATTCTCGCGGGCGCCCGGAGATGAGGGACTGGTCGAGCGAAACCACCCCCCACGACTCTCTGTCATGCTGCATCCGGAAGATGCGCAGGCAATACTGCGGCGGAGCGAGGAAGGCTGGACGACGCCTGAACCGCCCAGGACGGGCAGGTCGGGCTCGGTTTGGAAGGAGAATAACATCATCGTGATGAGAGATCTGGTCTAGATCTTTTCCTTTCGTTTCTCCTTTTCTGATTTGTTTGGTTGCCCATATTACATTGATTTTTTTTCGTTAGACTGGGTTATTCAGGAGGTGTGAAAGGCGTACGGCCACTAAATTGGGATAACTGGCGTTGCATGGATACCTGATAGAGGGCATTAATCCCGGAAAATCTGTCGCGCAGACCGCGACTAAAAGCATACTCTTTGTTTCGAAGTCAAATAGAAATACACATAATATTCATTTGTTTCCGGGCCCTTGAAAAACTCCTGAAAGTAACTAGGTCCTGGTCAATGCAGGAGCAAACCATGTCTCATTTCTCTTGGTCGTTCGAGAAAGATCTCATCAAACGCAAATATCGACTATGCTGCGCATCAGAACGGATTACAAGCAATCGATCCCCCAAAAGAAGAACTCTCAATCGTCCCGTCTCGAATCGCCCGATTGACGATCTACAAGTCTACATGAGACAGACTTAACATGAATTGACCCAGGGACTGAAAAAAAAAAATGAAAATCTCAATCTCATCAAGTAAATCGTTATTTAAGCACCTACCCCCCTATCCCCTAAAACCTAGCCGAGTTTCCTATCTTATCTAGTACTGTACTGTGTACCATTCTGTTCAACAATCACACCACACGCCAGCCGCCAACCAGGCCAGATCAAACCTCCCCCCTCCCGTTCAGTCATTCATTCACTTCGTTCGACTCATAATTAATCCGTCGTCAAAGAAAGAAAAAGGAAAGAAAAAAAAAAGGTCATGGATTCCCTCCATCTCCTCTCACACGCACTTTCTCTTTCTGCGAGATGGAATGGGATGGGATCACGGCGATGATAAGATAAGGCTTTTTTTTTCAGGTAGGTATTTAGACGGGGCAGGTCTGTTGCGTAGGAGGAGGAGGGGTGATTTTTGTTAGCTTGGTCTCTTACACAGGGTCGTATGATGGATGAATGCGAATAAGGTATCGAATGTATACGGGTAAAGGATTTATACCTTGCCGCAGGAGTTGCAGGTCTTGGTTTCACCCTGAATGCTGGCACCGCAGGAGGGGCAGGAGGAGTGAGCCATTTTGTGGTTGTTTGGTTTGGTTTGGTGGGGTTGTGTTTGTGTGTGCGGTGTGGTGTGGTTCTTGGAATTTTTTTTTTCTTTTTTCAAATCTGTTGTTAGTTAGTCTTATTCGCAGTGATGTAAAACTCTAAACGGTAGGATATGGATGAGGTGAAAACGTACTCGAGATCGTGGGGGAGTCGTTTGTGCTGTAGACAGGTACAGTTGATAGGAATCAAGAGATAGATGGTGGGCCGGCGGTTCGGTATTTAAAGCCCCCGGCGGTAGAGATAAACAGCCCCTCGGCGATTCGACAAACCCCCGCCTTGTGACACCTTTTCGTGCCCGCCATCATGTGCCCCATAGGGTCAGCACAGCGCGATGCAACCAACCACAGGCGGTGGATTTGCCTTGTCTGCCTTATTATCACTTGTCGATGGCATGATCTACAGTACTGCATGGGCTGTTGCCTCGAATACTTCCTACTTTTGATTGCTCGGAGCACTACCTAGGTACTCTGCAGGAGATAGATGTGTACTGTACAGATCGCCGAGGATATCCGCGCAGTCTGAGGGCCTACCTACCTACCTGAGGTACCTCTCTTCTGTTTCTGCAAGGTGGACGGGCTTGCTTTATCGTACACAGAATAATGACACTTATAGGACGTACATTTCTAATGGAATCGAGCTATGTACCTACCTACCTCTTTATATTCTCCCAACCTGACAATCATTTTTATTTACTTACCCGTCTTTCATTTTCTCCTTCAGAAGCTACCTAACCTGACCTAACCTCACATATCAGCTACAGAAATGCATCAGTACAAGATAGATAGATGGATAGTCGTTGGTTTTACTATCCATGTAACAGGTTTTTTTTACTTCTCCAGATTAAATAAATAAAGTACCTGGGTAGGCATTCGGGGGCGGCTACCCGAACCATGGAAACCAAACACCCAACTCCACACAGATAGAAAAAAAGGTCCCGCCCGTCCCGCACTACATTCACGGGAACAAACAAACAAACAACAAGACTGCTTTGCTTGCCTTTGGGGCTGGGTCAGATCAGGCTTACTACTACTGCCACACTTTTCCTTTTTCTATGTACCTACCTAGGTAGTATTTAGGTACTTATGGTACTGTGTCAGTCTACCATTCCCTAACATAGGAATATTACCATCTATCCATTGATGCCTACTCTTAAGTGCCCTACCTAAGTGCCATAGGCACAGTTCCAGGTACCAGACAGGGAGACAGACAGACAGATAGATAAAAAGGCACATAAAGTGTCCGCAGAGACATGGAATAGCATAGCATAGCAGAGAATAGAATATATAGAACAGAATACTTACTTGACTTTCACTCATCTTCTTGAACGTAAGATGAATAAATAGGAACAAGGCGAATATATATGCAGTCTAAGTAACCCGATTAATTATTATTAAGAAGTACTGGATCACTTTTTTTTCCGTCTATCTGGTCCTTAAATTAGATAGGTATTGTCGGGGGATAAATTCCTTAGAAAGGAAGATTGATTGGGGTGGGAAGTGAATATTGAGTACTACAATACTGTACTTTGTATGAGACATACAATTGTACTGTACGTTACCTCATAGGAAGAGATAGAAGGAGCAGCAGTTAATGTGTATAGTAATGGTCAATGATAATACTACAAATCAGGAACGCAATCTCATGGTTTTTTTATCCAATGAATGCTACTCTCATCGAGAAATGATGCAAGGGTACTCAAAATGGCAACAGAAGAAGCTACAAAAAAGAGATAAGACGTAAAACATCCTCGTTACCATATCGCGAGGGTAAACTAGCCAGGGTACTAATGCTAATACTATGCAAGACACGATGCAATAAAAAAAAAGTACAGTCTAGAACATGACTCCCAAAAAAGCAAAACCCACTCATCACCTATCCGGTGAGATTTTTTATTTACTCGACGACGGGACCAGCCGCGATGACCTCAGGGGTGGCCTGATCAGCGTACTTCTTGAAGTTCTCCTGGAAGAGCTTGGCCAGCTTGGTGACCTCGTCCTCGAACTTGACGGAGGCGGTCCAGCTCTTCTTGGGGTTCAGCAGCTCGCTGGGCACGTTGGGGCAGGACTTGGGCACGTGGAGGTTGAAGACGGGGTAGACCTCGTACTCGGCCTGGGCGAGCTCGCCGCTGTGGATGGCGTCGAGGATGGCACGAGTGTACTTCAGAGGGCAGCGCTTGCCGCCGGTGGTGGCGCCGGCGCCAACCCAGCCGGTGTTGAGCAGCCAAGCGTTGGCCTTGTGCTGGGAGATCTTCTCCGCAAGCATGGTGGCATAGCGCATGGGGTGCAGGGCAAGGAAAGGCTGAGCGAAGCAGGAGGAGAAGGTGGCCTGGGGCTCAGTCACACCGTCCTCAGTGCCAGCCATCTTGGAGGTGTAACCGGAGATGAAGTGGAACATGGTCTGCTCAGTGGTGAGCTTGGAGATTGGTGGGAGAACACCGCGGGCGTCGCAGGTGAGGAGGATGATGTTGGAGGGGTGCTTCTCGGAAAGGCAGGGGATCTTAGCGTTCTCGATGTACTCGATGGGGTAGGCGCAACGAGTGTTCTCGGTGAGGGTGGCATCGTCGTAGTTGACGACACGGGTGGTCGGGTCGAAGACGACGTTCTCCAGAACGGAGCCGAACCGGATAGCGTTGAAAATGTCGGGCTCCTTCTCGGCAGACAGACCGATACACTTGGCGTAGCATCCTCCCTCAATGTTGAAGACACCACGGTCGGTCCAGCAGTGCTCGTCGTCACCGATCAGGCGACGCTTGGGGTCGGCAGAGAGGGTGGTCTTGCCGGTTCCGGACAGACCGAAGAAGACGGTAACGTCGCCGTTCTCACCCTCGTTGGCAGAGGAGTGGAGGGTCAGGACGTTGTGCTTGATGGGCATCTCGTAGAACAGGACGGTGAAGACACCCTTCTTCATCTCACCGGCGTACTCGGTACCGAGGATGACCATCTCCTTCTCGGCGAAGTTGATGGCGACGGAGGTGGCCGAGGTCATACCCTCAGTGAAGCGGTTGGCCGGGAAGGAACCGGCGTTGTAGATGACATAGTCGGGGTGGAAGTGCTCCAGCTCCTCCCGAGTGGGACGGATGAGCATGTTGCGCATGAAGAGCGCATGGTAGGCACGGGCGCAGACGACACGGACCTTGATGCGGTATCTCTCGTCCCAGCCGGCGAAACCGTCGACGACGTAGATGCGGTTGCGGGTGTTCAGGTAGTCGACGGCACGCTCGCGGTTGATGCGCCAGACCTGGAAGGCGGTGTCAGCGTCTGATGATGTCATAGCACGTGACCTCGGGGAGGACGGAATGCGGGGGAGCGGCGGCGATCCGCCCCGGAAGAAGGGAAAACGGGGTGGCCGAGGCAACAGAAAAAGAACCGGGAAGAGAAGAAGATAGATGAGGCATATTTGGGATCATGCAGCAAACGTGTCGGAATGGGGGGCATCTTTGGCAGCTGGAAAAGTGCTGCCAAAAAAAGCTTGTCGAGCGTGGGATATGCAAGGGACTCCGGGGCTGCAGGTGGAGCTCCTGCAGGAAAGTGGAAATCGGGAAAGACATCGAAATCGCGCTGCAACCAGCTGCATACATACCTCCTGAGACATAGGCCTGTTAACAGGTCCCCACCAGACCTCGTTCTCGGAAGAAGGCTCCTTGACAATACGCTTGTCGGATGGCGAACGGCCGGTCTTAGCACCCGAGTAAGCGGTCAGGGCGCCGCTGGATGTGATGGCAGTTCCGGTCTCGTAGACGAGAGCATCTTCGTAGAGGGCAGCAACCGAGGGGTTGGCAATCTGTAGACAAGAACTCGAGTCAGCATGATGCGCAGGGAGAAAAGATGTCACGAGTTTGGAGAGGACCAAAAGGGCCGCAGCATCATGCCTAGCCCACAATGGCTGCTCACGCGACAGGGGTCCTTACAATAGCAACACGGTCGTAGTCGATGTGCGCGGTCTCGTGAAGCTCCTCCTCAAGCTCGGTGTGTCCCTTGCCAGGCCTGGAGATGTCTTGTCAGCCACGGTTGCTCCGGACAATAGCATACAGAAGACGGCGAGGTAGGAAAGGGGCGGCTTACTGGACACCACCAGGGTGCAGGGCAGTACGGTTAACAGAAGTCGCAACCATATTTCTCAGCGAAGACGAGTGATAGTTGTTGTTTCTTTGCTTTGCGATTTGTTGTTGGACGAAATCTGAGTGAAGAGGACTGGGAGAAGCTGGGCGAAGAGGGGGTATATGACTGCTGGAAGCAGGAGACTCAGCGGCGGGATTCATGGCTCTGATGATAGCAGGGAAGACGATTAGCGTTCAATTCCCATGTGCTTTCTCCACAGTTCCACGGAAGATGTCGGGCTATACGGCCGGGCTGACTGAGGCTGTGGCTACCGTGGACGATGGGGATGGGATGCCGTGAACGCGCGCCCGAGATGACCCGAGACAGAGACGTCGGCACGAATTAGAGACGGAACGCCGCCAGCGGAGAGGGACCACCAGGCGGAAGCAAACGATGTGGGCGGAAATGGGCTGGGCGGTAAAAGTGACACTTGAAGATCGCTATGGAGACGTTGGCCGGGGAGCTATGGTCAGAAGCGTCTTGCTGCTGATGTCTACGGAGTACAGGGAAACTTCGGGAGAAACATGATTTTATAAGCACCGCTGTATCACTTTCTCCTAAGCCGTTTTCGACTTTACTTGCGCTCTGCTGGCAGGCACGTGGGCGTCAGGCCAGCCAGCGCGGCCGGTTTTGTACAAGCAGCAAAGACATACGGGATGATGATCTCACGAGCTGCCAGCTATCACATCATGTTGGCAATGTTTAGAGTTTGGCACGGCCAACGTTCCAGTCGTCTTGCAGTGACCTCATCCTCGCCCGGCAAACTAAGAGCTGCACCCTGCAGAGCGTCGGTACGAAAGCCGCTTGGCGCGCAGAGGTTGGAGAAAACTCGGGGAACCGCTTTGTCACCAGGCCTGCAACTGGCAAAGCGCAGCCGCAGCTCTCCACCGCCGCAACTTGCGGAGAGCCTCTGCCCGCCGGGCCTTTTGTCATAGTGCCAGTCCAGACCCCGGTTCCAGGCGATCCTCCCCAGAGCCAGGCCACTCGCGGCTAAGCCTTTTGTCCGCCTGACCGTTCGCCACCGCTCGTCATGGACGTCTCTCCAGGTCCTGCTCCAGCTGCCCCGGAATATCCACAGAAAGAAGATCGGGGTGACGCTGGAGTACAACAACGCAGGACGGAGCGCTGGGCGACGTGCAGCAAAAACACCTGCAATATTTCTCTTCCACCTCACCTGCCCGACCCACTGTGGGATATTACAGATGCCAGAATTCTTCAGCTTCGTAGCTGCGTTCAGCATGTAACACGTCATAGAAAAGGAGCAAACCGTGCCGACTAGGCACGCCCCGGGAGTCGGGACGGGTCGACAAACGCATAGTTTCCCGACACTATGTCGGGAAGAACACACGGCCTTCCCCTTTGAGAGGCCCCCTAGCCGTGAGGATGAACAAGCGCAGAGAATTCTCATACATTGTTGAACTTTACTGGCCCCGTGACACAGGACAACTACGTAGGACCGTATACGTATGCAGGGCCACAACTCCTTTTTTTTTTCCAACAATCCGGAAGCGCTATTTACAGCCTTTTTTTAGATGCGATCCATTTCTGAGACCAACCGCTGGTTTTTCTCGTCTCGTGACTCTCCGGAATGTATAGTGGTAGACACTTCGTCAGCCACTTTTGATGGTGGTGTACGCCCCGACGGGTAACCGAGAGCCGCGGGCGGCAGCCAACCTCCTTTCGTCCTAAGCTCCCGCCGCGGACCTATCCCACTGTCTGCCTCCCAGGCATTCTGGACTGGACAGCCAAAAAGATTGGCGAGGATACGCAGCAGAATGCTAGCAGACGGTCCCCGGCCCTGTTATTCGCTCCTCACTTCTGGCCCACGCGACCGGGCTCGGTTCCTGTCAGGCGCGTCCCTGCCGACGGGTATTCCTAGCCGTCGCCTTCTCTAGACCCCGGCGGATGAGGCATTTTTCCCGAATCGAAACATCTGGGGTTGCTCCAGGCCTACGGCTAGCCAGATTCCAGTATCACATTCTCCGTCTATATGCGCACAAGCCCTCCTTTCTAGAGTTTCGTCACCCCCTTTCCCCTTGCTTGCAAAGACATCGGTAACCGATTCCTGGATCACCCGGGCCCGGTTCAGCTGCTTATGTCACCCATTCCGAGATGCTTACCCACACCTGTGTCTCAACTGGGGCTGTTCCTACATTCCCCGATGTCGTGGGTACTTCTGTGTCGCTATGGCACGCTAGGTTCTCGCGGCTTTCCGATTTCCCTCCGTGAATTCTCTTCCGAGGATTCTGGCGAACAGGGGTATCTCAAATAATATCGCAGTTCGCGGACCTTCTAGGTTCTATCTCTTCTGCTCTCGTCGCTTGATATCTCTCGATTTCTTCGATGAGCTTTGGTTGGCAACCTGAGTGTGGCAATGCGCCTCCCCGTTCCTGGACATAAGGTGGTTCCTGTGTGAGCATTCTGCGGGCGTACTCTGCTAGCGGTGAACAATGGCTTTCTATAGCTGTTGTCTCTGCCTCGAAAGGGACTGACTTCATCAACCCCGCCATCCTTTTCCTATCTTGGATGGCCGGGAAAACCCCGTATCGGCATATCTCTGACCCACCCCACGTTCGTCCTGACGTGGGGTATATCGCTCTCCATCAACGGCCAGCGATAACAGCCAGTAGGTATGCCGTTGGCATACTACCACGTTCACAGCACACTTCGGCTCCCGCGGGAGGACGGGAAATAATACAGCCCGCATATGGCGGTTCCCGGAACCTGCTTCTTGTCGGGTTGCCTGATCAGGCGACAAGGCCTTCCAAGGCACGGAAGCATGCACGCGCACGCGACGCTGCATGTCACTTTCTTGGCCCTCGTGTCCGATATGGCTTGCGCAGGGATAAGGCGGCGGCACGTCGGTCGAATTATTTTAGACACCTACCTGCCTGTCTGTCTGCGCAGCAGTGCGGAGATGGAAAAGAAGGATAGACATCGTCCCAAGTGTTCCCAAGACCCGCGAAATATCAGTGCCATGATCTATCTCAAGCCACACACCGTCTGAACTTCCCGCCGGTGATGCTATTTCTAGCCTCTCTCTGCCCACTACGGTTGATTTAGCACATTATCTCCTGGATCCAGACCTTCAAACGCCGTCAGAGTCTTAGCTACCAATCTAGGAAGCTAGTTGCTGACCGTAGCAGACGATTTACGGAAACGATCGACCGTCCATAAGGCAGGGATAAAAATAAACCACCCTCCGTTTTTCTGGGGATGCCCCTCCGTGGAATTTCCCCAGGATCAGGAACGAATCAAGATTTCAGCTCTATACGCCGTCCGGACGCAGGTCATTCGTCCCACGAGCCATACTACGGAGCAGTGTACTCCGTACTAGCGGAGGACGTGCCATGCTACGCCTTGGCATTTTGGCGGAGGCGTCGGAAGCCGTATGTCTCCGGGGCCCCCGGTGAGCCCGGGAGCCTGGTCAGAGGGTTTCCCCCTCTTTCCTGTATACGGAGTGCCTAGCCCCGTTTTCTGTTCTGCCCTATGTATGTGCTCCACACGAGAAGAATGGTATACATGGAGCACAGAGCAACCTTGGCATATTATCTACGGTATGAATGACAAGAGACAACACAACAACTGCAACAGAACGAAGAAATCAATCAACATCATCAGCACCCGGAAATACTTTGAGTACCTATAGGCCTTGCATCATCCGTAACCCGAAATCCATCTCAAGAACAGAGGATCCAAGCGCGTGGATTGACCTCGTGGGTGCTGCTCCTAGCTAGCTAGCTAGCTAGCTGCCACACTACCGAGAAGCCGACCCGAGCACGTCATGTGGGATGGGGCCCCGCAAGCCCCAGAGGAAAATCCGGAGAGGGGATCCCCAGAAATAGCCTTCTAGCCTCTAGGTAGCTTCGCTGAGGTCACGTTGGACGTGAGCTAACTTGGTTCCATGACTCTCAGCACCTCGTGTGGCGGTGAGTCAGCGGTTTACAGTAGTCTAGGTTCAGCGTAGCTGAATTCGATGGTGAATATATATATATATCTTTTATGGTTGTCTATACGTGTGTACCCGATCCCAAGTGACCAACTGAATGGATTTCCGTGACTAGAAAATCTGGAATATATTTAATCGATTTAATCTGATATAATCTTTGCGTGGGTATTGTTACGCAGACAAGGTATATTATGTTGCATAAATATCGATCTATCCAAAATTCCATCTGGGACTGACGGACGGGCAAGGAGGCAGGTAAACAGGCAGGCAGGGTGGGAGAGGGAGGGAACATCCAACAGTAGGCAGAGCGACAATATATCTAAATAGGTAATATAAATCCGATAGATAAGTTATGACATATAGTATATAATTTATACATGACACAAACATTTTCATTCCTGAAATCGAATGGGATAGAATAGAACAAAATATTCTAAAAATCGGATTACGTTCCAAGGAAGAAGGAAAAGAAATCCACCTGAGGAAGAAGAAGAAGAAGAAGAAGAAGAGGAAGAAGAAAGGCAAAGGAACCTCATCGGTGTATGTACATATCCGTAGCTTTATTTGTATGTACAATCTATCTATCTTAGGACTTGAACCAGTTTGATTGACACCAAGTTGGGTAGACAAGTATATATATTAGACAACGCTCGTGAGTGTCCATCTTCCATCTGTCCATTCCATCTGTATTTATCCCATCGATCCTTAGCCCTTGGAAGAGTGAGGATATATATATATATATATATCATGTGTCCTTTGTCGGAGAATAATCAGGCGTAAAGTCATAGGTAAGTGCATAAATACATAGACAGGACAGAATAGTACAGCCGATAGGCGAGCAAAAGAAAAGAAAAAAAGTCCAATTCCGCGTGTCAAGCCACGACATTATATGTGTTAAACTGAGTTGGCAACCGGCTCGTTGTATAGTATCCTATCCAAGCATTAAGCATTTTCCATCTTGCATCACAGTATATATAAAAAATCAACAACCAAATAGATAAATAGAAATCTTATCCAATCCCTATGTATTAGATTTCGATTTCCGTTTCTGACCTCCACCAGCTCTACCGACTCTCAAAGCTCTCTTCACCGCCCCCGTCACCACCTCCGAGTAGTGCCACATCAACCAGATCCCCAGCGTCGCCATCGTCAGCGGGATCGTGATTATCCAGTAGATCCAGAAGTTCTTGGACATGGAGAGGCCGTCGATGTAGGAGTCGTTACTGTCGGAGTTGAAGTTGAAGAAGTTCATGCCGAAGAGGCTCTGCGGATCATCGAGTCATGAATCAGTGGGTGTCGAGGATGGGTAGAATAGAAGTATATTAAGTAGATAGGGTACTCACCGAAACAAACGTTCCAGGAAGATACACCAGACTCACGATCGCGACCGTCTTCATCATGGCGTTATCGCTCTGCGCGTTCTCTCCATTCCGTTGGGAGACGATGTTGAATGCCTGTTTTTTGTCACCTACTGTGTCAGCGACAATGTTGCAGCGCATATACGGTAGATGTATACCGACCAGATTAATCTCGTTCTGCAGCCTCTCGTTCAAGGAATCTGAACGAGCCTTCAAGCCGTTCAAGTCTTTCGAGGCCGAGTACAGCTGCCACTGGACGCACTTGAAGGAGCGGGACTCTTTGCTGCAGATGCTCGTGCGTTCGTTACTATTCGGCGTGGTATCTCCTGGCGTCGTCATGCTCTCCGAGGCATCACCATTCAGCATGTCATGTCCGTACATAATGCACTCGACGGTATCTTTGGCAACGTCTAGCGTCTCGTTGCAGTGGATGATGTGCCTCGCGATGTCGTGGAGACGGGGGAAGTCGTGCTGGAAGAAGCCGCTGTTGGAGCTGCGACCCTATACATTGTATTTTAAGTGTATATTTTCCTCCAATCTTAGATAATGTAATGTAACGGTCAAAAGGAAGGAATGTTTGTCCGCTTAGATACTCACCTTTTCCACACCACGCACCAGATCCCGAAGCGACCAGATGGAATGGTCATACAGGTGCTTGATCTCATCCGCCAAAGTGGCGTGCCACGCGTACGGATCTTTCTGATTGATGGACCGCAGGCGAGCCTGCAGTCGGTCCTTGAACTCCAGCTCTTCGGGACAGTCTAAAAAGAGAGCCAGTTGGATGTTACAGTTCTTCGAGTCCCATCGGATGAATAATGTGACTTGCATCCAGTAGTACTTGATGTCGGGGGTTTGGGGGTCAACCTGCTTGATTTTGAAGCAGCTCCATGTATCTGTTTGAGTTAACAAATAAATGAATTGAGTAAGTGAACTGAATCATGGCTTAAGGTTATTTTTAAATTGGGTAGGTTAGGAAAGTACCGACCAACAAGATCTTGTTTGGCATCCTCGTAGTATCGGCATCCAAAACAGCCATTCAGGTCCTTTTCCACCAAATGCCAGAATTCCGCGGGAAAGAAATCTCTATATTGCGGCGACTCTTGTATCCAGTTCTTCATTCCGTCCGCAGTTCCAAATCTTTAACGTTTCACCGCAACCCGTGACATTTAGCAAAAAGACAATGGCGAGACGAAGCATAGAGAATGCAATAAATCCTTACAGAACTTTGTGCTGGAAACTATCCGATGTCTGACTCTGTCTATTCGTGTCTGAATCATTGAGACTTGTCGTCGTCGAGGCCGTCCTTAGCTGAAGTTCGATATCCAAGCTCGACTTGCGATTGCGATATTCACGGGTTTCTTCTACGTGCAAAAGTGAGAATCAAGATCCCCTTTCCTCTATCAAAATAACTTACCGTCTTCCTCGAATACTTCCACGGTGTGGATTTTGGGGGCATCCTTTTCTGATACGGCCGATTCAACGTCTGGACCGAAAGTCATCTTCTTACCCCGCACCAGGGGGTTGGTATTTCCAGTCTAGATCTTTGAATAAGGAAGCAGTTGTTATATATATATATATATATACTGTGGTGAATATAATGACTTTATTAGATGGAAGTTGGTGCTTTATCCATCTACCCTGAGTGCGATGTTTTGAAAACACAGAGAGTTTGCGGCTATGTTCGTAGCGCGACAGAGGTAAAAACCTGTCTAGCTGTGATTAGGTAGATTATCAGCCAGTTCACAACGCATGCAGCTGCAGGCTTGTCCATCAACTAAGCGATTTGCGAACGAGCTAAGGGATGATCCACCTCTTGTAACCTCCCTAAGCGCCGAGGCAGCAACACTTGAGCCTCTTAAGGCAGAAATCAAACTATGCGCATTAAAAACTGGGTCCTTGATGATTATGAATGCCAGATGCGATTGATAGGCTACTAGGTCTCCCGCAAAATCCTCAGTGGCTGGCGTGACGTTTGAAGCTCAAAGCGGTTTGAGGTTCGTGAGAGGTGCGGCGGCATTGTGCTAGATGCACGGCCCCATTTTTGCCATCCTGCACAGCCCTGCTAGAGAGCCTCACCCTTTAGTTCCAGGGTTGCACTAACTCGATATAATACGGAGTAAGGCTGCTTTTTCATGTTGCAAATACTTCATGCCTGCGTAGTTCTGCGGGATTTTGAGACATAGAGGCGACGGCCAGTACGCGGCTCATCCAAGGTCAGTCTAATAGCGATGTAGAATCTGGCTAGTCAACATTTAAATCTCAAGAGACAGCTAAAATCAGAATTGTGCCGATTTCCAAAAAAGTATCTTTATAATAACATCAGATTATCTTTCCATGTACGCAAAATAGCAGTGGCTCTCCATAATTTCAAACGACGATCTAGATCGTCATAGTATTGTTGAGTATCCTTAACAGCGACCTTATGTTCTCTCTGAGCCTCATACAAAATCTTCTAACTCCCAAGAACTTTGGGATTTTATCTCATCTCTGTGTTGGAGCTGATTCTATATTGCCACTTCATTACTCTCCTTGTTCGTCGCACAGGCATTGGCATTGACGCTAGAAACAGAGTCCCGGAGTACTCGATGCGCTTTCTGATTGTGGTTGAACGAAGCAACGTTTATCGGAGTGCCGTGACGCTTCCTCGTGATCGCATCAACGTGAATCGGATCCAGTTCCGCATGAACCCGGAGGAGATTGGATAGGTCCTTGTCATCAAGCATATAAAATAGACTCGCGTCAGCACGTTATCTGTTGATTTCGTGCCGCTTGAAGAGGTTTTGGAGAGTAGTCAAAATTGTGAGTCCGGAGTCCGCGTCATCACCAAGATAAAAGCTTTCGAGGAGGCGTTTCTGTGAAATTCCGTGGCTTTCTGCGATATCGCTGTGATGGAGCATATTATGCACTGCGTATTCAAGGAACGGGAATTGTTCGCACAGCGATTGTCGTAGACTTCGAGCCTCGGAGGATGCGCGCGGTAACGGTACTTTGAGGGGTACATGTTGGGATATATCGATGTTTTTGATATAGTTATGACAGCACTGCTTTAGCCGTTCGTGACTTGAGCCAGCAATGTTCTCCTCCAGATCGGATGTAAACTTGACCAGGCCATCTCTCAGTAGAAAGTCCCGCACCGATTCGTGAATAAATTTAACGGTCCGGTCTTTGCCTTTCGTTGGCTCTGTCAGGCCCCTTGAGCAGCTTAGGATGAACCTTTCCATATCCTCTTCGGTAATTTCATCCTGATTCCACTCTGTCAGCTCGGTTGGATCAAGCCCAGATCTAATGGCGAAGTAGAGCTCTGCCATTCTCAGAGGTCTTTGAGAGTATAGCATCCACTGCAGACAGAGAACCAGCTCCTCTTTGTTTTGATCGTTCCCTGTTAAAATATTGGTAAATAGATGATTCAATTCATCTGGGATCTCCCTGGGGCGCCTTCGAAGTGTGTGCATCTGACCGTGATCGTAAGCTTTGTTCAGCATCTGGACAACAAGCACAACCCATAGAAATACTCCTGACGCCCTGCTGAGTATTTCTGCCTTGATTTCATCGATCCGCTTGCCATGTCCTGATTTCAGCTTACTGTTCACATATTTCTCAATATCCTGGTGGTGACCCGGCTGATCTTCCATGTTGAGCTGTACGCATTTCTCCATGCTGATGTGCGGGTAGTGGCGACTTGACAAGCAGATATTTAGTCGGATTCCAGACGCAACTGCAACACCTCCTAGCTCCTCGAGGAAGTCAACCATATCTCGCACTTGATCCTCATCGCATTCGTCTAGGGCATCGATGAAGCAACATATATGATGCCCTCCTAGGCTCTTAATAGTGGAAACGAGAATGTCCTTGAGCTCCTCAATGTCCCACTCATAACGATCGCTATTTTCTTGCTGTGTAGATGAATCAAACTGATTTTGGGCTTCTGGAATTTCCGTCAAAAGCTGGAACAACAGCGAGCGATACATCCCCATCGTGGATTTCTCAAGAATCTCGCCCTTTGCGTTGAAGAAGAACGAGATCACAGTGGCGCCTCTCATTTCATCCCTTGCATGCATAAGAGCATGCTTCATCATTGTGGACTTCCCGGTCCCGGGTTTACCCTTTATCCATAAGAAACCATTATGCTCGAGCGTCTTGCTAGGGTTGAGCCAGTCCCTATATTCAGACTGCTCAAGCAGCCACATGCACGTGGTGCCATAAGCCTTTTTAATGCTTTGTAGACGAGCATTCATCCGCGAAAACTCCAAAGAGTCCAGGTAACTTTGTAGTTGTCCTGAAGTGATCGGTCGATTGAGATGTGCTGGCTCTTCGAATGGTGACCCGAGTGGTAGGTTTACACCTGTGGCAAAGTAAATATACTTTCCTTGGTATAATGTAAAGACTACAAGTGGTGACGATGCCTCGGGAAGATTACTTACTTTGACCTGACCCTGGGAGAGCTTCATCCAGGACAACCCATTGTTCCAAGAATGCCTTCATGCAAGCGGCAGCAGTTGCCGCTGCATACTTCTGCCAGTCCTTGTTCTTATGGCTATCCGCATAATCGCACACTCCTTTGATTACAACGCAAGGGAAATTATCCCAGACTCCGGCACCTTCCATCTCGAAAGCAATGACTCCTTCTCTAGCAGCAATTTCGTCGCGGTCTTGGCCTGATCGCGCAACGGCATCTCCTGATGCAATAAGGCCAAAGTGTACAGCTGGATTAGGCATTTCTTGATTTTCCAAAGCTGCAATATGCCGGCGGCGAGGTAGTAGCATATTTTTATCGCATTTAAGCTGGTCACATGTGGATTTTAAAGCCCCGTGGCAAACAGGATCTCTCCCCTGCCTGCAATTGCTGCAAAGCTCGCATGTTGTTAACTCCTGATGCTTGTGACGATAGGACGAGTCGAATAACTTATCCCTATCTATGCCTGGGTAAGTTGTGCAGGGATTGTCACGGAAAACTTCGAGGTGATGAAGCATCCTGTCTTGTAATCGCTTTTGACCCTTCGTCGCCTTCAGCTTAGCCAAAAAGGATCGAATGTCTGCGTTCAGTCGACTGAAATTGTCTCTTATATCATCCTTTCTGAAGAATTTACCCAGAAAGCGCCGTCCGAAGTCATATTGGACAATGCCCTCGCTGATGACGACATCACCGAGAATGATTTCTTTTTCCACCTGTCCCTCTTTCACGAAAGGCACGCCTCCGCAGATGCCAACGACAAGAGCAAGCTGTATTCTTTGATAACTGGACCTCAAACTCGATGCCACGCTTGCTGCAATCCCTTTTCCCATACCCGGCATATGTGCCAGTACCACATCGTGACCGCCTACCCGGCCCGTCGTGTATGCGTTGGGGTCTCCAGCAGCTTTACCGTAATTGATTCCATATTCATCCCAGCATATGTCAAATAGAGCCTGGACGGCACTGGCCTCCAGCGGCAGGGCGCAGATAATAGCGATTCTGAAGTCCTCGCGATGCGTTGGTCTTGGGAGGCTGTTGTTTTTCGTCATGGAAATTCGATCGTTCGTAATGCTGCTCTGAAAAGGCGATAAGAAGAGTTTCTACGAGGAGAAACAATAGCACATCGACACGACATTTTCATATATATATATATATAAGTACGAAAACTCGCCCCGAGCCTCGCATTCCTCTGAGTTGGAGTCGTTTCATGATGCGACAGATCATCAACCAGGCTGCACCTCATCATCCAATCGTCAACCCAACGTTAGCGCCTGACCTAAATTAGAAGCTAGGAACACGTCCATACGTCTACAGAGCACGATGCAGCGGCAAAAAAGGTCTCACTCGCTCCTATCCGCTGCACACAAGCTGCGTTGTTTGCGAGTATCTTTTCAAGCAAGTCCGCTTGACGCGGCATCGGGGAAAGAGGGACCAATGCGGAAATAGCGAGCGACCCGCACCTTTCCCTCTAGCAGTTGCGGCTGGAAGCGAAGTCAACACGAGTCTTTAAGTAGAGTAGAAAAGAATAATAAAAATCATATTGTGTTGGAGTATAAGATAGCAAGCTTGGATTAGCTGAACTGATGGTGCCGCCTTTTGGTTCAACAAATTGTATATATACCTAGGTATTCAGGGCAGGTGGAAAAATAAATATCTAAACCGATATTGCCAGTTCAACTTTACATCAAATTATCTCATGCATGATCTATTCAATTATTTTCAATTCACCAAAATAACGACCGAAACGATAAAGTAAAATAAGAAAGGTCCCTTGCGGAAGGGGCTAGTGACCCACATGCCGCAAGGGGGTGCGGTGCTGCTCACACGCGGATTCGAACCGCGGACCTCATGATTACTAGTCATGCGCTCTACCAACTGAGCCATGCGAGCTAGTTGTTGATATTGAGCAACAAAGAGAATCTTTTCACCCCGGAACACGGAGATATCAGTTCGGATGTTTCGGGGCTCTGGACTGCTAGTTATGCCAGAATCGCGGGAAGGGCAGATCTACTGTACCAGTCGAATGTCAGGGCCAATAGAGAGAAAAGGTCATGTGATTAAAAAAATGAACTTATATACCGAGGATAAGAGAACTAGTATACCAGTTACACAGAGTATGAGTGAACTGAACTTGCCAGCGCTCAGAACTGGCCCAAACCCAGTGGACATGGCTAGGAGGCAAACAAGCAATGAGACGGCTATATACCCCATACGCATGGAGAGAAGGCACGTAGTTGCGGGCGCAAGAAGGTATGGACTACCGAGGAGTAAGATTGAACTAGCTTCTAGTGTTCGAATGAATGATCAGGCACTGAGAAGAAGTGAATAGGCACGGAAAACAGAGTCAGAATATCCATAAAGAAGAAAGGCGGAAGTGAATTGCTTTGTACAGTATAGTATACATTTTACTGTACCGAGTAAGTATCTATCTCGTACACGTAGCGCAGCAGTTTGTTGCGAGTTGTGTTAAACGGGCAGATCAGAGCCTCTTTCTTTTCGTTCTGCTTTAATAGCGGAAATGAACAATGAGAAAGCGAGCAGTGTCGGTTCCCACTGGGTATTTCATCCGGTTATCCTCATTAGTTGATCACTTCAGCCCGTTCCTAGTTTGATCAGCAGAAAAAGTTCGTGCAGTCATGTGTGACTCGCTTAGGGTCAATCCTAACTATATGACCTGAAATGGACAGAGTTGAAAATGGGACGGTTGGCCGCTGCAGGTAAGAAAATAGGTGGGCAGAGTAGCGCATCCTTGAATAACATAGGGAATGCGATTATCTCAGTAAAATGTCTATGTGCTCTTTGTCCTCTTAAAGGAGAAAGAGTAGAAGACGTTCGCAGGGTACGTACTCCACATGGACCGCTACGTAGGTTATTGCCATAGTAGAACGGCGTGGTGTTATCTGGACCAGTCAGAACACTATAGACGAGAGTCGTAATGTGTAAGCAGAAGCACGAGCAACAGACATTGGCGGAGCCAACTTCCTGAACCATTCAAAGAAAGTCAACGCAAGCATCGGATCAGCTGGGGCTCCGCAATCTGCAGTTTCTCTATGCAACCTGCTCGCATCACCTCTCGCGCGCTCACCGCCAGGGATTTCGAGGTGACCACAGGCTACAGTGTTACTCGATGAACACCAAGCCGCTGCTACACTGCAACCTGGAGTCTTCCGTTCCTCCAGTGCCCAGGCTGCTGTCTTCGGGCCGTTTGTATCTTTCTGGCCCTTTGCTCCGTCAATTCGTACCGCGCCCCGGATCTTGCTGGAGACGGGATATTCCTCCCAGAGCTACTAGCGCAGCGGCTGAGCCTCTGCGCAGTAGTACGCGGTAAGGGCAGGAATGGAGGCTTCAACCAAGGGCTGAGAGGAAAAGGGAGGCTGCCGGCTCCCGTAGAGAGTGTTGCTGCTTAGCATTTTTGATATTTCCGCCGGAGCGCCTTGAATTATGTGGTGTTAGACGCTTTCCGCAGGAACAAGTCCGCGGGACGGAGGGGTGGGCAGGCTCTAGAGCAGCACCTCGGATGCAGTCATGCAATGTCCGCCCCGGCGCCGCAGGACGGATGTGGATAAATTCAGGACCAGCAGACTGCCAAAAACATCGGCTTCTTGTTCAGCTCTTCCGCTGCAAAGGGCGGTCAACTCGGCTCATGAAGCTTGTTGTTGAGCAGGGCTGCGGAAGAATGTTATTCAGCTGGTCGGGATCCGCGGTCTGCCGCTCGGGGGGCCTGCGCCGATGCCGAACATCCTGTCCCGGTTCCGGTTCAGCCAGGCGGGAGCGGCCCTGTCAGGCCTCCGCGGAGGATCTCGACGTATGCAGCAACTTCCTTATCTCGAATTTCTGTCTGCCTATTTCATTATGTGTTTGATGCCAAGCCGCGGTCTGTTGGATGGAGTCCGGGGATCTGAGCTCCGGCTTCCCCATGTAAGAAGCGCGTACGGGGTATGGCGTAAGATGGCAGGAGAGCCTTATACCTCGGATGAAGCCGGACGGAAGGATGAGTCCAGGCGCGCCCGTATCAAGGTATCCAGACGATATCCCGACACCATCAGCCGGAGCGGATGTGCCCAGGCGGCCGAGGAAATAACATCGAGCCCCTTTTCTTCAAGCCGGTACTTCGCTGGCGTCGATATAACGGCGTGCGAGGACGGGAGTCTTAGATTCTCCCGTGGAGGGCGGCGGCAAAGATCCGGAGACAAGGGAGTCGCGGTTTCCGGCCGGTTACCGTGCGCGCCCCGGAGAGGGAAAGCGCGGGGGAGGCAGCACGAGATGGGCTAGGCGCGGTCTAGGTCACGGGGCGGGCGTACCTAGGTTGGGGTTAGGCAGCCCCGCCCAGACATGACGTGGGTGCATGGAGCATGGAGCAGTGGGGATCTTCTAGAATCGGCCTGAGCATGGCTATCGACTATCGATAGCAGAGAGGGTGACGAAGAACAGCAAGAACAATGATGAACACGACATCTTCCTGCATCAACATCGCGGAAGAGAAGAGGGGAACGACGAGCCCATATTTAACTCTGCTGAACACTGACCCATTGGCACCTGACAGCGCTGCAGACGAGCTGGGGGGTGGTACCCCGCATTTTCAGGCCTGGAGAGCAGTAGCCTTTGCCGCTCATGTGCTGATCCACGTAAACGATGGGCATTACTACGCAGTCGCACACCTGTGCAACTTCAGGTTTCTATCGGCAGATCCTGCGCCCTGCACACGAGACACAAGCACAGAAACCAGTATGCCCACGCCGTGATACCACTACTCCTACGCGCCCTGGCAAGGCCCATCCGTGATCTGAACGCCCAGCAAACTCTCCTTCCGGCCACTCAGCGCTCGAGAGCACAGCTTGCCGGTGGGGCCGCCGTTCAGAGAAGCAGCGGCCATGGCTGAGCTCGAATCTACTCGAGCGTCCACGAACGTCCCGCCTGCTTGTCTTCTTCCCAATCCTAGGAACGCCTCATCCGATCCGGCCGCGAGAGCAGGAAGCTTTGTGAAGGAGCTGGCCTGCCCCTAAGGTTCCATCATGGCCGAGGAGAGCGTCCCTGACCTGGCAGCCGCGGCGGTCGGGATGAGTCGCCGGCTTGTCCTCTGAGGAAGCAGCTTCGATCTGCTGCGTCAGACCTCCGCCAGGCAAGTTCCCCGCACTCCGGAGCATCCATCCTGTTCTGAATGGCCGCTGCCTGGGGCTTCCGATCTCGCGTGCTCCTGCTCCTCCAGCCGGGTATAACCAGGCCCTCCCCTCCCTGCCCGCCTCTCCTCATCCCGTCTCATCCTGACGTCCCCTCACCTCGTCTGTTCTCCTCTCCGTCGGTTTCAGAGCTCTCTTCTCCTCATTCTCCTCATCTTCGTCCTGCTGTGTAGTTGATATATACTCTCCTGTCATCCCAGGCCATAGGTTATATACGACCTGTAACCGTCGTCCAGGAGAAAGACGGAACCATCTTTGCTGCCAGGCTGACGGAACAACCCGGGGTTGTCACTCCAGCCTGCCTTTGGTAGGTCTCTTCTCTCCTTATCCGTATCACGTGTCCCTGTATCGTCGACGGAGAGTGGATGGCCATCTATATAGGCTCCGGGTCGCCGGCAGTGATGATGTTTCAAAGAAGCAGTGGTAGCTAACGGTGCTGTACATCGGGAACAGAACGTCGTCTGAGCTTGTAATTCTCCTGCTCGGGACGTCTACCTTGCCATGGCCTCCACCGGTAAGACGGTCGCGTCCGCTCAGGACCCCACCACCTCCATTCTTCACCACCCTTACACGCGGGCTGCCCTGCCCTTCGTCAATGGTGGGCTTGCAGGCATGACGGCCACCGCTGTCGTCCAACCCATTGACATGATCAAGGTACGTTTGCAGCTGGCAGGCGAGGGTGTCCGTGAGGGAACTCGTCCGACAGCCCTTAGCGTCACCCGGGACATCGTCAAGGCCGGAAGGGTGCTCGACCTGTACACAGGCCTGTCGGCAGGCATTCTGCGTCAGGCCGTGTATACAACAGCTCGTCTGGGATTCTTCGACACATTCATGGGCTACCTCAACACGCGGGCGCAGGTCGCGGAGCGGAAGGTGACGTTCGGCGAGCGTGCAGCTGCCGGTCTGGCTGCTGGTGGAATTGCCGCTATGGTCGGTAACCCGGCCGATCTGTCACTCATTCGCATGCAGGCCGATGGTCTGAAGCCACCAGAGGCCCGCGCTAACTACCGTTCGGTCTTTGACGCACTTTTCCGGATCTCGAAGAACGAAGGCATCACTGCGTTGTGGGCTGGCGCCTTTCCGACCGTCGTCCGTGCCATGGCACTCAACCTCGGGCAGCTGGCATTCTTCTCCGAGTCCAAGTCGCAGCTGAAGGCTCGCACGAACCTGTCACCGCGTAGCCAGACCTTCGCGGCCTCTGCAATCGCTGGGTTCTTCGCTAGTTTCCTCTCCCTTCCATTCGACTTCATCAAGACGCGTCTGCAGAAGCAGCAGAGGGACCCCAAGACCGGTCAGCTCCCGTACAAGGGAGTGCTGGACTGCGCTCGAAAGGTCGCCAGGGACGAGGGTTTGTTGAGATTTTACCGCGGGTTCGGAACATACTATGTTCGGATCGCGCCGCATGCGTTAGTTTCCCCACCAGATCTGCTCTTTAATTAGTAGACGCTAACGCTTATTTGACAGCATGGTCACCCTTATCGTGGCCGACTACCTTAACTTCCTCACCAAATAAAGCATGGTAGATTCAGCTGACTTACGGTCCTTGAATGCTCCTGCAACTAATCACATTACAACCATCAAATCTCGAAGGCCTGCAACAGACGTATCGTTATTAGAACGCTGAGTTCCATTGCAACGAAGTGAGATACCTATTATGGTTGGATGCTTGCTGTCTGCGCCTTGCCATTTTGAGTTTATCGGATATCAGTCGATCTCTTTGCGGATTTCAAGATCAGTTTGATGTTGGAGGCCTGTCGAGCAGGCTTCCGGAGAAAGACAGCCTTCCGAAAGTTCGCAAGCAAGAACCCTGGATGGATCTGGGCGACCTTACTTTCGTGAAGCCACTGTTTTTGAGAACGTTTAAACGCCATTGCGGGTTTCATCATCAGGCGAATGTTTGATTTTCAACTGCTGGATTAGCCATGCTCAAGTGCAGCGCAGGACGAGGAGCCTTGATTTCTTTTCGTTGCTTCTATCGTTCTGCTTTGCTAGGCCACGAGTCAGGAGCAGCCGGACTCTCTTTATGCGTGCAATTGGCTCGCAGTTTTTTTCGTTGTCTTTTCTTGATCTTGTTCACTCATCGTTATGTACGGTACTGTATATCATAAGCGTCACGGTCAGGTTGGGAGGCCTTCCGTCGCTTACACGGGTACTAGTGGGTAATGCGAAGCTAGAAGAAATGAAACATTCTGATCAAGCCGTTTTGTCACTGTCAACGCGATCGATTTTGTATCCGAGTTGGATCCGAGACGGTAGCTAAGGAATCACAGCCGATACTTTGGGGAACGGAGGGATCGATGCCACTGTCGGTGACGTTCCTGGTATGGGTATCCATTTCTTTGATACAGCCTCAGTGCCTGACCTGCATGTCAGATTATCACATAAACAGAGAAAAAGCAAGTAGAATATTCTACGGCAGTATACATACATAAAGCTACCCATTTCACAGTAGGGATAACGTAGGACAGGACGAGATGAGACAAGCAGTATGCGCTCACTCATCTTCGTCCATATCATCGTCTCCGCCAGAAGCAACCTGTGTATCAGGAGCCGTACTCCGGTCCCGTTCCCTCTTGATCCGGACCCTCTCTTCCTGCTGCCGTTCCGGCTTAACAGGGACTCTGTCGACATCCATCGCGTCATCATCATTCTCATCTTCATCATCGTCGTCCGCGACGGTAAACCCACTCTGCCTCGACCCTTTCATCCGTCTCCTCCTCTCCGCATCCGCATCGGGATCAAACGCCTCCTCATCGTCCTCCCGCTGCCGCGCCGCCTCCGCGCGCTTCACCCGCCTCAGCAGCACCGGATCGCTCCGCAGATCGCCCAGCCGCAGCATCACTGAGCACACGGGACACTCGACCGCTCGGACGCGGTGCGGTCGGCCTGTGCTCCCCGGTCCGCCGGGGGCGGGAGCGGTCTGGGAGCTCCGGGCGATCATCGTCTCGATGGCTTCTCGCTCGAAGCTGTGGGGGCATTTGGTGCTCGTGACGGGGTCCCGGAAGGGTTGGAGGGTTAAGGGGCAGCGGAGGGAGATGCGTTCGCGGGCGATGGCGACGTCGTCGTCGTCGTCGTTTGCTGCTGGGGAGGCGGAGCGGTTGCGGTTGCGGGTGCGGCGCGCGGGGGGCGAGCCGGTTGCTCGAGAGGTGGATGGGGCATTGGCGGAGGCTGGGTCTTCGAGATGGGAGAACCAGGTTGAGGCGTGTGGGAGAGGGGGGATGTCGTCGCCTGGGTGCTGGGCGTCGTGGACCATGCGTTTGAAGCCGATGTAAGCGTTGTTGGTGGTGTATCTTTTGTGGTCTCATGTTAGCCATTGGATATTCTAACCCAGGGGATGTTGTTGTATATGGACATGAAAGTCAGGTCCTGTAAAAGAGAGTAAGTATACATACCTCTGCGTCAACGACATCCCCTCCCACTTCGCGTTCTGCTCCGCCAACTTATCCTCCAGCTTCTGGCTGGGCGGTTTCTCTCCTCTTCTCCGTCCCCCTTCCCCATCCTCATCGTCGTCCTCCTCTTCTTGCTCCTCATAATCCTGATCACTCCCATCTTCCTCATCTTCATCTTCACCCCGTCTCCGGGTCCTCCTTCTCCCTCCTCCTCCACTCCTCGTCCTCCTCCCCTGCTGCGTATTTGCCTCATCCGCCTCCCTCCCCAACTCCCCCACCACGCCCGTTAACGCATCCAGCTTCACCTCCGCATCGACAACCTGCCGCATCGTCTCCTCCAGCTTCCCTGTCACCTCATTCACGCGCTCCTCCATCCTTGCCAACTTCTGCTTCTCCTCCTCCTCATCATCCCCCTCATCATCTTCTCCTTCCCCATCCTCACCCTCCCCGCGACGCCGCTCCTGCTTCTGCTGTCTCCGTTCTTTCTGCCGCTCATACCGCACCCTCGCGTCCGTGAGCCGCTCGTTCGCCTCGCTCGCCGTCTCCGCGAGCTTCTCCGACGCATGCTGCAGGTGCGCTTTCAGGTGGCGGAGGGAGTGCGATTGGAGGAGGGCCGCGAGGGCGCGTTGGCCCGCGGGGTTAAGCGGTGCGGAGGGCGGTTCGTAGGTCGGGAGGGTGGTCAGGTCTTGGGCGGTTGAGCGGTTGGTGCGGTCGCGGTGTCGGTGGTGGTGTCGTGATGAGGAGGCGGTGGTTGCCATGGCTGTGTATGTACCTTATGTGTGGGTATATAGGAGAAGGGGATATGTATCTCGAGGATGTGCGGTGGTTCGAGGTAAATCGTGATGTCAGGTAGTGATGGGAAGTTGGTAGGTAGGTATCACGTTCCCAAAACCCGCATAATTTAAATGAAATTAATTAATCTTCCCAGAGAAAAAGCGCGCACTGCAAAGACCTCTCTCTTTGCCTCCAGGGGCATACGGAGGTTCCAAACCCGCAGGCCCTTTCTGTATTTTCTTGACGTCGATAACGCTGATAACCAAAAACTCGGGACGACGCGACGCGACTCGGACACCTGCGCTAGTCCTGTTTAGGATATACACTTTCTGCCAGGGCCAGGGCTGCAGTCCTGGCCTGCCAGTCCTTTTATTAAGATGTTTCTGTTCCATTGCTTTCGTAGGGAAATATAAAAATAATCCCTCAATCGATTACGGGTCGTTTTACCTAGGTATATAGGACTGATACAGTCAATGAAGCACGAAGCCGTCGTTGACCTATAATATACATCATGTCCCAGAATCCGTCTATTGCATCGTCTACTTGAATTAATCCGGCCCCAATTACAAATGCGATATTAGATTCAAAACCTGAGAACTGATTGTTACATGATGTGAGAATAGAATTCCAAGATCGGAAGGTTGACGACAGGCATCACCGTCGGATTGAAAGGCGTTATGCCAGACCCCGCAAGGTTTAGACTTTGTAGAAAACGAATGCATGGTAGAAGCCTGGAAAGGTAAAGAGTCAGACTTGAAAATCGTGGAGGACCGATAGAGATGACTTACTGGCTGCCTCGAGCTCCTCGTCAGAAACAAGCATCGGTCCGCCTCCTCGGGCTCGGACGCCCATGCGCTCGCTCAACGGACCGAGCTCGGGATCGTCTTTCTCCTCCTTCCAGATGTCCAGGAACGGCTTGCGATATTGAAGTTCCAAGTTGTAGTCCTCCGTCAACCTATAATTGACAATTCATTAGCATGTCTTCCCGGATGACCTAGAGAACCGGATACTCACGCTCGGAATGCTTCCCAAGGCACCACATATTCTGGGATCTCCTCCACAGCCTCTTCCATGAAATAGAAGTACTTCCAGCCGAATGCGGGCCTGAAAACTCCATCCTCGGGAGTCTCCCCAGGGAACTTCACGCGGTAGATGCTGTTCCCCCACTCCGGATTCTGCAAGTTCTCTTCGACTTCCCCGTCCTCTGGAGCTTCGACATCACCCCGCTTCAAAGCCTCCTCACGCTCTTTGCGCTTCTTATGGAATTCCACCACTTTGGCGCTGATCACGTCCGAGTTTGGACCGACGCCTATGAACCTCCCCCCTTTCTTCAGACATCCAGCAACATTGCGGAGCATTTGGCGGGCCTTTTCTTCGCTCTCAAAGGCGTAGTGCATCGAGAACATAGAAGTAACCACATCAAAACCACCGCCGCCCCATCGGGAAGCCATGAGCGACCCGCCGGGTCCGACGTTACCATCGATACCGACCTGCTGGATGATGCGGATGTCACCTATCCATTCGCCAAAGCAGTCCTTCGGATAGAATTCGGCATGGAAAAGAGGCCTCCGGCCACGTTGTCTGCCGCTTCTCATTCCGTTGTAACGGTCACGGGCTTGCTCGACGGAAATCTCGGCCGGGTCGAGCCCTACGTACAGATCGACAGGCTGGGGTGCCAGCTGCCACTTGCCCAGGTCTCCTCCTTTCCCACAGCCCAGATCCACTACCAAGAGCCGCTTGTCCTCGACGGGAGGAGGAGCTGCCCCATCGGCCCATTCTTTGGTTCCGGTTACCCTCGACAGGAACTCCTCGTCAGGCGAAAACTTCTGGATGACGGTGCTTTTGATCCAGTTGTTGAAACTCCGCAAGCCTTTAATTCTGGAGTCCGTCTTCCTCCACTCTCTGCCGCGTTCAGGCACTGCGTTGTAGTGCTGGCGAACAACATCAGAGACGCCACGGTCCCGTAGAGCTCTCTGTGCTTCTTCCTCTTGGGCACGCTCCCTCTCCTCCTGTCTGCGCCTCAAGGCCTCTCTGTTTGCTATCCCAATGCGGGCACCACCACCTGGTCTCTTCCGTTGACGTGCCTGTGCTTCCGGGGTAGGAGATCTAGGACGAGGCTGTGGAGAAGGAGATCGTCTCGGGACGGCACTTCGACGTCGGGACTCTGGAGAACGAAGCGTCGGCGAGGGAGATTCACGAGCTTCGGCGTGAGTTTGATCGCCAGCAACCTGGCGAGTCGGGCTTTCTCGTCGGGAGTATGCTGAGGGTGGTGTCCGGCCACGCTTCCTCAGCTTTTGATGACGTTCTTCCTGACGCTTGCGCTTCGGAATAGGTTGTTCTGAAGCTGGTTTCTGCTTGTCAGAAGGAGGCTCCTCCTCATCTAGCTTTCGCTTCTTTTCATTCGGGGATCCATCTTGTTTCCCGCTTTCCTCTGGGGGCTCGACGTGGCCGTTTTCCTGCGAGGCGGGCTCTGCACCTTCGCGCGGAGACTCCGCGCCTAGAGCTTCGGGCCGTTCCTTCGAATCATCGGACGCGGGAACTTCCCTCTCGTCAGCCGGGCTGGAGGACGTAGGTATTTGCATCATCGGCTTTTCCGCGCCCGTGGAGTGGAGTTTCGTTTCAGAGGAGGGTTCGACTGCGGACTGTCCAGACTGACCTGCCGTGGAGGGCGAGGGTGAGCGGGGATGGTGGTTGTCGTTTTGGACTGGGGACGCGAGCTCGGCCGGGGACGTAACGGTTGCTGGACGGTGGATTGAGCTTTCGTCTGGCCCTGTGCCACCCGTGATTGCCTCTTGAGTCGTCGAGTGGGGAGCAATCGTAGTCTGCAGATAGTAGTTAAGCTAGATCAGTAAGGGTGCCTTGTACGGATACCTTGGTGTAAAATCGGACGAAGCACTGATCACCCCCCGCTCAGCACGAGGAGAACGAATCACAGAGACACGGCCTGGCTTACCGATGAGTTCAAAGAACCGTCCGTCACGCCGCCGTGCCTTTGTGGACTATCTGGAGCGGTGACCTGCTCTCCGTTTGTGGCGTCACGTTGTTCTGCTCGGTGGCTCTCATCGTGTTCTGCCGAGCGGACCCGGTCCTGCTCGCCGGACACGGTGTAGATATCCCGGGCTGGATCGTACATGGTGACGGACGCACGCCGGGGCTCTTCTGGACGGCGGTCTGGCATGCTGGGCCATCGCAGACTCTTTTTCTAGCCTGTCGCCTCCAGAAGCCCTCAAGAAGCTCCCTGCCACTCTCGATCCGCGATCTGGCTCGTCGCGGCGCTGCCGGAGTCCTGAACTCCCTGTTTGGGTCTAGCGCGTCGCTATCGCGCTATCCCTGATCGGGAGAATTTGCGCCGGCCGTGTTTACGATCGACATGGAGAGCTGTCGAAGAATACCTAAATAATAATTTACCATGAATTAAACTAGGTACACAATTGACGCCGTATCATGCATATACATCACGAAATATCATCCATGCCCGTTTCCTCTGGCGCCTCGCTGCGAAACCGAAAGAACAATTACAGTAAACAGGTCCCCTCTAGTCATCCGAATTCTGATCGCAAGCCTATGGCCTGCTCATCCGTCGCTCGGGTGTCGTGGGCTCAGGCGTCTTGGACTTCTTCGGTGCTTTCACGTTCAGAACCTGCCTCATCCGCCGCAGCTTCGCCCACCATTCCTTGTCTCTGGCTTCATGAGTCTGCGAATCAATAGTGACTTGGTCAACGGAACGCGAGTCGAAATCTCTAGCATGGTCAGACGTTATCGACCTGACATGTCTGCGATGTTTGGTTTTGATCGTGTGAGCAAGCGTCTGCCAGCCGTTGTGGAGGTCCTCGGCCCTCTCTGTCTTCTTTCCACTACCGCTCTGCGTTGTCGAGTTCACCCAGGGGCAGTAGTCCATATGCTCATTCACAACGTCAAGTTTGTTGTAGACTGTGATGTCTCCGTTCTCCTTCGGCTTGTACATCCATAGACCCAGCCGTCGGAAACAAGCCCCGCACCCTGCTAGGCCAGCTGTACCGTCTGACACTGTGTCCCACCCAAAAAACGCCAGCATGAAGGCGGCCCTGTCAATATCCTGTTTGGCATTTTCGGGAGCTGGAGTATTCCGACCATTCTCTTGACTTTCTGGGCGAGTCTCCGACTCGGAAACGTCCACACTTCCCTCTTCGGGTTGGAAAAATTGCGGTGGCAGCATCTTTATGATTGCTTCCACGTCGAAATCTTCGGGGGTTTCGATGGTGTCGCTTGAAGGCAGCTTCGATTCCATCTTTGAAAGATTGAAATAGCGTTTCCGAAGCGCACTTATTGCGATTTCCGGGTTTGTCAATGCCAACCGATGGATAGTAGCTGTCGAACATGTTAGTCACTGTAATTACTCGATATACTAATGAACGTACCATCGCAACCCTTGTTCCGCCACGGACAGTGCTCGCTATGCCCTTCAGCCAAAAGTCGACTGTACTCTTCGACAAGCTTCGCGACTGGGCACATGTTAGAATCATATAGTATCAATCAAGGCCATTCCCAAAAGAACATACGGACTTGCTTCCTCTCCTCCACTTTCTCAGCGTCATAACCGTCAAATTCGTCTATCTCATCTGGAAGCTTCACAACGACAGAACTGCCGCACCCCCCAACGCAAGTAACCCTCATAATATCCGTACATGACCACCCACGCTTTGCCCATTCAACCTCATTTATAGCTGCCGGCTTCGGTGACCATCTGTCGACCCTGCGGAATGTCTCGAGTCGTTCAAGGAATCGTTCACGGTCCCATGGGACAAAGTTGGGGCGGGAGGTAGAGGGAGTCGGCGACTGTCTGGAGACATTTGCAGCTGAAGGTCTGACGACTAAAGGATCGTAATCAGCACCGCTACCGCCCACGCGGACCTTCTTGATGGAAGGGGCGAGGCGCTCCGATGCTGTAGTGGCGAGGGCACTGGAGCTCTTGGGACGTTCATCGCCACTCAAAGGTTTCGACAAAGAATCGAGGACTCTATTGAATTTGCGCTTTTTTGTTTCGATGGCATAAGACATCTTCACCCCGAAGTGCGACCACTTTCGTGGTGTGGAGTTGTTTGGGTCTGGGCTGCTATGCGGTTGCTAGAGCTCCCGGCATGACAACGGTCGATCGCCCGCTAACCAAATAGGGCTTGGCTCTGGAACCTTCAAGGGACGGAGCTCCGCGGCCGTGCTCGGCGATCATCAACGACTCGACTCTGCAGACCTCACATTTGATGCAAATGCTGACTTATAAAATGTCTCTGTCGGCGTTCTAGGAGTCGTCAGAAGTTATTACCATCGCTACTGTTCTTGAAGCTGATTTTCTTTGTCGAGATCCGCCAGCGACAGCGATATTTATTCTTTTTCTCAGCACTGATATATAACATTATTCTTTCTTCTACTTTTTTCTTTACATAATCTCTAATGAGGATCATTGATGTACTTGTGTGGACATTGCGCAATAACTGCACCCCTCCGTCCTTTTTCCGCAGCTTTTTAAACTATAAATGCCGCTTCAACAATGAAACGCAATTCCAAAATGGAACCCCAGTACCAAAGGGCCAGATCTAGGAAGCACTCTGTTCACCCATTAAGTGCATTGAACAACTTACCAAGGACAAAAAGTGGCTTCTCATCGAAGCCAAATGAACTAACGGAATGTCACGACTCACAACCCTTTTGTGACATTCCTGTGGATGAAAATATTATCTCTAGAGATACGCTCGATAAGCTCCGGTCTGTCAGATACCGTGAAGCTGGACGTACGCACCATGGCCAGGGTCCTCAGACTTCATCAGAATCGCATGGCTTTGCAAATGATGAGAGGGATTTCACCCACTATGAGATACAAGATTTTTGTGAAGACAATGCATCTTCTTTTAGTCATTATGAGGATGACAATAATATTTGCATACCCGACCAGTCTCAAATGACAGAAGACCTTCAGTATGATGAGATCGCGGACAATGAACAGAATTCCGCTTCGCCCGGACATGTCTCGAATGCATATGCACCAAATTCTAACCCATCTGATAACACTCTCTATGGTCGTTCAGGGTTTCAAGTCTTTGAAGATGATCAGGTATACTGCGAACAGAACCTCCGATATCAGCAGCGTGATAAGCCAGATGGAACCTGTCGCGGAGACGGTTCTCCCTATGGAATTGCTGAGGAAGAACTTTCACCCTCCATGGCTGAACACAGCGCAGCAGAATTTAGAACGGATCGAAGTGAAGAGTATGACGAAGAGATTGAAGACGCTGACTTGCTTGCCGTGATTGACGCCCAGGTTGATACCGATCAGGACTATATTGATGGCACTGATAGAGGGAATGTCGTCATATCGCCATTTAACCACGAGGATCGGGAAGCATTTACAGCGTGCGATTCAATCTACGACAGTATATCACAATTGCCAGAGCCTTGCATTGACGAACCAGATGACGAGTTTCCCGCAGATCCGGAGCTTTTTGAGGTTAGTCCAGCTTCGACATATTCACCCAGCCTCCAGGATACAACAGGAGACGTCCAAGATTATTTCCAGTATGGCGAGCCATTAGAGAAGCGAGTGATTAAGAACGTCTCTTTTGTCGAGACATCTAACAGGTTATTGACAACAAAGTATGATAATCGCTTCGAGTCCAGTACTGATTGCCAAGATGTTCCATCTGCACCTGAGAGCGAAGCAAGTTTGCGGGCTGAGACATATACCCCTGAAAAAGTGCATTGCTTGGAGGCGCAGACAGCAGTTCTGTCGAGTGCTTCGCAGCGTGGAATAGCTACGTTTGATTGTCCCGAGCAAAGCTCAGCTGAAACAAACTGGGTCACGGAGGGCAGCGCTGAGGCGTTCTCACTCCCACATTATAGAAGGCCTCAAATATCTTCACAGTCAACTAGTCAACAAAGCCCGAGAGAGGTGGAAGGAGAGATCGCACCTCCGGATTATCCAATTGGCAACCTTGGACCATATCAGCAGCCATTCTTGCGTTCAAAGTTCCCGGCACCTGTCCCAGACCGCTCCCCAATTCAAGGCCTTACTTCATCTCATACCCTGTTGCGCACCTGCTTTCGTGTTGGCGAGGCTCTCAGACTCCATTCTGCAGCACGGGCTTGGGCTCCTCAGTCACCTCGGACTTCCACGGGCGATATAGTGGGAAACACGCCACCCGCTCACTTCACTATAAAAGCGGAGATACCTGCTTCCACGACAATACTCATAGAGCTTTACGCCTACGTGACCAGATCCTACCGATCCGGACATCGCCAATTTTTTACATTCGCAGATCTCTTCTTTCCCTTTCGACCGCCATATTTGTCAGGTGTGTGGGAGTGCTGGGTAACAGATCCCTTTTGCGACAGCGACGGTAAAGAATTTCTCGGGATTGGAGGGAGGGAATGGAAACGTACTGGTAAAATGGTCACGAATGGGGCGACTTCCAATACGGAGTGCATCCAGAGCAACGGAAAAACCAACAGAAAAGACCCTGCAGGCAGGTTGTGCAGAGTTATCGGGACATTACCTTCCGGTGATCACAGCTCACCTGCGAAGGCTACCGAATGGGGATCTGGCTCGAATTATGTAATGTTGACAGTCCATAGTATCTGGCGCGCAGCATGGGAGGATATTGAATATGTGAGAGGAATCGTACAGGCTTAGGTCGAAAACAAAGGGCAAGTCCGGTACCTGGGATAGCAATCCTTGATGCGATTACATGCCAAGTCTGAAAATAATCGCATCATACTGAATAAACTTACTTACACAGCAAATACATCGTTAAGCGGCAGAAATAGGTGCTATCTTATGTCAGATTTTATATAATTATGGCATGGTTTGCTGATCCTGTTGCGATATAATAATGGAAGTGTCGAAGGAGGGTCCAGGGTATAAATGAGCCGCAGCTAGATTTATGTTTCTGAGGAACTTTCTGACTGGACAAGGTGCATGCTAATGCTCTTTTAATCCGAATCAAAATTACCCATGTACCTAAGTATTATAGAATACATGATAAGGGTGTAGCCCGTGTCGAAAGATAAAAGGGATGTGATGTTTTATCTGTCGGCAATATTTAGACAGGACTATTTACAAAATAAACGAGTGGAACACACAGATAGTGCAAGTGGCAGTTGGCCTTCTGGAAAAGCTGTCCTGAGTAAATCATACTGATGCTGGAAGGAATGTGCTGTTTTCAAGTAGGAAATCATGGATCTGAGGTCATCCATATATATAGATCTCGGAGGTCGGCCACCATATTTCACCGGGCCGCCATGCCGCAAATCTCCACGCGTTCATTGGCCCGTGTCAATCGGACCCTTGTATCCTCCGAGCGCCGAAGGAAAAGCCTCCAACGGCCGTTGTAATTTATATCCATCTGAAAGTCCCCTCCATCGTGTGGAATTGCCAATTGCCTGGGGTATCAGGGAAGTCGGGAGGTTCCCTGCCATTGCCGCAATGGCTTCTTTCGGGACTTCAGCTCCTATATTCAGGAGCTTTGCCCCCCGCCTTTCGAAAGACTTCTTCACCTGCCGGCAGTGTTTGCAGAACCGCAGCTTTGCGACCAGTCCTTTCCAGAAGCGCACTACATCCCTGCCATTTGTGAGGAACAACAGCCGCATAAATGCATTTATCCCCAGTCTGAAGAAGAAAAATGGCATCGTTGCGAACATAAAATCATTGTCGACGGCCGCTGCGTCTGCGGAGCAAGGAGCTGGAAAGGCCAAATCTAGCTTCCCTGAGGTTAGCAATAAGGCTGTCGCATACTGGCTGCTGGGCAGTGCTGCTAGCGTCTTTGGTATTGTTATCTTCGGCGGGTTGACGAGACTAACGGAATCTGGGTATGTCCGTTATGCTCCATCGACCACCCGACGACCAGGGCTGACAGATCGCACAGACTTAGTATTACGGAATGGCGACCTGTCACCGGATCCCTACCTCCCATGAGCGATGAGGACTGGGAGTCGGAGTTTGCCAAGTACCGCGCGTCTCCGGAATTCCAGCTGTTGAACCCCCACATGAACCTCTCCGAATTCAAGTCTATATACTACATGGAATGGATCCACCGTCTCTGGGGCAGATTCGTTGGTCTGTCGTTCGTGATCCCGGCTGTCTACTTTGTCGCAAAGAAGAAGGTGTCGAAGCCGATGGCCTGGCGGCTGGGAGGCATTGCGGGCTTGATCGGTTTCCAGGGTTTCATCGGATGGTGGATGGTGAAGTCGGGTCTGAAAGATGACCTCTTCGCTCCCGGTAGTCATCCGAGAGTCAGCCAGTACCGCTTGACAGCTCACCTGGCGGCGGCCTTCACTTGCTATGTTGCGATGCTTTGGAACGGTTTGGCGATCCTGAGATCTCACCGTCTTCTCAAGGACCCCGAGGCTGGAATCAAGCTCCTGGACTCTCTGCGGGACCCGAAGCTCAAGATCTTCCGCAGGTCTGTCGCGGGTTTGGCTCTCTTGGTTTTCACTACGGCTATGTCTGGCGCTCTTGTTGCCGGTCTCGATGCGGGTCTCATCTACAACGAGTTCCCCTGGATGGGCACTGGTCTCACTCCCCCGAAATCGGAATTGTTCGACGAACGCTACTCCCGTCTCTCTGACAGGTCCGACCTCTGGTGGAGGAACATGCTCGAGAACCCGTCCCTTGTCCAGCTCGACCACCGTATCCTGGCCATGACCACCTTCTCTAGCGTCATGGCCCTCTGGGCCTACACCCGTGGGTCGCCCACGATGAGACGTCTCCTCCCCGCTGCCGCCAGGAAAGGAGTTCACGGAGTTGTCGCTTTTACGTTCTGCCAGGTGGCACTTGGTATCTCGACCCTGCTTTATCTCGTCCCGACCCATCTCGCCTCCACCCACCAAGCGGGCAGCCTGTTTCTTTTGACCTGGGTGCTCGTCCTTGGCAGCCGGATATGGCACCCATCGAGGACATACAAGCTGCTGCAGATGGCGGCCAAGGCTCAAAACCAGCAGCTGTCAAGATCAGCGGCGAATGCGGCCAGCAAGCTGTAAAAGCTATCGGCCACTTGTATTATTACAACACTGACATATTGGTATCGGAGACCTTTTGTCAGACATGATATCATTATCCTTTTTTTATGTATTGTACAAATCTCCGCTTCATGCTATGTCATTGATAACCATTTGTGACTGGCTTAAGAAGAAGATCTATGTTCAAGTCCTATGCCGCGCATTTACGAATCAAAGACCTTGCGTGTCGGTAGCCTACTATTCTTATACCATCATCGACTCTGTTATTTCTCCTCTTCCATTCCTACAAGCCCCCGTTATTTGCAGATGATTCGAACGGAGGACTACAATCGTGTCAGCCTTGATCGGATCGGAGCCCATAAGCCCAAGTGTTGGGAATTTTCCCTATGTAAAATGTATTCTCGCATTTCCTGACTTCCGGACATAATACATGAATTGTGAAGAAAAAAGAAAAGGAAGCAAACTGATAATTGTCCTAATGGGAAAGAAATCTGGGAAAGGCGGGTGGAGGAAGCTGCACAGAAAGAGAGGCTAGTCGCTGGTAGGTTGAAGCCAACTCATGAGCTGACAATCTCCCGACAATGCGTATATCTACACATGGAAACAAAAGTTTTGGAAACGGAGGGCCAAGAGACTTGGATGAGAACCTTCGAGCAAACCAATGAGCAAGTCCTGACCCTAAATTGGATTGATTGAAAACTGATACCAACAGTCCTGCCAATGCTAAGGAAGAAGAACCATCTGGGCTGGATATTCTTGCAGATTATCACGGCATGACAAGGTCAGGTTGTGAAACGTGGCCGCAGAGCCCTCGTACTGGGTCCAGCCTCATCTCCATCTCCATCATCGCGCTGTCTCTTATGTCCGTGGTTCTTCGCAGGGTCAGCATGACCGGCACCTGCGCTCTTGCGAGAGAATAATTGAGCTTTGGTGCCCTGGCCGGTGGCCTTCTGACTCTTGTGTTCCAACGGTGAGGTAAATTCGCTACGCTCTTTCGCAGTTGACAGAGTCGCAGGTGTTGCAGGAGTGGATGGTTCCAAGTTGCTCCGGAGAGTGTCATTGTCCGTCGACAAGAAAAGCGGAGAACGATTTTGCTTTTGCGCGTTTATCCTCTCCTCCTCGAGAAGTTCCTGGTAGGCTTCATTCGCAGCCTGCAGCAGGTAGAACCACCGACGCTCACCCTCCGACTCGGGTACCTCGAGCTGATGTGATTGCCCCAGGCGGTATTTGGGCGTCGCGGGCGCCGCAGGAGCAGGAGTAGTAGTAGTAGTAGTAGTAGCTTGGTATGTATCTCCAGCACTCTCGCCACTGTTTTCCACCATGGATAATGTCGAATCGTCATTTTTGTCTTCATTCTCCTGCTCTTCTTCGATATCTGACAGCAGCTCGACATAGTTGCGCTTCTGGCGCGGCCTCAACTCTCTCCGTCCCATGTTCCTGAGAGGACTTGATGTACCAGGACTCTCTGCAGTGCCTTGATATTCATAGTCGTCATCTCTACTGAGATTGATAACACCACTGCTGCTAGTCTTCCTCTGTCTCTGCTTCGTGCGCGTTGTGTGATCCTTCACACCGGCAGCGTCTGCCATCACCACATCCTCACATGTGTCTTTGTCTTTGGCTTTACCCTTGCCCTTGTCTCCCTTCTTGCTCTTCTCAGGCGTCTTCAAAGGGCTGTGTGGCGGCTCAGGGTTGAAAATTTCACCCGTGAACGGCCTCCGAGTACCATGGCTGCCATCCCCTCCACGCGCATGCCAGCAGGGAGTGCAGATCTGCCATCCGCAGTCCTTGCAGCGGCGGAGGACAGCCTTGTTGTGATTGTTGCAGATATCACATTTGGCCGTGTGGATCTTGACCTCGACGAAGACGGTATGGCGTGTTGGTCGAGACTGAGACTGAGACTGCTGTTGTCGACAAGCAGCAGCAGCAGTACTGGGAGCAGGAGTACTAGTACCAGCAGCACTACTAGCCCTGTTACTCTCGGTGCGTATCGGTGCCCTGTGTGCCGCTACGAAGGCCAACGTATCCATTCGTTGGAATCCCAAGCCCGTGGAACGGGGCGGTGAGCTGTGAGGTGGAGAATCCTGGCTCGATAGGCTCGCCTTTGGTGAGGAGTTGACGATCCTGTATGACGATGAAGCTCGAGATCGTGGTCCAGGAGCTCTGCCTCGTGAAGAAGAAGCACCTCTGCCCCGCTGGGGAGAGCCACTGCTGCTGTTGGCACTTGGTGAACGCTGGTCTTGTGGTAAGCGTGTTGGTGGGCTCTGGGAGCCATGCTCACCAGAGATGTTCAGGAGGTTTCCAAGACGCGGGGAGTATCTCACTGGATAGTTGCATGAAGGAGGAGCCATCTTCAGCGCTTTGCAGACAACTATATTAATATGTTGTCTGCCTTCATGAACTGTTTTTAATGAAGCAAATGTCACAAGGGGGTTGCTGAAGACAAACAACAGAGAGATGTTACTGTCTGGTCTCACTTTCAAGCAAGACAAGATAGACAATATGGGATAGATGGGAACAAGCCAGAAAAGAAGACAGACCAACAGAGAGCACCTTAACACATCCTCTAGTGTCTTATTATTTGCAGTGTTGACCTTACTTGCACAGAAAGAGACAGAGACAGATGCTAAAGAAGAAAGAAACACAACAGGATCACCACTAGAAAGACATCTTATACCCCATCCTTTCACTCTGTACATGGCTAAGTCAAGTCAGAGTCTGCTCGTCTACTCCACTTTACTGCACTAATTGACGGCAATTCCCATACATCCCCTCACCTAAAATGAAGGAATCAATCTGACTTCTATCTAGTCAGTCAGTGATGGTTCAAACCAACTTTCACTGGAGTTTGCCTGTCGTGGTCACCCTCCCTAGAGGGAGGTGTATATCTCCTGCAGAACTTTGCACTAAGAATACATTGACAGAATGAACTCAGTTCGTAGGGGAGAAGAAATGTGAGGCATTAGGGCTGAGAATAGGACTGGAAGGGTTTTTTCTGTCAGTTCAGGTAGGCAAATTGTATATGTATGTGGATGTGTATGTTTTTTTTTCTTTTTTTCTTTTGGTGGGAATACCATACTACTACTATCCTGTTATTCTGTTATTCTACATGTATACCTGACTGGAGGGGTTGTTCCGTATATTCAGAGAAGTGAGTGTTTTATGCTCTCTCTCTCAACCTGTGATTTACAAAGGATGCAAATACAAGAGAAGGGTACAAGAGTAAGTAAGTAGTACTCCTATCTACCTAGCTAGATAGATAGAAAGAAAGAAAGAAAGAAAGAAAGAAACCTCCAAATTCCATATTCTCAACTAACTTCCAAGGGCTTCTCTAGATATTTATTATCATCTCTCGTGAGTGTCGATATCGCCCATACGCTGTCATAACAGTGCTGGTTTCGATCCATTATGGAAATCAAACAAGTCCAGACCCAGCTGGAGGAAACGATCGAGTTATACACTACAGAAGAGCGTAACTTTTCTTTTACTTGATCTGGAACGAGGAGACCTCGAGCGAGCATGCACACAATCCATTGTTACAGTGCAGTGGTTTATGCCTACAACATTTGTCATGTTTCTTTTATATCCCATGTTTATTGTCTTACTTTTTACTTTTCCGGTATTTATGTATATCGAAACGTCCCGAATCTGCAAAATAAAGCAAAGAAAAGAAAACAATGGAATACGTAGCAAAAGCCTAACGTTAGATAAAGACCAATCCTGATATCTATTTACTACCTACACCTAGAGAACAATGGTCCACAGATTCATCCCCCCCGTATATTGGAAACCGGAACCGGCTTTCTTTCGACCATGCATGCTTCTCGAAACCCAACCAAAAGCCCATAAATACTTAGATAGGTACATGCACCGTCATTTGTCATCGACATGAGCATCAGCGTCGTAGATCAGATTTCATTGATTTATTTGTGGGCTAGATAAATTTGTCAGTCACAACTCCCATAGAAGAAAGTAGAGTTAAGTAGACAAGGGGCTACTCACGAATTCCCTCCTCCGGCTTGGGCTCAATACCCACGACCTCCGCCGCAGTCGGCTTCTGCTCCTTCTCGGTGGCCGTCTTGTCCTCCTTCATGAACGGGAATGCCAGCACTTCCTTGATGCTGTAGTTGTCCGTCAAGAACATGACCAGACGGTCGATACCCATACCCCATCCACCGGTCGGCGGCAGACCGTACTCGAGAGACGTGCAGAAGTTCTCGTCGATGAGCTGGGCCTCATCGTCACCCTGGGCCTTCTGGCGGGCCTGCTCCTCGAAGCGGAGACGCTGGTCGAAGGGGTCGTTCAGCTCGGTGTACGCGTTGACGATCTCCTTCTTGCAGACGAAGGCTTCGAAACGCTCGCAGAGACCGGGGTTCTTGCGGTGGTACTTGGCCAGCGGAGACATCATCTGCGGGTGGCCAGTGATGAAGGTCGGGTTGATGCAGGTCTCCTCGATGAATTCGCCGACGAGCTTGTCAAGCATGCGGGCGTTGGTGACCGGCGGCGGGCACTCGACGCCAGTCTTGGCCAGAACACGCTTGAGGAATTCATGGGTCTCCTGTGTGTGGAGCTGGTCACCTGGAGGGAACTTCTCGCCAGTGGCCTCCTCGAGGGCCGGGATCATCTCGACCCGGCGCCACGGCGCCTTCCAGTTGACGGTGTAGGTCTCACCGGACTGGGTGTGGAAGGTGGTCTCGTAGCCGCCCGTGATGTGCTTGACCAGGCCCGAGATGAGCTCCTCGGTCAGGTTCATAACGTCGTAGACGTCCGCGTAGGCCCAGTAGAACTCGCAGGTGGTGAACTCCGGGTTGTGAGTGAGGTCGATACCCTCGTTGCGGAACTGGCGACCCAGCTCGTACACACGCTCCAGACCGCCGACGATGAGCATCTTGAGGTACAGCTCGGGGGCGACACGCATGTACAGATCCATGTCGAGCTCGTTGTGGTGGGTGATGAAGGGCTTGGCCGTCGCGCCACCGGGGATGGCGTTCATCATGGGCGTCTCAACCTCGATGAAATCACGGCTGTCGAAGAAGCGGCGGATGTAGCTGACGATCTTGGCCCGGGTGACGAAGACGTTGCGCGACTTGTCGTTCATGATCAGGTCCAGGTAACGCTGGCGGAAGCGCTGCTCCTGGTCGCGCAGACCGTAGTGCTCCGATGGGATGGCGTGCAGGCATGGCGCCAGCAGAACGACCTCGCGGGCGAAGATGGAGAGCTCTCCGTCAGCTCTGTTCTTGGGGTTGCTGCGGCCTGGGAAACCGACGATACCGACGACATCTCCTCTCCGCAGGTGCTCGTGCTGGGCCTCGAAGGGCACGTCGCCCGTGGCATTCTGGGCCTGGCAGACAACCTGGACCTTGACTCCCTCCGCGCGGATGTCGTAGAATATCAATTTCGGGCCCGAAGCGCGCTTGGTGTATATACGTCCGGCGATACGCACGGTCACGTCGGGCTTCTGCTCGCCCTTGGCGAGACCCTCGTAGTCCTTCAGGTATTGCCGGAGGTCATCGGTGACCTGGAACTTGTGAGGGTAGGGGTCGGGGTTCTTGGTCTCGCGCAGCTTGTTGATACGAGTGCTGCGGATCTCAAAGTATTGCTATAGTCGCAGGAGATCAGTATCAGCCTTCGTGCAGTCAAACAGCGACGAGCGCAACGTCAAGGTGAAAACTCACGTTAGGAGTCAAGTTGCTCTCCTCCTCCTCCGCGGAAACCTTCTTCTCAGGCTTGGGAGGGGCAGCAGCCTCCTTCTCCTTCTTCTTGGCCTCCTTCTCTCTCAGCTTCTGACGTCTCTTGAATTCGCTCTTGGAGACCTTCTCGCCGGTGACCTCGTCCAGAACGAGGTTAGCCATGGAGGCCTCAGCCTCCTTAACTCCTGAATCCGCCATGGTGAATGTAGCCTTGTCCTGGAAAATTACAGTTAAAGGCAGACGAAGGAAAAAGGTGGCGGAGAGGGGTATGCGAGGCGGGGAGTAGGTTGTTTGAAGTTTTTGGCCGTGAGTCAGGTCGGCCTATGAGAGTGGCGGGAGGAAAAGCCTGGGGCGGCGCATTCCGTTCCCGGCAGAGACGACAAACACAATTCGGGATTCCATCCTACGATATTCATCCTGCGGATCTCTCTGCGCTCAAATTACATCGTCTATGCCTAGTTCCACTGGAAAATAGTATGATATTCCTCTCGCATCTGATGTTGTGCTCTGCATTAGGGCTTAGGGCATAGGGTAGCGAATGAGGGGCTGCCCCGCCTTGTCTTTTGGCCTCGCCAAGACCGAGTCCTCCGCATGCTTTCACCGTGTTAGACGTCAACATTCCCTTCTCCGACTGTTCGGATTCCCTTTGACGGTGAGATAGTACATTAAGGGACGACAATGGGCACCTCCTTCCAAGACTTAAAGAGACAATAAGACAACACAGAAGGTACTAGGATGACGGCAGCAAAACGCCGGCCATAGCCACCTACCAACATCCCCTCACATAGCGTCATTTTCCAACACGAGAAATCGTTCCAATGAGTCTTTCCACAAGAAAGTCCTATGTATTCAAGACGGAAAGCCGAAGTCAGTCAAAGCACACAAGGTTCACCGAATGCTCGTCTCAAGGTGAATCTCAAGCGACAGCAAATGGGGGTTTGGTATCGCCTATATCCGAGTCCTCCTTCTTGGCCGAGGACTGCAGCCATTCTTGTGCCTTTGTCAATTTCTGTCTCTCCTTAACGAGGTATTGGCGGCGTCGCTGGCGTTCCGGATCCTCTGCCATGAGTTCCATGCAGCGCTCCAATGCTTGAAGAGCCCCTGTGTCAGTAATAAAAGAATTCCCATGTGTTAGGATGCTGTAGACTGTACCGTTATTCTTGAAAATACCCAACTCCTGTTCGATGATCTGAATAAGTTCATCGCGGCACTTCGTGAACAACTTTGTATGGACGCTCTGGCAGATGGAATCGACAAAACGGGAGCTGGCAACTTCGTAGTAGCCTCTCACAGTCTAGTGACCGTCAGTTAAACTCATGAAGCTGGCGATAAAAGGTAGTCAGCATCACTTACGGACATCATCCTGAGCTCTTGTACAAACTTGTCGGGACCCAGTTGTGCCTCGGTGATTTTCTCGAGTTCTGTTTTCCTCTTCGGATCACCCTGCGGAAACTTTCCTTGAAGGTCCAGGTAACGTTGAGCCCTTGCATTGTTGCGACGGTTACTGAGGAACTCAAGTGCCTCCTTCCGTGCTAGTTCCAAAGACAGTGTTGCCATCGTGAAAGGCTTGTTTCGTTCAATGCTATAGATCTCGAAGGCATAGCGGTGATGTTCCCTCTTGAGTGTTTCAAGGTAGTTCTCAATTATCCGCTTAAGCTCCCTGTAAAGGCCGGTCTGATAGTATTGAGAAAAGATGTATTGCAGTTGCTCCATCAGCATATCCTTTACGAGTTTGTGGCTGACGGCCAAGAAAACACTCATCGGTTTGTCCCAATGCTGGACGCTGATCTGGTTCATGATCTCGATTGCTTTGGGATCCGTCTGATCGGGAAGTCCAGCGCGGTATGAGTCCTCGTTTATGTCTCTGATTTCTTCCCATGTGAAGACTTTGGCAGGCTCTGAGAGTAACTATTAGTATCCAATCCCCCAGTCTGAAAGCGTGCCCACATACCGCTGAAGTGCACAAAATGCGTCGTGGCATATTGAGTCCGTCTTGTGACTTGCTGCTTTACCTTAACGTCAGGTGAGCCATTGTCACACCGCGTCTTACGCTTCATCGAATATCGGATAGATGTCATCTCGCAGTCAGAATCTCCGCCGTTGGGCTGACCAAGTTGAAGCGTAATAGAATCTGAATCAGCCAACAGTTTGACGTTTGGACGTGTGTAGGCTAGAGACAGCTTAAAGTCGACTGCAATACGGCCCCAGATCTTTTGCAGTGGATACTTTGAGGAACCTCCGTCGACGTGCGCCCGGATTTGATCCTTGAACATGTTGAGCTTGCCGCACAGAATATATGGAATATTCGCCGATGGAGGATCAGGTAGGTTTTGAAGTTCAGCATCAATCCGCTCGGCTTTCTCGTCGATCTGCTGGATAACTTGAGGAAGACAGCCCTGAATCTGATCGAGAAGGAGACCTGACAGAGCCGTCTGAAGCTTTCTGGTCCCAAATCTCTCCTGAAACTCCGCGAACACCGTGCACCAGGGGTGCGAAGCAAAAAACTGGGTCTCCTCTTCACGGGCCTGAGAGTGTTCGATTAAAGGCTCTGGGTTGTTCATAACAACATAGTAGCCATGGCCGAGTGAGAACTTGTTCCCTTCGAGGATATCGGTCCACTGATCGTAGGACTCGCCGACCTGCACACGATCAGGCTTGGTCAAGACCCCAAGCGTCCTGGACTTTGCACCTGGTACGTCTCTTACAATCCGTGCAGCGCTCGAGTTTGTCGCATCATCCGTCATAGGCAAGGTGAGAAGAACGATACAATTCTCCTGCGAAATGTATTCCTTGACAAGATTCTCAACAAGCGTGACAAGGTACCGCTCATCATCGAACTCTGCTTGGCTGATCACCCCAGGCAGATCGTAAAAGGATAAATTCGGGAAGTTTGGCGCCGATATATCCAGACGAACTACGTTTGGAGAGAACTTGACCTGGTAGTAATTCGCGTCGGCCTGTAAAGCTTGACCGGGGATATAGTCTGTAGACGGTCGTCCAGGATTGAGGATGGCAAGCTGAGCCGATTTCAAAGCTTCTGGGACTTGCGCCTTGTCGTTCAACACAGCAAACAGCTCCTCTTCCTCATCTTGTTCGATCCAAGGGCCGAGTGGCTGCGACTTTTTCGGTAGTTTTGTGATTTTCCGCGACCCATCGTACATATACTTCCTAGAGAGAAGAATGCGACAAGTCCACGGCTTTGTCAGTTCGCTTTCAGACAGGTTGATCTCCATAGGGCAACGCGTGCAGGTGCCAGAGCTTCTCGGGACCTTAATTTCACTCATGCCTTCGATGAGCGAACTCTTACCGGTACTCTGGTCTCCAACAACACAGATCTTTGGGAGGGCGATCTTGCTGTCCTCAATACCGAGGTGGCGCAGATCCTGGATCTTTCTCACCAGCGTCTTCATATCATGAGATATGAGATTAATGGAATCGGTGGGAGCCATAAGATCGTGTTCAGACTCCCTGGAGATTGTCCCCCTGAGCTGCTGGCCGGCAGGGCTGACGTTGGAACTGGAGTCCTGCATCGTAGCTAAGGAATAAATAAGCCATCTGGAATGAACCGACTATGAGAGAAACCGTCACCCACTTGGAGTTGAGAGGCTCCCCTTTTCAGAGGAGAACTTAATATCTGGAGTCGGTGACTTCTGCGGTTGGAGCATGATTGAGAACATCCCCAGATTGGTGGCTAGAAAAGCAGAGAGATAGGGGACAGGTTTAAATATTGATGGGGCTCAGAGGAAGATACTGTAGGGTGAAAGAACAAGTTGGCCGGTCAACTTGACTAACACAATGGACTCCGGGACAAGCAATGAGATGGGATGAAGAAGACTGGGAGTGTTTCCACACAAGGATGGACACAAAGGAGTCTTTTAAAGGAAAGAAAGGAGCTGAGAATAGGTGAAGTAAGTGATGAAAGAATACAAGAGTGTTGAGCTGACCAGGAATGGGATCAGGCCCGTCCAGGCAACTGGACGAAAGAAAGCAGAGGAATGAGTGAAGAAAGGAAAGGGGTTCTGCTGTGTTATTTATACAGCAAACTCAGGAGTGTGAAGCCCGCCGCTGTAATTGTTGGTGGGAGGCCTCTGGATATCATTGCGAAGTAAATCCAACCGCGCGTAGGCAAGCACAGCAAACAAGGTGAGAGGTATACAACACTCTGTCTACAGTCTCTCAGAGCTAACAGCAGCACAACGTGCCATCCTGTCGCAGAACAAGGGTCTGTTAGCCAGTCGGAGACGGCATCCTTAAGTTGTATTCAACATGTCTTTTCCCCTGCATAGAATTACGGGGTGACTATCCAAGCAGCCCGGAGGTTGAGGTTGAGCGTGGTATGTAAAGTCCTGTAAGAAGCGACGGCTGCCAAGTCACGAGAGACTCCATATTTGCTTCTCAATAAAATATAAGCTATCAATTATTTTTACACAGTTGCAGGGGTGGATATTTCTCGTCAAAACTTATGCTTCCGGAATGATGGTATTTGAGGAATTGCCAGTGAAGTAAAGTGTCATGACACCAATGTTAAGCAATGTGAATTGAGAGCAAGAACAGACCAGTACAAAGGCATCAGCAGACAGATATTAGGACAAAAGAGTATAAGGGTGGCTGGACTTCAGCCCAAACGTTGATGTCTCCTAGATGAACGCAGGCTCACCGCCGCATGGGGCAGAGGCTGGACTAGGCCGGACTAAGGACGTGAGGTGCCTGACCACTAACCGAACTAAGCGAGCGCATGCCCAAGCGGGGCGCGAGCCAGACGCCGCACGAGGAACCCGGGGTCCCGTTGCGGGAGGTTGAGCTACGGCTTCGTGGCAATCTGTTGACCTCCTTCGCCAGCTCTCTGGCCTTTGAACTCGACTTCTGTGCCTGAAGGCCTCGGTCGTGAGGAAATACGCAAAATCACATCTCCTGCAGCTCCTGTTACGTTCGTCAACGTCGTCCCCATGCTCCAAGTGCCGATCAGAGACCACGGCACCACCTCAACCAAGGCCGTGATCTTGGTATGGATGCCTCTACTTTACTGATCTTCAGGCGCTGCTAACAAGGAGCTTCACTACAGGTTGGTGGTCCGTCCAGAGGTACTCGTTTCAGGCCATTGTCGCTTGACGTCCCCAAGGTCTGTACATCCAATGTGTCCTATTCAACACCCCGCTCTTCTGTTGCGGACAGCTAGCTGACGGGAAGTATACTGTTGCGTACAGCCCCTTTTCGAAGTCGCCGGTCACCCCATCATCTACCACTGCCTCAAGGCCCTCGCAAAGGTTCCCGGCCTCCGCGAAGTCATTCTGGTCGGCTACTACGATGAGACCGTCTTCCGCGACTTCATCAAGGACTCCGCCAAGGAGTTCCCCCAGTTCCGCATCCAGTACCTGCGAGAATACACCGCGCTGGGCACGGCTGGAGGACTGTACCACTTCCGCGATGCCATCCTGAAGGGGCGTCCCGAGCGATTCTTCGTTCTAAACGCCGATGTGTGCTGCTCCTTCCCGCTGGGAGAGATGCTGAAGCTGTTCGAAGAGAAGGATGCAGAGGCGGTCATCCTGGGTACAAGGGTCAGCAACGAGGCCGCAACCAACTTTGGTTGCATTGTCTCCGACTCGCACACCAAGCGTGTCCTGCACTACGTCGAGAAGCCCGAGTCGCATATCTCCAACCTGATCAACTGCGGTGTCTACCTGTTTGCGACGGAGTGCATCTTCCCCTCCATCCGCAGCGCCATCAAGCGCCGCACCACCCGCCCCCGCCTCGTTTCGTACCCCTCGTCCGAAAACCTCGACTCCTTCGTCGCGGCGGCGGCAGACGACGAGGAGGGCGAGCGCAGTGAGGTCCTCCGCCTGGAGCAGGACATCCTCTCCGACCTAGCTGACAGCAACCGCTTCTTCGTCCACGAGACCAAGGACTTCTGGCGGCAGATCAAGACGGCCGGATCTGCCGTTCCCGCCAACGCCCTCTACCTCCAGAAGGCCTTCCAGGCCGGCTCGGAGGAAATCACCCCTCCTTCCGCCAACATCGTGCCCCCCGTCTTCATCCACCCCACCGCGACGGTCGACCCGACCGCCAAGCTGGGTCCCAACGTGTCCATCGGTCCCCGCGTGGTCATCGGGGCTGGAGCACGCGTCAAGGACGCCATCGTTCTCGAGGACTCCGAGATCAAGCACGACGCGTGCGTACTGCACTCGATAATCGGGTGGAACAGCCGTGTGGGCGCGTGGGCGCGCGTGGAGGGCACCCCGACACCACTGAACAGCCATTCGACGAGCATCGTCAAGAACGGGGTCAAGGTGCAGAGCATCACAATCCTGGGAAAGGAGTGCGTGGTGGGCGATGAGGTGCGCGTGCAGAACTGTGTCTGCTTGCCGTTTAAGGAGTTGAAGAGGGTACGTTTGTCGACAATCCTATTATTACTTATTATACATATGTGTATGGAATGCTAACGTACATGCTACTAGGACGTCGCCAACGAGGTCATCATGTAATGGATCTATATTATATGTCCATGTTGTTGCTGAAAATCCCGTCCGCGATATACCATTAAAATTAATATTTTTCCGATTGAATACAATCCCATCTGTTTGTCCGTTCATCCCTCCGGATCTAACGAGTGTATGTGTTATTGCATCGAGTAGCTTCCCTCTCTAACCCGGCAGAAATCCACTTTCGATTAGGAATGAGCCGGAAAACGTAAGAAGTCATATCTAATATTCTATATTATATTATATGAAGACGATGGGGAAAAAAAGATATGAGAATCAATGACTTTCGACTGATCAGATGGGGTATCTTATCTTCTATTCATTAAACAACTAGAAACAAGGAGCAGCCCATGGAAGGTAATTCTCGTTCTCGTATCGATTCGTCAAAGTTAGTTTGGTACCTAAAGTATGAACTAGGTAGCTATGTACATCACGACCCACGACCCATGCCCCATTCAGTCCATCAATTAAGAAAAAAAAAAGAAATGCAAGAAAAATGCCCAAACAGAGTTTTGTTCTTTCCGAAAAGAAAAGCTACATGAGATGTTTGACCTTGATATGAAAACGGATACATGACGTAGACCAGCCGCCCGTCCCACAGGAAAATAGATATTGGAACACGCTGGAGAGGCCTTTCAATACCATAAAAAGTTGCTCGTGAGATAGAGATCTGCATTTCCCGAGATTTCATAAACGAGGGAGACTGCGGGAATGCAACGAAGTGTGATTCCCAGAAAAGGTGAGGGAGAATAAGAGGGAGGCACAGAATTATCGGTAATCCGCCGGGTCATACCGCGTCTGCTCCGGGGGATGGCTGTACGAAGCGAAATTGTCGACCCGCAACGTGGATCCAGAGTACCCAGAGTACTCCGAACCAGACCAAGCGTTGCTGACGCCGCGCGTGGGCGCCGTCTCGTAGTGGTCCTGCGCCTCGCCGGCATGGAAACGCTCCATGTACAAGGGCTGCGGGATCGGCTGTCTCCTGGTGGGAGGCTCTGGCAGAGGACGGGCCGTGCCGAAGGCATTGTACGCGTCGATGGTCGGGTCGTTCAGGTTCGTGCTCGAGGCCATGCTGCCGCGCTGCTGCTGGCCCGCGAGCTTGACGTCTCCGAGCATGGCGTCCGAGTACATGGCGTCGTACTCGCCGAGGGAGCGCTGGCGGCGGCGGACGATGACGTCGAGGACGACGGCCGCGAGGTGCATGATAAACGCGAGCACGGTGAAGGTGAACAAGACCTTGTAGATGCGGCAGACCATGACGCCCGTTGAGGTGCCCCACGTGTCGGTGGTGCAGGAGGTCAGGAGCGTGCCGGACATGCTCCAGCTGAGGAGGCCGAGGGAGATGGTCCAGAGGAAGAGGAGGAGGGAGTTGAAGATCAGGGAGAGGAGGGGCGGCATGCCGTGGTTGCAGCAGTGGACGAGGGAGCTGAAGACGAAGTTGACGACGGTGAGGAGGGAGGTTGCTGTTAGCTGGATGGAGGAAACAGGTACAATTAGCTGAGTGCTTCGTGGATTATTTCTATATGTATCTTCAGCTACTCACCACAAGGAACGTCCATGGCAGCTTAAATCCATCATTCCGCAGGTGGTACATGAAGAAGAACATGATAGCAGCCACAATGAGCGACGAGATCAGAGCAAATGCCCTGATGGAATGGAATGGCACAGGCGGATAGGCTGAAGGCCGCGTCGCGCTCCTCAGCCTCATCTTGATGATGTTGTTGATGACTTTCCGTAACAGTCAAGTTGGTGATGCAATAGTACTTCACGCTCGAGCGCACGGCTCGAGATGTATACGGAGGAGTAGCGGTAGGAAGTCCCCCCGGACGAGGGACGGATTATTTTGAGAAAAGGAACAGGGAGCAAAGGTAGATGATAGGTCAAGGTTGTTAAAGAGGAAGCAGAGAAAAATACAAAATCAAAGGAAAAGAGAACCGCGAGATGGACATGAGACAGGCGTCGTGTGCATGCGGCTGGGTGTCGCAGGTCGCAACACCGAATCAGCGGGCAGATCGACCGCCAGAGCCACCGCCCAGACCTTCAGATGCTGCCAAAGAAAGATCTCCATCTCCACCGCATGGAGCCCCTCCACCTCGTGCGCTGCTTTGATGGGCCATAGTTATTTGTTGACCGCTTCCAGAAAAGTCTGCAGAAGCAGATATTGCATTCCGATGCCATTGACTTCTCTGTACGTCTTTTCTCTTACTGCTCTGATACCGATTGATCCGCAAGCCTATGTGACATGCGACGACGTCTGGGATTGGGGCGGTGGGGAGCTCTAAAAGAAAGAACAGGCCAAGCAGACCAGACCTCCGTCTGACCTTGCTACACCTACCACTCCGCATACTCCACCACTGCGCCTCAGACCAGTTCTCAAGGTGCGACGGTTCAGAGTCTCTTCTGATGCTGACGGAGAAGGTTTCCCCAGATGAGTCCACATCGCCAGCTTGTCTTGGCTGCTCAATGTTACTCTCTTTAACTTTCCACCATCAGCAACCATTCCTCCTTGATATGAGAATGCTAACCCCGTCCAAGCCTTGGCCTCCAGTTCGGCATTTACATGCCCCTCCGTCTTCCAAACCCCGCAAAAAAATGGCGCCCAGTAGCCGAGAATGCCCAGACTCCTTATTTATGATGTCTTCATACGATTTTTGGTTCCTCCTGGATTAAATTTATTTTATTTGAAAGCAGCAATTTCGTCCTATGTCAGCTGCTGAGTTCGCTCGTATCGCGCAATCGATGTACATACAAAACATCTGACAATTTCTGGCCTCTTGATTCAACCCGTTGAATACAGATATCATCGGAAGCCAGGTTCTCTAGATTCGTGCCGCAGTTGACTTCCTTCATATCGTCTGCTTTTCCTTTCATATCGAATACCATGGCCTTCGTCATGGCAGACAGCGTCCCATGGCATGACGGCGAGCAGAAGATACACAACCTCCTGCGTATCCCGCGCACCGAAAACCCAACTGCCCCCTACCTCACCTCGGGTGCAGCGTACCTGCTGAGCAAGTCACCACTTCTAGCACTTGGAACGCTGGACAAAGAGGGCCGCCCGTGGTCGACGCTCTGGGGCGGAGAAGCAGGCTTTGCTGGCCAGATTGCGCAGTCCATCATCGGGATCAGAGCCCTAGTAGATCGAGCTAATGATCCAGTGGTAGGAGCTCTGCTTGGAGATAAAGCGGATGGCGAAGTGGTCAAGGAAGAGGGCGAAGGGAGGATGGTATCAGGACTGACCGTCGACTTGGAAACTAGGAAGAGAGTGAAGCTGTATGGCAGGATGGTTGTAGGGTCAATGGCTCCCTTTGAATCGGAAGAGAAGACAGAAAACTTGAAGGATTCCGAAACCAAGGGGAAAGTCCAATTGGTTGTGAAAATTGAGGAGAGCTTGGGTGAGTAGATCGAATTCGACTACTATCTCTGGGAATAGGAGCTCAAGATTGTTAGGCAACTGTCCAAAATATCTGAATAAAAAGCAGATAACACCAGCTCTGCCAGAGCCAAGGCTGGTGTCTGATTCCCCTCAGCTGCCCCAGCAGGGCATCGATCTTCTGAACCGTGCCGACTGTCTGTTCGTCTCCTCATGCCACCATACTTCAAGTATGGACACCAATATACGTGGCGGAGCCCCGGGCTTCGTTCGAGTCATCTCCAACGATCCTAGTGGCGCTGTTCTTATCTACCCAGAATATTCCGGCAACCGATTGTATCAGACGCTAGGCAACCTGCAAACTACTCCTCTCGCAGGCTACGTGTTTCCAGACTTCGAAACCGGCGACGCTCTCTATGTCACAGGAAAAGCGGAAATCTTAGTTGGCAAGGATGCAGCTACGCTCTTACCGAGGTCGAATCTCGCGGTAAAAGTCACCATCACCGCCGCGCGATACGTGGGAAAGAGCCTGGCTTTCCGCGGGACAGCAGGGCAGCCCTCTCCTTACAATCCCGCTGTGCGGTATCTGAGCACAGAAAAGGAGAGTCCGTCCGCTCAGGGCTCTGACGAGCCATCAGCGACGGCGCTGCTTGTGAAGAAGGAAGAACTGGCACCCTCCATAAATCGTTTTCGCTTCAGGATATCAGACCCAAGCAAACAGATCGGAAAATGGAGCCCAGGACAGTATGCAATATTTTCTTTCAAGGATGAGCTTGACATGGGCTACAGTCACATGTGCGACGGCGACCCCACGAGCATCAATGACGACTACGTCCGCGCATTTACCATCTCATCGTACCCCGGAAGAGGACTCCCCAATGATGAGTTCGAGATCACGGCCCGGAAACACGGAAATGCGACGAGTCTTCTGTTCCGAAGCAGCGAGCGCCACAGGCTGGAGATTCCCCTAAAGGGCTTCGGAGGGAGCTTCAGGTTAGAAGACAAGACCGGAGGCGTCGTCTTCCCCTTTATAGCCGGTGGAATTGGGATCACTCCACTCCTCGCCCAGCTGCCTGGGATTGATATCTTGCGTCTCCATCTCCTGTGGTCCTTATCTGTCAAGGATATCGACCTGGTGCAGGACACGTTCCAGCGGTTTCCGCAGCTGCCGGGTTCGACGGTCCTGTTTGTCACAGGGATTGCTGATGTAGGGAAGAGCCTAGAAGACGAGAAGCTGCTAGCTACGGTGACTGCGTCTGGAGCGCGGGTTGAACGTCGTAGACTCGATGCTAGAGACCTTGACGTGCCCGGTGCTGAAGAGTGGTATCTGTGTGCTGGTACCTCTCTCAAGACGGCGGTTCTGAACTGGTTGGCTGGAAAGACAGTCGTTTATGAGGACTTTAATTATTGAATAGAGTCACGCTTCTTCGTGTGCATTACTCCTGTTATTTTCCTGATGGGTAGGGAGGTAGACAGATGTGCTGAACACGTTCCAGTAAGTGACACAGAAACGAGATCTTAATATAGCACGTTGGTTGAGACAGAAAAAGAGAATTTTTTTTTATTAAACGCCAACTCGAAGGAGAAGAATGAGATAAAGAATTGGAAAAGTATAGAGCATCAAAACAATATTCTTGTTCTTGCAGCGCCACATAGAGCTTGGATGTGGAGACATCTCCCAACTGGGTAATCGAGAACCGCGGATGCGCGTCCAGTTGTCTGCCTCCGCACATGGCATCTTATCGCCCACCGACCCCGCGATAAACTTCTGCGAGAAAAAGACAGCAATTGCAGCACGCTCTCTCTTTGAAGGGCACTCCAGACACGCCATATACCCTCCAAGTTCCGTACTGTACATATTGAATTCGAGCTTCTTTTTTACTTTCCCCAGTCCGGTCTAGGTTCTTGTTCCTGAATCCTGGACAAGGAACGAGAAACTCAGCAGTCAGTCTTCCAATCTTCCTGAAGCCAAAATGGCCTCCTACGAGAGTACGTACTACCTCCCATACTTTCTCCGTCCCTCCCCTCCTCTTCCTCCTATTGCAGTTAGTTACTAACACAGCCCCTTCCTTTCTCCCTCACAGTCGAACACAACACCACCTCCGAACAACAACAAAACACAACCACAACCCGCCCCCGCCGTCCCGACCTCTCCACCTTCTTCGCGACCCTCTCAGAGATCTCCCCGCGCCCCGCAGAGTCCCGGACGCGGATACACGCGGTCCCGGTCCCGGCAGACGTGAGCGCCGCGTTCCGCTCGCTCGCGGAGGCGTTTGATGTTATGCGGCGGAATCTTGAGGTTGGTGGTGGTCAGAATGGTGATGGTCAAGGAGAGGGTGGGGGTCTCCTCTCAGAGATGATCACCGCACTGCTCCGCGAGGCGGAGACACCGCCGCGGGAAGTCGAGGGCGTGAGTGAGGAGTTTTGTGACGGTAAGTCGCCATCCATCCCACACTCTCACCTTCAAACTTATATCCCCTGGATATAAACCGTCCAAAACAGGAGGCTAACAGTTAATCGACTACAGGCCTCGACCGCATCCCCCGCACATCCCTCAAACCGTCCCAGACCTGCCCGATCTGCAACACGCCCTTCCTCGAGGACCCCTACCCGCTCGTCGTCAGACTCCCCTGCCACCCGACGCACCTGTTCGACCTGGAGTGCGTGCGGCCCTGGCTGCGGCTGCGCGGCACGTGTCCGCTGGACCGGGCGGATTTCGGGAAGAAGGAGCGGGAAAAGGAAGCCGAGAGGAGGAGGGCGATGGAGAGGAGGTTTGCGGATGAAGAGGATGAGGATGATTATGATGGGATGTATGCGTGACCAGGTGTATAAGTCATGATATGGTGGTGATGATGACGATGGTTTATGATGAAGAATATAATGGGAGCTTTCTTGGTGATAGAGAGATGATTTGTTTGAGAGGCCAGTGTCAGTTGGACGGTCTTATATTTCTTTCCTCCCGGACTTGTTTTGGGGATGTTCTGCATGTGGCGAGGCGTTGATTTACCTATCTCTATACCATCAGGTCTTACTGCGGATGATAAAGATGAAGCATGATTCTCTTTCAACTGCTTTGTTTTATTAAGTCACACCAATGCATGGTATATGCTAGTCTACGCATCGCAAAGACGTCAATACAATATGCATCAGCTAGAAATGAATCGTCACATAATCAGGTGACATGACGGCAGACCAAGTACTGCACTTTTTTACGCGTCAGGCTTGGTCTCCTTGCCTTCCTTCGTCCGGATAGTCAGCTTCCCAGTCTGGTCGAGGACGGCCTCGTAGCCACTCTTCTCCAATATACCGCTCTCGTCCTTGACGACCTCCCTGGCTTCCAGCTCCTCGACCACCTTCTGGTTCTCCTTGTTTCCCTCCAGAAGGAACTTAAGGCACATGACCGCATGCTCCTTGATATACGGGTTGTGCGCGTCGAAGCTGGTGCAGGAGAGGATTGTCTCCACGCCTCCGTACTTCCGGATCTGGTTCTGCACCTCCGGGCACTTCCACACCAGGGATGACAGAACGAGAACCACAAGCTTCTTGAGGTTTCTCCATTCGAACTCCGACGGGTCTTCGGTGATAGGCGGAGACTCGGCTCCTGAGCCTGCGCTGGCAGTACCAGCGTCGGCGGGGTCAGGATCAGTAGGGTCGTAGGGACGTTCAACAGCAACCGGGGCAGGGGTGGACGATAGCTGCGGCGTCTCCTTAGGCGGGCTGTTGCGGGCTGCGGATGCTGCAGTCGCGGCCGCGCTCAGTGAATTCAAGCTGCCCTTGGGGATGCTCGCCTCAAGCTCCTTGATCAGGGTAACCAGGTCATAGACGATCTCCCACTTCACGAGAAGATTCTTCCAATCGTTGTTTTCAGTGAGAACGGCAAAGAACTCTAGGAATTGATAGACACCTTCATAGACCCTTTCCATATCCCACAGGTTAAGAGGGAAGTCCTCCGGGAGAGCACGTCCAGCGCGTATCTGACCCTGGAGGTAGATCAGAGCGCAGGTTTCGGGGATAATGTTGCCGCGGAAAATCGTGAATATATACCGCACTGTAAGGACGTCGACTCGTGAGAGGGGAACAGGGCTCTTAGTGGTACTCGACTGTCCAGAGCCAGTGACGGATGTTGGTGAGTACTTGGCCCTGAAAATATGAGTGAGAATCTTGATGACGACAGCTTGGGCGGGAGAGATGATGTCCTTCGGCTGGCCAAAGTCAGAATAGGCATGAGACATGAGGCCATTCTTAAGGACGGCTTCCATAATCTGGACCATCATCTTGAAGTAAAACTCGTCATCGGGGAGGTCCCAGGCAGCAATGAAGATCAAGAGCTCTCGAAGGAGATTGCGTCCAGTCTCCTGAGTTAATAGGATATGACACCGAACAGCCTGCATATTCCTGCCACCCGCTCTCTCTCCACCCTTAAGCCCAAAGCTATCCACTATACCAGCCTGGATAATCATCGGAAGCGCTTCGATCTCTGCAGGACCCAGCACCAGGGGGATGTCCGTCAACAGGCCGCGCTGTTGATCGCCAGGTCGGCCCCTGTAATCATCATCCTCATCCTCGTCGTCCTCTTCTTCCTCCTCGATGCTTCCCTCTGCAACAGCCTCGAGGCTGCGCGCATCGTCTTCCCCGGCTGCTCCACCATCTCCATCGTAGTGTTGTTCGCCTTCACCCATGACCGGAGATGTGTCCTGCAACCTTGCCATAAGCTCATCCTTCGCTTCCTGAAGGGTCTCCGCAGCCGACTGGGCAGAACGAGGAAGGCTAGTATCTTTTTCTGTCACTGGAGCATCACCTGCTGCAAGGGCACCATATTCATCGAGATCAGGAAGGTCAGTCCAACATGTGCGGGGAAATCCTGCCGTGGCACTGCGGTCTATGCTAAGTATACGCTTCTTCCGGGGTTCCTCGTCTTCCGGAAGAGCAGGAGGCAATTCTTGCGCTCTTTCCTTGAGATCTGACCACCCATCCACTTTAGCGCCGAGAATGGCAGTAAGGGCAGCACGAATCTCTTTCACTTGCTCCGGGTCCTTACCCATTTCTTGAATTTCCATCAGATCTCGTCCGAGAAGTTTCTCCATATGGTCCTTAATATTTGCGAGGAGCAACATAGCGGCTTCCTCCTTAATGGTGGCGGGTTCTCTTGGGAAGTTGGAAATCGTCTCCAGCAAGAGGTCCTCGGCCGTCTGATCATAGAGAGCCCTAATGGGAGGATTTACTATCCTCTCGCCAGTCTTCACAATCGGTGCAACGCCTTTTTGCGGGCCACTCGAAGGGTCCAAAGGCTCCATGGGTATGATGACCTTCGAATCGGTGGTTGAGTGGTAGCCGAAAAGATCCAGCCAAAGAACCAGTTTCCGCTGCTCATTATGCATAATGAAATTGTGAAGGAACTGGAGACAAGTTATCAATAGGCGTTTGTAGAGGTTGACCACTTTCTGCCATCGTTCCTCATTCCTGGCATTCGTTTCGCCGTCAAAGCCTCTCGCAGTAACTCTCACGCAAGTATCGATCAGTGCCAAGATCCGCTGGTCGAATCCTTTCTCAGCAGCCAGGTTTTGTGCTTTCTTTGTAGTTGCAAGTAGATTACGCGCGATCGTACACAGGTCGTTCAGTCGCTCGATGTCCTTGACGAGGGAAAAGTAATTGAGGGCTATAAGGTTAGAGGAGGAATGGTCATAGTTCGCAGATGGCGGACTCTTCCAGGCAAAAGATTGCGACTCCAGAACAGGAATAGCCTTTGTCAACACATCAGTGAGGCCTTGCCAGATGTCTGGCGACAGTCCGAGATTTTGTCTACACAAGATGGCAAGTCAGTATCGACTGCAGTCCAGGCAAATTGTCTCTCGAATATACATACCTGACGTCACTCTCTTGATGGCTTTTGTACAGTATCTGCTTTCCAGCAGAGAGCATATGCTCCAGCCGCTTGTCGTCAATCATCCCACGAGTCTCATAGTGGCTCAAGGTCCCCGCCAAGATCACCTTCAACATCAGTTCCGCCGGCGTGCACTTGGGCCTCGCCTCCGCTGTAGTGTTATCGGCCATCTTGGTGGCGAGCGCTGTGCTGGGCGAAACCGTCGAGAACCGTGCAGCGGTCGAGAATGTGAGGACCGCGAGATACACTAACTAGACGATCCTTGAGAGGTTCGAGAAGTTGCGGCGGCTTTTTGGTGCTGGATTTTTCCGTCTCCGAAGGAGGGGGGTTCCGGCAGCTGCGATTGGTTGCACTTCTTTTGTTTACGAGGGGCGCAGGAAACCCCGCCACTATTTCTAGTGTTAGACAAAGAAACTGACAATGCAAGAAAAGCGAGAACGAGCGCATCTCCTTTCAACTATTCTAATCTGAATGAATTATTTATCTTACAGGTAGCTTCAAGGCATCACGCAAATTGCGCCAGAATCCAAGGTCGTAGATGTTGTCCACATCTTCCATGCTTCTTACCCGTGTCCATCTTGGGTCAATCGCAACACTCGGATCAGACGGCTGGATTATTGAATTGGAGCGGCTGGATAGCACATACCCGATCCTTGGAGGCTCACCGTCTGTCAAAACCAGAATCTGATCACTGTTCGCGGGCCAAGGCGAGTCGGGCTCCAGTGACCCATCTCGAGGCTTGGATCCCCCGCATATATCACTCCTCCTTGCTTTGAAAACAAGCCCGTCAGCAACATCCTCTTTCCAATCCCCCCACTTGGCAGTCTCGTTCGTCGTCATTCCCGCCCAAACTAGATAAATATGATATAGAAGAAAGCCCAAAGCCAGGGGTGCTGTCATCAGGGCTAGCAGGAAAATCACTCCGATGCGGATATCGTCAGAGATGACCGCCGCCCAAAGATAGAAAAAACTCGACCAGCTTTCATTTTTGCTCCAGTGGTCCGCCGTCCCTGGAGACATCACGCTCTGTAGTGTCTCGTCCAAAACCATGTATCCCAAATATGCGCCATATACCAACAACACAGACACAGACAGCAGCAAGAACAGGAAATAATGATAATTAGCACGACCAACGCAGTTAGTCAACCATATACAGTGGTGATCATGCCTAGAGACGCAAGCGTTGCAAAGGCTGCAATGCTTGCTTCGCGGAGGTTTCAGCAGACGACAAGTACGGCAAAGGTGTCCCGGGTGGAAGAGCACTCGATCATAAGGATAACGCTTCATCTCCTTTTCATGATTTTCCGGCGCAATGAAGGGCTTGGAAACCGCGCTGGCATACAAGAATATATATGGGAGCATTATTACCACGGGAACGCACAGCCGGTGTACTGTTCCGAGTCTTGACCATGCACTAGGTACGAACAATATCTCTGATGTTGATAGAAGAGCAACAAAAAATATCTATGTCAGAGTCAGCAAAATAGAGAGAGAGCTCATGTCTTTTACGGGCCAGCTGACCAGGACCAGTGGATGATTCTCGTACATCAAGTATCTGCCAGACCTATTCCAGCAGTACAAAGCCCGGCCGCCGAGTAAGCGAGAATCCACATAGATGAGTCCATTAGGGATGTGTATCCAAATGGCTCTATGGAGAAACCCGATCGGCGTTTTTCTGGATTAGCTGCTGGTAAGCTTTCGGCTCGATCATTCTTGAAAGGAAATATCGGACCTACCTCAAAGCCGGAAGACGCCCGAAAAGAGCTACAAATGTGATGAAGGAGATCCCCAGCACCACGAGAGCCACATTTCTTAGGACTCCCATTCTTGGTCTGAGATCTGAGAGTATGCCTTCTTAGAAATGTTTGCCAACTTGCATCAGTTTGAGTCGACAGCTGTTGCCTACCACTCCCGGGAAAGTCTGAACAAGTCTTAAACTATAAAGACTTGCTACTGAATGGAAGCATTAACTTCCTACAACAGCATAAAGAATTGGTTTGGGGCTGGATTCTTATTTCTTTTGCTCGATCGAGAAATCAAGCGGCGCGCCGCGGCGGTTGCCTTGGATCCGTTCACGTGATCTTCTACGTTCCGGGAACGCTAAATCGTGGCGTCTTGGAAGTTTACCATGGAGTCCAACTTCCAGGAGCTATGCTGACTTCAGTCTTCACCGTGGATTATCTCCTGCTCACCTGAGTTCTTCGGGATTTTGGCTTTGGAAATACTTCGTCGATTTTTATGATAGTTAATCTTTTATACATACGCACGTGGCATCCCGTTGTGGGTCCTAAGCCTCCTATCCTAAACGCGAGAACGCGTTCTTTCGTTGCCCAGACAGAGAGCTTCAGGAGCCAACACTGCGGATAGTATTTAGATGCATGCATTGATGAGCATGGCGAGCGCCAAGGTCGTATATGCTGGCGTTAACCCTAATGGCGAATCCGGTACTCTTTTTGAGGGAAAGAAATTCTGGTTATCACATAATGTCCCTCAGAGAAACCGGTTTAAGGAGCTCATTAAGGTGACTATACCCAGAACTATGGATAGACCATGTAAGCCTTAAGATGCGCTCGATCCTAACAACTTCGTTAGAACAACGGTGGCGTCATAGTGCTGCAGGATCACCAAGCAGACATCAAACTGGTCGACCACCTTAGAAGAGAACTCGCGCCGGATACGTAAGTTGCCTTTAACATGCCTGTCTCCCTTAAGCTCGCTGCTTAAATCTGGTCCTAGATATTCGTACCAGTGGGTGGAGAAATCCATCGAGAATGGAAGACTGGAAAATCTTGAACTCTATCGCGCTGGCCGTTCTTCAGGCACAACCCGCCCTGTGGGAGCATCTGGGGTACCGACAAGGCGCACTAAAGTTCCATATACCTTAGAGGACGATCAAATCCTTTGGGATTGGTTGCAGCCTTACGAAAAGCAGGGTGCTGCCGTCATGGGGAACAAGATCTACGAAATGCTTGAGGAAAAGGTACTTTGTTTTGCTTTCGTTTCAAACACGTCGAGATTTCCTGCTTCAGGTTACTTACGACACCAGCATCCACGACATACCTTTCAGTCGTGGCGAGACCGTTACTTGAAGAGACTCCGCGGTCAACCACGTCCAGGCGGTCCACCTTCGACAGCTCAGCAGACTACTTCTCGTCAAGAAGTGGACAGAAGAACAGGTGCCGAGGGTGCTGAGGTTGCTTCACCAAGGCGCGCACAGGAGAAAGAGCGGTCATTTGCTCGTCAAGCAGGTGCATCTTACGAGTCCAGGAGGAAGGAAACAGATGCATCAAGAACTCAAAACGAGGACTCTGAATCGAGCGACTCCCAACTACAAACAGTAAATAATCCCACAACACCATCTAGGCAGATTTACAGAGCGTCCTTGATGCACGAGGGGAGTACACGATCACCACAGGCTCAGAGGAGCCCGTCTCTTCACCTTCAGTCACCTAACGTCCCTGACAGAGCACATCGCGGCCTTCAAGCACCATCAACAGCTTCAGGCTCGAGTAATGCTGCAGTATCTAGTTCGCTAACGAGGAGAGACCCTCAGGTGGACACAGTGACTTCCAGGAATCAGAGTATCCTAAAAAGAAAGCGTCAATATACTGACGCCGTCTCTGAAAACCTACGATTCGACATAGATCACCGGCCTGATCACAAACGAAGAGCCACAGACTTTATCCCAAAACGGATTACTTCGATCCAAGAGGAGCCCCGAATCAAGATTGAAGAAGAAGAGAACGATGAACGCTTCGTGGAGACAGAAAGCGATGAGACAGACTCTGAGGAACGCTTTGAAACGGCGCGGCAAGTTCAGGATACCCAAGACGTACTTACGGCCCCACCGCAAGATGTTGACAATCTATTTATGGAACTTCCATTCCCTCCGTCCAGTCCAGGGTCCGAAGATGATGAAGCAACTGAGGACCCCGGTGAAGGAGCGGAGGATGCTATTCCTGACTTGGATGAATGGATCGACAGCCGCCTCAGAACAGGCAAGGCCAAGAATGAGCGTCAAGTCATCAAAGCGCTGCGCTGCACGAGCATGGATCCCGACCTAGCTGATCAGGTGCTTAGCTATCTGGTGGCAGGGAAGGGAATCCCGCAGGATATGCGAGGAGTATGGACGCCTGAGGACGACAAGTGCCTGGAGGGAACGGACGCCAGGGACATCGATCGTCTGTTGAAGAAGCACGGGACGGAACTGTACAATAGAAGATTTGAATACCTCGAGATGGTCAGGGCTGCAGATTACGAGAATTGAATAGAATTGAGTGACATCAATTGTCCACATACTGTTCCTACTTATAGGTACAAAAAGAAAAGCTGCTGCACACGCGTATGTCGAAGATGTATGGGAGCTGTATTCATTGACTAGCGAGGTAATCTCCCCACTTCTGTCTTAAGCAGAATACAGGAGATCATAGCAAAGGTCGCTTACACGGAGATCTGGCTGCAGACGATATCAGGATAATAAAAATCACAAACAACAGCAGACCACAGCTGAAAGTTACCGGCCCGGAAAATAACATATCACAGAAACCGAGCGCCCATCCCATGCGTAGTGCCCTGAGGGCAACAGTAATAGCCAATGTGAACCTAAATCCAAACGGAGATGATAAATAGACAAAAAGAAAATTGTGCAGAATAGCTTCGGTCATCCTATTAGAGAAGTTGACAGGCGTGACAGCTGAATATCAGGCATATCGAACTCAGAGTCGATACGGACCAACCACTGAATCAACCTTCCTTGAAGACGCTGTACAGTTGTTAGAGAGCTTATATATCTTGATTAGGTTCGGGAGAAGAACTTACAGATGTTGCTCGTAGAACCGAAGCATCTAGGTAAATGTGAGCCTCCATGTTAAGAAAAACAAAGATTGGGAAAAGCCTTACATGCATTGGGCAAGATTCGTAGCACTTTTCTAGCGACACCCGTGACACCTTCCCGTTCGTCCATTTCAAGTAAGCCATGAGGTTACCTGTGTCGGGGTCCCGTACGATAGTGTCGACTTTCTCAACATGTTTCTCCCAGTTTTTGCCCTTCGGAACCCAATCGGGCACGTCGTCCTTCTCCTTCCCCTTGTCCTCGGGCGTTTCTGTGCCGGCAGCACCCCGTGATTTCCGTGGTTTCTTTGGCGCGGCCTTTTCGGGTGTGGGCTTCGCCTCTCCCATGGACTTTCGCTTCTTGGTTGGCTTCTCTGGTCGGCCGCCCTGAGCTGCGAAGTATTCATTAAGAAGATCCTTTGCGCCAGGCCTGAAAGCTGGAAGTTAGCAAACCTTGAAGAGTAGCCAGTTTCAGAACCGGGTGACCGTACAGTAAGTTCTCCTCCGGCTCCAACGTCTGATCCTTTGGGTCATCATATCCCTTCCATTTCACCTGGAGCATCAAGGTGCCCTAGGCAAAACGTCAGCAAAGCAACTCAAGTGTATCCCACGCCGTAGTTTCTCAGTAGCCTACCTTGATCCACTCGTGTCCCAAAATCTTCTCGACGACGTAGCTGGTACAGTAAGCACTAGTTCCCCGCTTTGAAGTCGCAGTGCGCGCAACTTACACATCGTCACCTTCTTCCTCGTCGCTTTCCTCATCGCTGGACTCGTTATTCTTCACCTTCTCAGAGCTGTCGTAAGGAATCGCATCGCCGGTAGACTCGTCCTCAGAAAGTTCCACGGGGGCTGAGAACAACAAAGTCAGCTCAACATGCCAAATACACGCTCTGAAGACTTCATCAATGGCAAAATGCGGCGTGTATAGAATTGCGCAAGGCTGAGAGGGCCCTCACGAGGCATGGTTCCGAAAAGCGAAGGAAGCTTGAAGGCTCGAAAAAAAAAAACTGCGTAGTGGCGCTCATAAGAGTCCGCCTTTAGCAATTAGATGTCTTGCGCAGCTGCGCAAGTAGATACTCCCGTACATTAAGCGAGCGCAAAGAGGAGCTCCAGAGTCGGCGAAAGGCGCCTTGGACCTCGCGAGGTGCAGTAGTCGCGCGAAGTCGCGTGGGAAGATGAACTGCGCCAAACCCGTTTTGGAAAGTAGCTCACTAGCCCGATTTGGGCATCTCCAGAATTTCTCAAAAGGTCCATGCGTGTGCAGGCCCGGAGACCGTGGCTAGATCTCACAACGCACCGCTCTTACGCGATCTACAATCTCTCTCGGAAGCTTCTTCCTTGTGCCACTGAACCCTCCCGGCTGTCAGCGCCTTTGGTTTTGTTCCCGGGAATCCTGCCGCGTGGCAGACCACCGTCAAGATGGCGATGCGTATGTTCCAACTACCCCTCACTATGAATTCGTGCACTGACGGTATCTCTGTCTACAGAGCTTGATCTGTCCCAAGGTAACTCATTCTGCTCTCCGGGATACAACCGATGTCTAGTCTCCTTCGTACTGACCATTTACGACAGCTGCGGTGATGAAAGATGAGCAGGGCCGGCCTTTCATCGTCGTTCGAGAGTACGTCGTTTCCAAGCTATATCGATTTCTGGAAACCATGAGGGAGAGAGGTTCAATACTCACATTGACATTCCATTAAAGCCAGGGAAAGAAGAAGAGGCAACACGGTACCGATGCCGTGAAATCGCACATCGTCGCCGCCAAAACGGTTGCCAGCATTGTCAAGACCTCATTGGTATGGTCGTTAGATCTGCGGACTGGGACAACGATCTAAGCTATCATTACAGGGTCCCCGAGGACTTGACAAGATTCTGATCTCCCCCGATGGAGACATCACTATTACGAACGATGGTGCTACGATTCTGTCACAGGTCCGTCCTTAACGCCCTTTGGCCTCCGACCATTTCATACCCTTACTAAACCATGAGTGAAGATGGAAATCTCCAACAACGTCGCCAAGCTCCTTGTCGAGCTCTCCAAGTCGCAGGATGATGAGATAGGAGACGGAACGACTGGTGTGGTTGTGCTGGCTGCTGCTCTGTTAGAGCAGGCTTCCGAGCTGATCGATAAGGGAATCCACCCCATCCGGATAGCGGACGGCTACGACCACGCTTGTGAAATTGCCGTTGCTCAGCTTGATAAGATTAGCGACGAGATCAAGTTTACCAGGGAAAACACAGAGAACCTGATCAAGGTCGCGAAGACAAGTTTGGGAAGCAAGATGTAAGGTCTTGCCTCAACTCTTTAAGCATAGTATGCTAATTTTCTTCAATAGTGTTTCCAAATCTCATGACCAGTTTGCGAAGATTGCAGTTGATGCAGTTCTCTCTGTGGCCGATCTCGAACGGAAGGATGTCGACTTCGAGCTGATCAAGGTTGACGGAAAAGTGGGCGGTTCTCTTGAGGACTCTCTTCTTGTTAAGGGTGTCATTGTGGACAAAGATTTCTCGCATCCTCAGATGCCGGACGAGGTTAGAGACGCCAAGTTGGCAATTCTGACATGCCCATTTGAGCCGCCTAAGCCGAAGACCAAGCACAAGCTTGACATCACAACAGTGGAGGAGTTCAAGAAACTGCAGGCCTACGAGAAGGACAAGTTCACAGAAATGATCCAGCAGCTGAAGGAGGCCGGGGCGAACCTCGTCATCTGCCAGTGGGGTTTCGATGATGAGGCGAACCACCTGCTTCTTCAGAACAATCTGCCTGCCGTCCGATGGGTTGGGGGTCCCGAAATCGAACTGATCGCCATCGCTACCAACGGAAGAATTGTCCCGCGTTTTGAGGATCTCAGCCCAGAGAAGCTTGGAACTGCAGGACTGGTCCGAGAGATGACTTTCGGTACCACGAGAGAAAAGATGCTTGTCATCGAGGAGTGTGCAAACAGCCGAGCGGTGACTGTCTTCGTTAGAGGAAGCAACAAGATGGTCAGCAATCCTTTCCTTTGGTTTCAATCAGTTCGCTGAGTGTCCTGGTTCCACGATGTTACTGACATCTGTTTATTCCTAACAGATCATTGATGAGGCTAAGCGCTCACTGCACGATGCTCTTTGCGTTGTTCGCAACCTGGTTAGAGATAACCGGGTCGTCTACGGTGGAGGAGCTGCCGAGATCGCATGCTCCCTTGCAGTGGAAGAGGCGGCTGTCAAGAGCCCTGGCATTGAGCAGTACGCCATGAGAGCTTTCGCTGATGCTCTGGATTCCGTTCCTATGACCCTCGCCGAGAACTCTGGCCTCAGTCCTATTGAGACCCTGGCTGCCATCAAGTCAAGACAAGTCAAGGAGAACAACCCGAGACTTGGTGTTGACTGCATGGCAACCGGCAGCAATGGTAAGTTCCCATTACTAACGACCGCTTGGTGAATGAAAGTATCGCTAATGCAAATCACATTAAAGACATGAGGGAGCACTTCGTCATTGACCCACTGATCGGTAAGCGCCAGCAGCTTCTGCTTGCTACTCAGCTATGCAGAATGGTTCTGAAGGTAAAACTCTGTCTCTGTCCGTACGCTGCCCTTTGCCAGGTCACTAATTCGAGAACAGGTGAACAATGTCATCATTGCGGGCGACGAGGAGCAGGAGTTCTAAACCCCTTTTTTTACAATGTATTTTCAGGGGCACGAACTAGATGAATGGTGATTTATCTATGTGGCGTACAGGCAAGATAAAACAAACATTCGAAATAAATAATAAATGAGCCTTATGTAGAACAGGAACAGAATATATAAAACGTAAGTTGTGACAAGAAGTATCTTTAAAATATATATAAGTATTCCACACCAACCTCAATAAAATATATCCTGTTGTCAGAGTATATCCAATTGATGAGACTTACATCCTCTGCTCGGAACAATATATGTTCGAGAGACCCACTGTTCTTTGCAGACAACTACATAATTGTCAAAGCCCAGCAATTTAAATTCTCCATGATCTTTTTGGGTTCAGCATCTAGTGATATTAGGAAAATAAAGCCAAGATAGAGCTCAATTCCCGTAAATTCATCTAGTGCCCCCCCCCCCCCAACAGAGCCAACGAAGTACGGTGGAGAATTGCCACCGGAGAAGACAACGAAACGTTTTTATATGACACTACCCACAAAAACTCCAACAACATCCGACATGGTGTGGTGGCTAACATTGGCCGTCTCTCTCACGGCAGCCGGGGCTTGGATTCCCCCCATCAGAGTAGCAATCAACGCATACTTGCGATAAGCTTTTTTGAACTTCTCTGTCCCAGACCTCCTAGGCTTGAATTTTTACTTTTTACGTGAAGACGATTACTTATAAAGCAAAAGCGCAGGGATACAGTTATGACCTTCTATCTAAAGGATTAATATTCCTGACACAATTTTTTCCTTCCATCTAAATGAAACTAAACAAAAAGAGGGGCACCAGACAGTATTTCCTTTTACCTACAAACCACTTGGTATATTTCCCTGTGGGTAGGGACAGGAAGTATGGGAGACAGTGCCTTGTACAGATCAATACGGGAATGATCCCTCTGTATTTCCTACAGTACAATGCTCCTATGAGGCAACTGCGATTGCATAAGGGGGAGGAAGGGCACATATGATACTTCAGATGTGATCAACATGCCAGGTCAAGCATCTCGTACTTCTCTGGGTCATTGACTTTGCAAAAGCCTGTGTCGTTCAAGGTATTTTAAGGCTATCGCGATGGCGTAGCGCATGAGATCGGGAGATGTCAGGGCGCGTTCGCGAAATGTACGAGTTCAGTCGTATCATATCGTATCATACATTCTTACTGTCTCACATTCTACAATTCCATTTGTGACCCAGACCCAGAGGCTAGTAAATTAGGTATAGAGATCAATGTTTTAGCACAACAATCTAAATTCTTGGCTCCAACTTCCAAGAAGAGGTTATCGCAGTATAGCGATTAGTTGGTCGAGTACCTGTTAACCTCCATTCGAGCTCGATTTTTGAGGCATGATTCTCTCAAGCTTACTGTGTTTATCACTCGCAGTGAGAGAGATTTCTTTCTTCCCCTGCACCTTTAGTCTGATGCAGCAAGCGGGAAATTGGTCTGAATAAAATCACATACACTAATATCCTGACAGGATAATGACCAAAATTCATCAGCTGAGGCTTCGTTTATTGATAGAGTATCGAGGCCCGCCAGGCAGATAGAGGTTCTATTGCGCAGCAGAGGCTTAGAGGTTCCACTAAAGCTGTTTCACCTTCTTCCTCCTGCTGGGTTCGCTCTTTATGATCGTTCCTGCACGGGAGATGGACCACATCGTAGTTGTGACTAGGCTATCTGTCCCTGGGTTTCGTTGCAGGATCAGCGGTTTTGTTTCCCAAGGTTTGCGTCTTCTAGGGAGCATACGTATGCTCTTTCGGCTATAATCCGTCTTTAACCCTAAGTCTGCAAGGCTGGGTTGGCTCAAGTGGAGTACTTCGGAGTCGGACCGAGAGATTCAATGATACCTGCCGCGCCACCCGTCACCACGCAAGCTACCACGACAAGTTCTCAGTTCTTGTGGGTAACTGTTAACGACGAACAACTAGGTAAATATGGAACTACGTGGAGAATCAAGTGATACTAACGATGCGATTACGTTGAATAGAGACATTCCGTCATCGGAATATCCACATCTTCGTCTGCATCGATCCATTCTCCTAGACATGCCCTGTATAAGATGTGCCAACGGCCCCGATGGTCGATCAGATAATCTGATAGTGCCAATTGTGCTACCATGAAGGTCCATCACGTTTTTGCCGGTCTTGCAGCCGGTTCGGTCGTGTCTGTGAACGCTTTGCCTCATGCAACTGCTGACTACCCGGTGATCAAGACCACCTCTGGCTATGTCAGAGGCTCTGGATCTGAGTATCGCGATGGAGTCACCGTATACAAAGGCATCCCCTTTGCCGCGCCTCCAACGGGCTCCAACCGCTGGAAGGCCCCGTCCGCACCCCAGTCGTGGTCAGGAGTGCTGAACACGACCTCCTTCGGCCCCCAGTGCGCGCAGTCCTACTCGTCTGCCGGCATCTTTTCCACCGGCAAGAACGTGACGAGCGAGGACTGTCTGTACCTGAATGTCTGGACTCCCACCTACGACGACACGGCCGATCTCGCGTCGAAGAAGCTGCCGGTTTACGTCTGGATCTATGGCGGTCGCTTCGAGGGTGGATCCGGAGACGTCAAGACGTACGACGGCTCAGGCCTGGCCGTCAAGGACATTATCGTTGTCACGATCAACTATCGCCTGGGCGCCTTCGGTTTTCTTGCTCACCCTGACCTCTCTGCGGAATCCGGGCATAACAGCTCTGGAAACTACGGCATTCTGGATCAGCAGTTCGCTCTGAAATGGGTCCGGGATAACATCGCTAACTTTGGCGGAAATCCTGACCAGGTCACTGTTGGTGGTCAGTCCGCAGGCTCGGCCAGCGCGCTTGATATGATGTATAGCCCACTGTCGAAGGGTCTCATCAACGGTGTCATCTCTGAGAGCGGAGCACGAGGACCTCATGACCCGATCACTGGCAGCGTGGCAACCAGTTATCGCACCAAGGCTGCGGCGGAGGCTTACGGGGTAAAGTTCCTGAAGAAGCTGAATGTCTCATCGATCGAGGAATTGCGCAACAACGTATCGACGGAGACTCTCATCGATTACGGAAACGGGAGCGACACGATCTTCGAAGGCACCGTGTTCGAGAATGTCACAGCCGCCTTCATGGAACCGCCCATCTGGCGGCCAGTGGTCGACGGCTACGTTCTGCCATACGGCTACGGCGAATCCCTACGCCTCGACGACCACGCTGATGTGCCCATCCTTACTGGCGGAAACAAAGACGAGTCGGGCGCTGCTCCAAACACGGACATCACGGCATCAACCTACACAGCCACCTATCCTGCCATGTTCGGGAACCTCTCCAACCAGTTCCTTCAGCTCTACCCGGCCAACAACGACAGCCAGGCCAGCGAGAGCAGCAACGAGCTCTTTCGCGATATCAGCCGCGTCGGCCTCTGGCGCTGGGCGGTGGACTGGGTCGCTGGAGGCGCGAAGAGCAAGGTGTACACGTACTATTGGACCCGTGCACCGGCAGAGAACCGCGATCAGGGTGCCTATCACGGCTCCGAGCTGTGGTATGCTTTCAACAATATCCCCTACTCTGACTATTCCAACGTCACCTGGTCCACTGAGGACTACGAGATCGAACGGAAGATGTCCAGCTATTGGGCCAATTTCATCAAGACGGGGGATCCGAACGGCGACGGTCTGCCCTACTTTCCACCCACGACCAGCTCTAGCAGGCAGATTATGTGGCTTGGGAACTCATGGGGTGCCGGTCCTCTCTCGGAGTCTTCTGCACGGGTCAGCTTCATTGAGAGATGGTTTGCTACTCAGAAAGAGTGGTAGTTGCATCGTAGCATGGTTGAGAAGTTAGCACTCTAATTCTTCATAATAATATTATAGGTTGAATCAATCTTTTCCTTTGTTGTATATTTATTTCATTGCTGACTTAATAAGAAAATACTGCTCCCAGACGATGGGCTGAATTTCACAACTGGGATTGATATCCAAGTCTGCTCAGAAGACGGGATCACTCAAGTGTACATGCAACTTAGTGTGTAATTCCAAATCCAAATTAAAACACAGCTTGTGAGAAACGGACGCCCCAGGGTAACGGTTTCCAGCGTGTCCATGCGTTCCTGGAGATGAAATGCACCGTGCTATCATCTGGTATACACTCTTTTTTCCGCAATTGGAAATCGGTCCTTTCTCTCTAGAACAGAGAGATTGCTTTGAGTGCAAGACCATTATTTGGGACCAGAGAGCCGGGTCTGCACGGCTCCAGTGGGGTAATATCAACTTGAAACAATGGACCGTCGTAGGCTTGTATCTGTTCAGATACAGGATATGGAGTTCTCCGTACACAACCAGGGTCGGAAAAGACACCTCCGAGGCCGTCATATTCTGACATATCAGGTAAAAACCTAGAAATGAGAAACTTTAGGCAGTGGTAGCCTGCAGTCCCATTCTTGATCACGAAATCAGAAAATGAGTCCGTTGGTATCACCTCTTAGTACCCGGTACCTAGTGCTAGTGTTAGCGTTGAGCTTGTGTTATGGAATGCACTGCATTGCGGACTCCTTACTTTTGCTTTGGCCCGAGTCGCGAGACTTCCTATCCCATAGATATGGTAAAATTTTTGGACGGATGCATCGACTATTTTGTTAACGGGTTAGAGTGCAGTATTGAGTAGTTCCTAGCATTCTTCTCTCCGGTCTGAATGGCCGTAAAGTGCAACCCCAAGACAAAAGTGATATTGACACAAGACCGGATATACAGAGTATACAAAATTATACTCCATAATATTCTTAGTGAGAAAATCTCTGATCACTATGGAACAAAATTAGCAAGCAGACTCTTTTGGTTTCCACAAAGTGTGGGACGATGTTTAGGTAGACTTCCAGGGGCTTGTAACGGTGCCCAAAGCGATATAATGATGGATTTCATTATGGGCCACAATACGGTACTGCTCTTGTTCGATATCCATCGTTACATTACAGCTTGCTAGTCGTATGATAGGAAAGAGGGATTAAAAAGATAATAATCGGCAAAGAAACGTTACATAATATCTGTTCCCGATCGATTAAATTTGGGTGTTCGGCTCCCGTCCCAAATAGCGGCGCGGCCCGAGGTTTGGGCTAAGGGGATATTCTCGTACACATGAGTTTAGAGTCACATGTACGCCCCCTGGGCCCTAAAAGTGCCCGTAGGCCGCTGCTCTAGTCGTTAGTATGTCCCATCAACCAAACGGGTGGAAGTTCAGCCCCTGTTCCGCGGCCTCGCATCGAAATACTGAGTACTTTATCGTCCGCCCTCTACTGCGTATACGCAGTTTGGTAGGTAGAAGAGCTAGTGTAGGTATTTCTCGTAGGGGGCAGTTTGAGACCTGCTCTCCGCACTCAGTACGGGGCTTTCGTCCGATCATAGACGCCAGACGAACTGCTGCTAACCGTGAGGGAGGCGATTATTAGGCCGCAACTTGTGAGACCCGATGCCTGCATGGCGGTACCGACAAGGCAATGACAGCAGGCATAGGTGACCTGGCTTCCGGTAACGAGATCTTCGAGGCCACCTTTGTACAGGGGTTGGAGTCATAAAGATAATAATTGTTGCGATCTAATATTTGGCGCAAATTTGTCATGACTGTGCCACTCTATTTTCGGAAGCTGATACCTTTTTGATACTCTTGACTTGTCATGAAGCCTGCCCTGCCCGATAGCCTTGGCCAGTACGAGCAGAAAATTGTAGGTAAACAAAAATTTTTTGGGCCCCTGAAGCTTTCAGTGCCTATCTCAACTCCATAGTTCAATAGGAAAATTGTGTTCCTAGAGTTCTTCACTCCATGACTCATATCTCACAATTATACTCCAGCAATCTGCGGGTAGGTCAGACGCGAAGGACAATAGTGCTGCGAATATGCCACAACTCGGGGATAAATGTATTTGGAAATCGGTAACACGTGGTTCGTACACAGTTTTACCCGTGGCAGCCCGCTAAATCCTGCGATAAATTTCAATTATTATTGACTTGGAATGCTGGTACAGCATATTATCGAGTCTCAGAGATGGCTTCAAGACGGGCTAGGCAGCAACCCCCCACCCGAGGCTGTTTGTATAGTTAGCGGAGAGAGCGATCAATAAGTAGTAATATTTAGCCCTATTACAAGGACTGTGCTAGACCAATCGCTCACTGTGACTGCTTTGTATGAGCTTGGTTCAGCTTGTAGAAATATGCCTCACTCGAACAACCAATGTCTAGTGTCAAGTCAAGGATCTGTTATTTCACAATCTGATATTGTTGTCTTATCGCAAAGCTGTGCAAAATCTGCCTGTTCAGATGACCACGGGTTGCGCAATCCTTTGTTAGGGGACGAACGGTGAAGGCTAGCATTGGCCTAGACTAACGGCAACGGCGGCTAAGCTCGTGCCTGAGAAGAGGGTAGAAATAGCGGAAACGGCTAGGCAGGCCGGCGACTCGACGTCCCCTGATGCAACTGTTGCAGTCACGCGGTTGACAGAACGTGCATCTTTCATCCTCTCACAATTTATCACCACGTTCTTGGCGCCTGCTTCCCGATCTCGCTGCATGAGAGTCTCACCACATGATTGGGATTGCGACCAGTCACGCGAGCACGAGGATGGCAGTTAAATTCTCAGATATTGTAAAAAGAACTGAGAGGTTCAGAAGGCGCTCGTGATGCTGAAGATCCTGTGTGCATATCCGTGCCATCACGACATCATATCTTCCTTCGATACCGCCATTTCTGAGGTCGACGTCTGTTGACATCCCACGACGTTATCGGTAAACTACACCTGAATACGAGCTTCCTCATGTATTGAACGTAAATTGAGAGTGTCAGGTTGGGCTTTCGGCAAGAAATGTCATGAAATAGTTTCAGCTGAAACGTTGTGTGTTTTTGTAGGTCTTGTATTTCCCCAGGTTCTCCGTGTCACTAAATATTCCATACTCCATGCGGTGATCTCATTTCCAGCGGTATCAGGTACCCCAGTTGCCATACTGATGGAGCCTTGCAACGGGGACAGCATCGAATGCCGTTCATTTGGAAAGGGAGGTTATTCTCTTTCATGTAGGACCATGTATTTCATTCTTCGCCTTAATAGCGGTTTTGACGTAAACGCTCTGATACCTGATAACTCCTGATAAGCTCTGGCCAGATAACTGTTGATCTCTTACCACACACCGTTCTGAGCATATCCTCGCGGTACCGATGAATCACCGCACCGGTTGCGTAGGCTGGCTGAGGAAAGGTAGAGACTCGAAATACTTGTTCAACATTTCTGATACTGCTTGGCCTTAATGTTCTTTCCCTCTGGTTTAATAGATAGAATGAATATCGCTCTTCGATTAGCAGTCCAGCCGTTAGACGGACGGATATGGTGGGAGCGGGTCGAGATTCTCAGCCTTAGGTGGGGGTCCAAGGCCGCAAGGCGCTGCCTTGTGGGCTTATGGGGCCCGAGATGTCTCCACAATGGCACGGTCTCTACCTAACCGCAGCCCGTCAGTGCCTCGGCCTTTGACCAGTTAAGCAGTCAAATGCTTCTCTTCTAAGATTCTACAAACCCTGCGGTGTTGGTATCACGGAGTAGCAGTCTCTGGATCATACAATTGTATCCGAAACAGTAGAACTGGCACTTTGCGCTAAGTATATCATTATGGTAACACGCTGGCTGCATTACAAGTAGGAGTCCTTCATGGGTAGTTCTGCTATACAACAATGAAAAGCACATCGAGGTACTGTCAAGAGCCACCTTCCCACCGCAGCTCCTACATCTGCGCTCCCATCCTCAGTTAAGCAAGCAAGGTCCTCAGCATCCTCAAATGAGAATGCTTTTTAATCTAACATGAAGCATATCTAAAGAACCAGACAGAGACATCAATGCTGTCTCGAGAGTATCCATATTCTGCAACAAGGCACACAGATTACTATTAACTATTTGCAGCGTAGGCTCATTACAATAAATTACAAATATCCGGCGGACTTCGATAGAATCTGTTGAGTTGAATGTGACTCGGTGGTCTAGGGAAAAACGGTAGAGTAGGTGGCAGTAGGGAACATTGGAAATGTTATGATCCTGTACGAATTCTCCTGTCCGTCTTCATGCTAGTTATATCAGTAATCAGATGCTAGCACCTAGTGGCATATGAGATATATACGCATATATACCGCTTCTTTGATTACTGGGGGACAATCGAAAATAAAAATATACAGGCACATTCGGTCCACGATGCCGGGATTTTCTTATATTCCTCTTGCGGTAGCTCTTGAGCCTTGTCGAGATCCTACCAGCTAGTAATGACACATTTATTTCCATCTTGACGGTTCCTGAGATTATCTCGGTCGTACCAGCCGCTTGATCTCTTTGGTCCAAGATCGCTCTGCTTGTCTCCAGATGACGATATCGGGGACGGACGTGATTCACTGAACGAGCCTATAAATTTATATATCTTGAACAAGCCCTTTAGGCTTCTAATTTGAGTCATGGTGTATAATATTATGAATTAGATTTTTTGGCCATTCAAGAATCACATTCAGTACGTTGTCCGTTTCGTCTTCTTCCCTATTTATCTTCTGATTGATGACTTTGCAAATCTTATCTTGACAATCTCTAATACTGTGTCTTTGGGTAGGTCTGAAGGTGCAGTAATAGTGAAAAATGGTTCAATTCACCGCGAATCGGATCCTCTTCGGATCTGTCGATTTAGGCTGGCGACTGTTTTTTCATTCCTCTTCATTGCTGCGGCAGTTGCACCGTGTAGCTTTCGCTTAGGAGGCATCGAGAACTATATACAGTGTACATGCATAATCACAGTATACGCAGTACTGAGAGTTTTTTATTGACAATAATAGCAGCGAGTCCTTCCAAAGATAGTGATCATAAGGTGCAAGAATAACACTCGGAATGATGGTTGGTGGTGGCTTATACGCAGTATGTTTAGCAAGGGTAGTAAGTTGAAGTTGATCTACCAAAGTGGGCGAACCAAAACAATGTTGCGGAGTGCACTTGAAGACTCGGGAATTGTTTGTGTGTGAATAGCACGGTTAAGATAGTTAATTTGGGGGCCGAAAATCATTCAATCCCAACTCAGAGGTAGTTAGAGCTATTGGAGACATTCTAAGTCTTTTATCAAGATCTGAAGTCACCGGAGCGAAAGGAAAGAAGCCTGTCGTAACGGCAAGTCCGAGACAGTGTCAGAAAGATTCCAGGTTATTTGAAATACCCATAGTCTCCTAAGGCATGCATGTAAATTAAAAAGGGGAAGCGTACCGCCGGATCAACGACACCGGCACACTGGTTCGGGGAATCGGATTCCCCTGAGCTTTGTTTGGCATGTCAAATACTACCTACGTAGTCCCGATAACCAGGATACCTCTATCATGCAGTGGAGATTGACATACATAGCCGGAGAGAATGAGGTATGTAGGTACGGGATTATTCTCCGTATCCCCCCGGGCCATATACATGTACATACAGAGATCGTATGTTAGATTAGATAGGTAGTTAGTAGCAGTTGTATAGAACCAGACCGCATTACTACTGTGTACTGTACATAGTACCTAGACAGTGGTGGGTCTCGTTGCCGTGTTGCTGGAGGATGAAGTTGGATCCATACACGGGGCTGTCAACAGCGTGGCCGACCTAAATTAGCATGCAGATAGGCGTTTGACAGCTCTCATGAATCCACTTGTAAAGCGGTACAGATGCGAATCCTACTTATAGTGCGAACTGTAGGAATACGCTTGTATCTATCTTCCCTCTCTATCAGGTACCTTATGCAGGGGTAAAAAAGGACCTGTTCGGCGCTTGCAAATCCTGCGACACGCCGTGTGATTAAGCTCACGGTTAAAGCTCCCCTTGGGAGGGGACGGACCCCGATATGTCAAGGTGTACGTACGGAGTACTCCGTGCAAGGGTCTTCGCACCATAATCAAATCAACGGGAAGGGAGAGGGGGTCAAGAACTTCGCGATTTGATAACTGAAATGGTCAAAAATCTACAGGGGATTTGTGGAACATGTCAGATTGTTCAATTTGTCAAAAAGTCATCCATGTCTTGGTGAAGTTCCCGTCCTGCCGGGACGATCTTCCGCCTTCCGTGCTGCCACCGACCCCTTGCCTGGAGCCGATGCATCGATCTACTACTATCTATGCCTCCCAGCAGCATGTTATACTCCGTAGATCGCTTGAATTTTAATTGCCGTGGCATCTGGAGGTCCGTGTAACAATTGCTGCACATGCTCTTGCCTAATCGAGACGAGATTGAACTTCCCAGAACCTGATTCTTGGGTGGTGGCTGGACGCCCTGCGAAATGAAGAATGTGACAGCTCATACGGATAACGCACGGGATTCTATTCCGTACATAAGGAAAATGAGATCCCCGATCCGATGCAGTGCTCGCGAAGTTCTGGACCCGATCTACATATGCTTGTCGCTCAATCTGTCAGTCGGTCTTTTTTTCAGTTGTTGGCTGGATAATCGATCTTCAGCCTGTGCTACTCCGTAAAGAAAGAATGGAATCCGATACAATGATGATCTCCCGCGTTCCCGATTTTGGCTTCGCGGCAGTGAAGAAGCATGATGAAATGTGGCATTTTTATAAGATAACTGTCAGACATCATTGCGGAACCGGCCGAGGCTGGAGAAGACATAACGCTTATGCGTTCCTCAGGCACCACTGTTTCCAAAATAGACTCAACGCACATATAGCACCAATTCAACGCTTCGCTATCTCTTGCTTCTGAATTGGTCGCTGGCAGAGCGAGCCGCATGAGTGGTCAGTAAACCCAGGTCGATGGTACCTGTCTCTTCGTATTCGTCATCAAGCTCAAAGTTACCAACCCTACCGCAACTAAAGCCTAACTGAAGCTTTGAAGATTGGCAGATCAAAAAAGAGGCTTGTAATAAATCTGACCAGCTCCTTTTCCCCCTGGTATTATCCGTAGGTGACGGAACGAACATCGTCTTGGTATTATCATCTCATTCAGTCCATGGTACTGATGTTGTGAACCTCGTATAAAAAGTAGAGATAGTTGTCGACTATTATCTCATCACTCCTTGTCACTTGACTCCGAGATCATGTGTCTGAAGCACCAACTACCAAGTATCATGATACCCCTCAGCAATGGTTACTTCGTGCGGCCGCGGGGAGTAGTTCCCCTTAGATAATCGTCTGTCACCATTCCGGTATGAACCAGGGATCCCTTATTACTCCTGCGTCATCTTGTCTCGCCTCGTGAGGGGAAAGGAGCTGGAATAGGAGAAAGGGAGACATGGATGCGGTTAGGGTTCCCCGCATTCTGTCACCTTGGAACCTAGGGTAGGTCATGCGAGTCAGCTGGAGTCATCGGGGGATTTGTATTTGCCCTTCTTCATTTCTTGACGTCCGTGGAACTGTCAATGGGTTGGCATCTGTTTTGGTTTGGTTACCTCTTTTGTGGTGTTCCACCATGCCGTCATGGGCGCCAGTACGCTCGACTGGGGAGAACCGGAGCGCTGGGGGCCGGGCAGGTCAGGTGCTCCCAAGGGCCAAAGGTCCAGGCCCCTTTGCCACATGCGGAGCGGTGGCGCGTTCCTGGAGCGACTATCGAACCCCGCAGTGGCAGCGCCGGCCTGAGTAAGTGGGGCAGATTGTTCCCGTGACCAGACTCCTCCATAATATCATCGCCCTTTGACCCGGATTTGATACCGACGGGAAATCCCGGCTATGTCCGTAAGGAGTATATACAGCTCTCAGAAGACAAATTCGAAGGTTATGAAAGTTTGTTGTTGTATAGAAATGTAGTGTGCGTTCCCTAGAATGTTTCGCAGTTGATGATTAGAGAATCCTAGGCAAAGTCTCTTAACCAGCTTGTATATTTTTTTCGGAGCGGGGGCTAGGTATGATGTTTGTCATGTAGATCAGAACATCATGTGCACGAGCTTCAAGACTTTGTTATTTCAGAGGTACTCAGTGGCGTGCACGTTCACCGGATGACAAAAAAAATCTGGAAGGTTCCAGACGTGGTTATTTCACTCTTCAGTTGATATGCACCTCTCAAGGAATGGGCCTTCCCTTCCTTTTGACCGGCGCTTATACTGAGAGAACGGAATGAATGGAATGGCCTTCTGTGAATCTGTATGGGCAAAATGTCCCAGACTGGGCATTCTGCAGACAAGTGTCAGTCTTGCCAGAATGCCGTCTTTCCACTCCGTTACTGTACATCTTGGGGCAGATGTAAAGAGTTCCCCAATGGATTGTATCCGGCGGTTAATTCTCTCCTTAGCTTTACTCTTTTATATCTCTACTTCAGTTCAAACTGATAGTACTGTAAAGTCATCTGTGGGTTGACCTCATGGCCATATAGTAACGATCTGTTTAAGTAGATAAAACAGTGGTGGTTATGTTTATTTCCGTGAAAGAATGCAGTCATTGCGAATGGCTTCATCAGTATACACAATATTTGAGAATAGCCTATTCAACAGCCGCTGCCTGTTTAGTTCGAGGAGTGAGGCAATTGTCGAAAAAAAGTGCCCTCACGGATCTGGGATGGTCATCCCGGAACACTTTATTACTGCTCCGGTTTCAGTCTCGAAGTCGAGGTTGGCGTGCTCTCCATCTCCCCCGTACGGAGTAGATGGTTGCCATGCGCTAACCGTATGATAGCGCTGACAGGCGAAAAAAAAGAGATGCTGACGAAATGTGGAATCAATGTCAATAGTTCTTCGTCATGTAATAGGACATCCACGGTCGAATAGGCAAACCTAATTTATGACGGCTATTCTATTATTTTCCTTCTTATCCTCGTGATGAAGCCAAACTGCTAAAAGGCGCCAGACCGGGCCGTTTAGCCGATGCAGAGAGGGGCGATTAAGCACCTTTCATCACAGCCGCGTGGATGCACGGTTCATGAGAAGCCCGTGCAGCAGTAGAAGTAAAGGGGGTAGAATTCAAAGCCACCTCGAACGGCGCCTCATTTCAGATTCTTTGGCTTGAACTCTACTGCATCCTGTGAGGTCGTCGCACGTTCGGGAGTATGCTTGAAGAGGAACGGTTCTCGCCTCGAACGTTCGCCGCTGGGAACCCTGTCGATATTGTCGAAGAGTCATGAATCGCCCCATACACCACCTTCATATCGTGAACTAAGATATTATCCTTTCGGAAGGTGGATGTGTTAACTCTATTCGTTGCACCATCAAGTGACGAGGATAGGCAGTCAACAATTCAGATACGGTGGAATGCGCCAAAGTCTGACAACTTGACAATAGTGAATGTCCCGTTATGGAAGCTTAAAAGGAACCATAGCCGTTAGCGCTTAGCTCCGAGGCTACGTGCCTGCAGTTCTTCACAGAAAATTGGCGTATGGAGTACTCGGTACCTCGAGGGAACATGAGAAAGTATGTCTTTTTTAGCTGAAGAAGCAGTGGTTGCCACTAGAGACTGAACATGTCCCTTTAGCTATTAATCGTGCAGCCACGGAGTAGTACTGCGTAAGCAGAATAAGTCTTCTCTTGAGGTAGCCCTATCTCGCGGTGAGTGCAATCACAATGCCCTTGGCCACGAGATGCCTTCTTACTACGTCTCAATTGCTCTGTAGGCGGTTATCCTCCATGAAGATATCATACATCTTCAAGGCATGCATGGTGCAAGGCGTGCGGTAGCATACTCTTGAGGAAAACCGCCTCAGTCCTCTCCAGGCTCTTCAGCATGGACGCATTGCCTACCTAATTTCTTTTGTCTCGCCTTCTAGCATTGTTCAGAGGATAGGGCGCGGATGAGCACATGATCATCGGGGCGTCCGACTCTGGCGTCATACCCCGTACAGGGATTATTGGTAAGCTATGCTGCTCTCAGTTCTTCCCAGTTGGGTGGGATCTAGATGTCGAGAGATCAACCAGTGGCCGGCTGAGGAGAGACAAGGCGCAGACGACGAGGCTTAGTTAGGCTTGTCACGGGGTTTTCCCGTGACAGGGTAAAATGAATCATGGAGAAGCGCAATCGCAGCTCGAGTTGCAGGTTGGCGTCGAGTGACGCACCCAACCACTGCCAGTTCAGACATTATTTCAAGAATGAAAATCATGGAGCACGGAGTGCTGTTCTGACACTCGCCAGAACGATCCTTGTGACCACAAAATTGAGCTGAGCTGTCACTGTGTCTGGCACGAGTGTTGGTTTCCGAACACGTCAGGGATGATCTGTCGGAAGAGTGGTGGCAGTCATGACATTCTCGCATCGACTCTTTGCTTCTGCCCTGGAAAAATTAGCCAATGAGTTTTGGATAAAAGCAGTTCCTATGGCATCTAAGTATGGAGTAGCGGCGCCTGGAGAAATATGGAGTACTTGTCAAAAAAGAGAAGGATCTCCAGATGGAGCTCTCGATGCGATCCCCGCAACAAGGCAGGACCCCTGATTTCCCCGTACATGCCACAGGCTACCCCATCCAGAACAGTAGATCATTACATCGTCCTACACTGCAAGCGGCTGAACGGCTGAACGGACGTTTCACATTCAGCCGGAGGAAGAATATTGAACAGGTCTACGAGACAAAGCCAGCCGTTCGGACGAGGATCATGGCGCTTGGAGGTCAGCCACATAAATCCGGGGGGCGTTGAGGCTCGTCTCAGGCCGAGGCACAGCACTCCCGGTCTAGCGGATTGACTGCGCCGAAATGAGATGCTGAATATTGGCTGCCGTCCATGGATAGAGCAAAACGGCTAATCCCAAGTGGTACTGGAGACATGACCATTTACCGGAAGGAGAGCTGGCAGTCACCCGTTGGTGCACTGTGCGCAAGCGCAAACAGCAGTGGGAGTAGTTGGAACCCGTGGATGATGGAGGTGATGACAGAGTTGTCTATGGCCTATGGAATGGAGATGAGGGAAGCATCCGATAAAGCCCCGTGCCTTGGCAGGTCAGAGAGCAAAGTTGACAAGACGCGGCAAGGCGAAAAAAGCAAGCAGAGGGCGCACGAGTGGAGGAGAGATCGGCCCCAAGATGTACCCCAGCCAGCGCGGCGTTACCGCGGCCGGCGCAGTGGCGGACGAACGCCGCGTAGCCAGATGTACTGTGTGATACGGGAACGGACCGGTAAAGATACCGCATGTCATGACGTGGTTTACAATACATACGTGACGCCGGGGGTACTTCGGGAGTGACGGTTTCCTTACCGCAATCCCCACCGGTGACCCCTTGTAGCGCCGTAGCGAGCAAGATCCTCCGGGCCTGTCGCCCTTCGCCCTCTGAGCACAAGCTGTCGAGAACCCGTCCCTCGGTACCTTTTAAGTCGGATCCCTAGCGCAGGCCACTCTTCTGCATCGCCCTCGCCTTGCCCCAGGTAACGATACCGCCCTTCCTCCCTTGTACCGTAACCCCCGTACCAACCGCCGCCCGTCAAAACCACACACCCCCCCGTTCTCCGTCTCTTCTTCGTCATATTTTCCCTAGTTCCTGTCGCTCTCCTCCACCTTTCTCTTCTCCCCCATATTCTGCTCCTCCATTCCTCTTATCCCACATACCGTCCTCTTTATACAACACTCTCCAGGTCTTCTCCCGTCCTCCTCACATTCCCCGCCGATCCTCCCACCCGGGCCACCGCTAATCGGCCGTATACTTTGATTGTGTGCGGGTGTGCGTGTCTGCATACTCGCAGAGGGAGACCTGGGATTGACGCCAAACTATCAACACGCTTCGAACCTGCAATCCTCGCGACCAATCCTTCTCGCGGGACCGCTCGTTGTCTATTCTCACTACAAGATTCCCTCCTCCAGCTACGAGGAGTTGCATCCTTCCAATCACGTCGACATCTAGTGTCGTGCGTGCAGAAGTACCGCAACACGGGTCCACCTTTGTCATTTCATACTCCAGTGCTACCTGCCAGCGCGCAGAGCTCCAGGAGGTCCAGGTCGAGACGACGGACACAGAAGAAAAAGTGACATCTCTTCACTTTCACGCGCCGTACAGTGACGCGAGGGGAAGGCGGCGGCCCCAAACCTATTCACCTACAGATACCATTGATCCTATAGCAACCACGAAGAGACGAAATTGTGGCGCGGTCAAAATGCCTTCGAAGCTGTCAACGCCCGTCCTTACGGTGGACGCGGCCAAGATGCACAAGGTCGACACTGCAAACGCGCAGAGCCTTCACGGCATGTGGATGGGTGAGTGGTGGCCCGTGGTCGGGCTCATATGGGGAATGCTAATCTTTTGTCGTACAGTGTTCTCAAAGTGCGCAGACTACATGGAGGAGGGCAGGCGACTTGAGAACCTGAGTTGGCGACTCTGGACCCGAGAAACCTTTTGCGTCGAACCCGAGAGCTCTTGCGATACTTCTGTTTTGCCACTGCTGCGCTCCGAGGCTGGAGAGGTCCCTGAGCTGTCCGCGAGTGTCGAATCCGCCGCATCTGACGAAGCAGAGAGAATAGAGACTCACATCAAGCGTGCTCCGAAATCTCTGGACTATAAGCCCGCTGTTGTTGCAGATGACGCCGTGATGAATATTGGCAGAGGAAAGGAGAAGCACATTACTTCTCTGGGATTGGAGCGGATGGTGCTCAACATCAAGGAGAAGAAGAACCTGGAGCCATTGTCCCGCCTCGTTGCTCCCGTTGGAGCTCCCGTGGTTGACGTGACGCCACGGCCATCGTCTCCTACTCCCGCGCCCGCGCCCGCACCGCCTCCTCAACAGACTCAGTCATATCCTTCTCCGTCTAAACAACAGCCGCAGCCGCAACAGCCCAAGCGACAACCACACCAGTCCTCCGAATCGTGCTCGACGACAGCTCCCGAGGGCAACGAGAGCGACGCTGCTCTTGCTGGTGCCTCGGATACCAGTGTCTCCTCACCAGGCATTATGCCTTCCAAATCCGGCCTGATCAAGTCACCCAGCATTGTCCGCGGTTTCTCGCCATCTCACGTCTCCTCGTCATATCGGTCTCATCCCAAGCTCGCTGCAGACCCTGGTCCGGTTAAGACGACGCCACAGCCAAAGCCCTCGCCTCTCAAGAAGAAAGGAGGTATGTTCACACTGGGCGGGTCGTCGGGTGACGACGAAAGCTCCTTCGAAGATCGCATGGCTGCACCCGGTCCCCATACCAGCTCCCTGACCGAGGAGTTGAGTAAGCCTGGTGCCAGCACCCCAGGTCCAAACAAGAAGGTGGCGTCCTTCAAAGACGAGGTGGAATCGCGAACGATCAAGCCCATGAAAGGTGATGACGAGGACGCAATTGAGACGGAGGATGAGATTTCGGAAAGTGCCATCGAAGATGACGAGGACTCTTCCGACTGGGAAGATTCAGTCACAGAGAGTGGACGTTCAAGTGTGGATGACAAGGAGCTTTTCCAGCGTGTGAACTCGCGGCCAAACCTTGTATCACGACGATCTCTCCTCACGATGATGATGCACCAGCCTGCGAGGATGAATCCAAATGGATCGCGGTCTAGCCCTGCTCTGCAACGCTCGCGACTTTCATCTCCCAATGGTCCATCAATCCCCGCATCGCCACCCGATGATGACGAGGAAAATCTTACAATGAAGGGACCCGACGTTCCACGCTCAAAGCCGATCATTGTGAGGCCAACTCCACAGCAACCCGTTGCTCATTCGCCGCGCACCACTCGGAGAAACATGCTCGCTACGGAGCTTACCGAATCTCTTAGAAGGCATCTGCTGTGGGAGCGCCAGCAGAAGAGTTCTACTGCCAATGCTGTCTTCAAGAGGCGGCATACGGCTCATGACATGGCCAATCTGCAGGAGTACCCAGGTCCAAAGGGTGCGCAGAAACAGGGCCAAGGTGTTGGTGTCGCGGGCGCAAATGCCGCGAACCAGGCAAAAGATAAGGACACATCGAAGAACAGCTCATGGAATAACTACAACGACTACGGGCCGTGGGAGTATCATGTGAAGGGATGGTAGAGAGACATCGCAACTTGGCGGTCCTCACTATGAGTCGCACATACAGAACCTCTCTTCGGACCATATCATGTATCTAACCCCTCCTGCGACATCCTTCCTGCTTCCGCACCGCTGTTGTCCTCTGATCTTCTCCGGGCCGACAGACCCCTCTTGACGCGTCTTTACCCGCCTGATCACGACACTTGCATATTGGCGAATCTATGGGGATGTTTATTTTTTTATCTTAGCTTATGTCTTTTTTTCGGGTCTTATTCGCATTGCATGGCGGTCTGTTTTCTATTGTTCTCGGACAGGGAACTTGCTTGGGCGTTTTTCATGTCTTCTCATTCTTGTACGGCTTTTTTTTCTTACTCTTTTCTACGGTCGGTGCGTCATGGCGATTACGGTGACAATGTCATGGTCCCCAGGGAATGGTGGTCATTTTTTGCTTAAATTTGTTCGCTGGTTACTGGGGTTGAGGCTTTATGACATTACACAGGGTTTCTAAGACCTTATCGTCATCGTGTTTACCGATTGCACGTTCTAACGGATGCAGAACGTATTCTTGCTGCTTTGATACCGGATACCACTTTGTTTTTGCCTGGACTGGTGTTACGTCCCAGAGGCAACATGACATGTATGCTACTCGATCTCATTAAAAGAATTTGCTGTTCAAAACAATCTCGTGTACTCATCTAAAGAGACAAGTAGAAGTAGTAACGTAGTGTTGGACGTATTGATCGCGACCGCCTTAGATAGGAATATGATATTATCGATTCCATGTGCGTGTGAAGTCGTTGCATTCTGATTCCGGACTCTGCCCATTCCACCAACAGACGGATTAGGAACAATGAACCAACCCCTTGACAAATCTCGTTCACCGACGCTGTCACTGGACAAAGAAGAGATGGGATGTATCGGAAAAAGAACAATTTCTTGTTTTCTCATTTCTACTATCGATGACTAGCATACTAGCATAAAATAATCCCAGTACTGATACCAGTTTCGGAGGCTTGTTTCTGAGAATCTAGACCAATCAATCAACTTCCCCTACCCGCCAACATTGTTTAGCTAACTAGGTAACCCTCCATGCTCGCATTAACATTCCATCCCCGGAATTGAATCGAAACTGCGCCGTTCTTTTTTAATAATATCTACGTATCCTCGATAGATACCGGACTTAATAATTCCAAATTATCGGGTGGTTTTTTATTTTCTATTTCCTTGATCGATGCTGTCGGACCCCGGTCAGATCGCATCATGCCGCTTCATCTTCCTGGATGGCCTCCGCATGTATACCTTCATTTCTGAAGTACTAGATATTCAATTCTCGACCGAGGAGCAGTCCCTGACTCCGGCTCTGGCGGCTGACGCCTATTTGTTCACTTTGTCATCTTTCATCTTTCACCTCTGGGTCCCTCTGACACACACACACACACACACACACACAACACAGTCGGTTGTTGTTGGCCGCTGCCGGTCGCATTATCGGAGATTGGCGGCGGTGGGTAATCTTTGCGTGTTCTAGGCTTTTACGGCCTGACTGACCAGGGTTTGGGGGGGGTGGCATGTGCCGTCGCATGCATACTAAATTTCTAGCCCTACAGCGAGAAAAAGGACCAAGGGCAAGGGCAAGGGCAAGGGCAAGGGACAGGGACAGGGACAAGGGATTAAAAAAAGCGACGCCATCTTTTTGCGGCGGAGATTCCCGTCGGGGCTGAGGTTGGTATCCCGGTAATGGGTATCTACCTACCTAATCCTTGTACGATGTACATGTACCTAATGTATGTACTGTACATATGATGAGGGGAAGGGGAAGGCGTGCTGTGCTGTACTGGGCTAGGGGGAGCGGAGGAGGTGAGATATCTGCATGTCGCATGATAATTCTGGTTCCAGCTGACCGTTTGACCTTCCCGATTTGTGCATAGGTAGATGGCTGGTTATTTGATGGATTTCCAGGGTTGATTATTATGATTATCTATTATTATTATCTCTCCTGTTCGTTTGAGACGCGCGTGGGGGGGCAATTGGTCGAGTTTCGTCGAGTCGAGTTGCCTAGGTACCTACTCTTACGGGTACTCTCTAATCCGCCCATCTATCTCCTACTAGATACGGTAGTTGTGGAATTTCTCTCCCGTTTGTGAACGGGTGGATGCGACGCTGCCTTGCTCTTTTTCATCACTTGTGGCAGCAAGAAAGTTCGAGCTCTTACCCTCAAAGGTGAACGGATGAAAGCGAATTGGCCACCTACCTATGGAGGAATCCCGTTTCCTGCTATTCGTTTGATCGGGTTTGAAGCCCGTGTCCGTCGGCACCGGTGGCGGGCTTATGTTGTTTTATCGCTGAAACCCAGTTGGTCGTTCCGATAACAGGTAAATGGCAATTGGCAGATGATAGGTATGGCGGTTTCCTTGGATAAGCTTCTATGTACATAGACATACTGTACGTCTTCCTTGGCCAGCGCATAGCCTAGACCGGGGAAGAGGTCTAGATCGCTCGATCGGGAATCACATGTCGGAATGACTCTTTCAACGTCAATCGGTCTCTAAGTAGGTATCTTGTCGATATTTCTTCTTTCCCAGTTGATTAACTTCAGAGTGACTTCGGGAAATATACTGTACTGCGTAACCAATCTGTGAGAGGGCTGACATAGAGTAACGGATGGCCGGTGCTGGCGCTTCCGTTATTACGCGGAGATCCGTCACAAATAGGTATAACTGCGTCGTACTGTACAAAGCTGTAGTTGGTTTACGTCAGGGAAGCGTTTGGATTGACAGGATGCCTTGATCCTTCTGGATCAATCCATAATGGATAGGATGAAAAAAGCCGGATCCCATGACCACGACCGTTTTACCCTGTTAGCAGCTGCTCGAATCGGCACTGCAGACCTTCATCTCTCTTTCTTCTTCTGAGATAGTGGAGATGGGACCTGCAGAATAAATCATGATCTCCATTCCAGTGTGGAAGTTAGGTCGTACAGAGCACGGTGCATTGTTCAGGCCTCCGACGGAGGTACCGGTACAGCTACTTTCTGCGGTGGTTCCATAAATGAAGCTTCGAGGCTTCGTGCAGATTTGCACGTCAGGGTACATGATACCCAGAGGAGCACATGCTACCTTGCATCGATCTGGATTCGTCAGAATTCAGCTTGTCCACCGCATCGATCTGGCCTACATTAGCAGAGACAGTGAGGCGATCCCCAACTTTGATCTGACAGACCTGTGTTCCTAATACATAGTTCCATCTGTATGTATCTCTTTCCTTATCGTCATTTATCCGTTGTTGCTGGCTGCGCTTCGAAAAGGCCGCACTGGTGTAACACTGTCAGACAATCTGGACCCGTGCGTATGGAACGGATCAGGTTTACCGGGGGCACCAATACTCCCCGGATTGTAGCACGCGCATACTACCATCCAGGAAGTTCTGAAGAGGCTCGAGGTGGCCAAGATCTCTGACAAGATAACGCGAGATGAGAGCATGTGGCTTCTCTACAAAGTACCTACTTACCCAGATAGTACTATCTATGTAGTACCACGTACCCTAGGAGTTGACGATGCAAGAAGAATCAGTTAGCAATGCGCCATTAATCCAATACTATCTGCTTCAGCTCAGGCTGAACTATCCGAGCTGAGTAAATTACCTTGTTGAGAAATTTCAAACGGACGTCTTCCACCCCAGGTTGTTGCTCTTCTTTCCCGACCTTCCAGACGCTTCCACCGCAGCGGCCTTGGGTTCCAGCCACGGCATGTACTCCGTATTGTACGACGTTGCACGCCAGCTGCTGCATGGACAAAGTCTCGAAGGTGTCATGTGAAAGGTGGATGGATCGGGATAAGACGAGGCCACACCGCAAGGTTAAGAACAGAAATTCCTCTGCCAGCAGAAAGGTAAGGCGTATAGTTGATCGACAGCTTGTCATCCTGACCGGGTCCAGGGTCTTTTGGAGATTTGTCATGCATGCCCTCTATTTTCGGCCTTTTTTTCGTTATTATTGCTCTTGTTATTACCATCTAAGTGCAGGCTGTTCCAATCATCTATGGATGATTTACTCATAGGATCATTTTCTGTGCAAGGACTCGATATGTTTCTATCGAATATGGGCCGAGCGTCGAGAAGCCAATAGGATAGATACTACACACTATTTAAATACACTCTTCTTCATTCCGTGATGTGAAACAGACTATGTAGATTCCCTTGAGGGATTTATCAATATATCGATCCTCTTGATTTTTCTCACTATATAGTGTGCATAGTTAACGTTTCACAATCGCCCAAGGGCTTTTGTCACAAGATACTAAGTCCTGGATAGATCTGCATAGAAATGCAGCCGAAAAAGCTCTGGACCCGAACTGACCATATCCAGGTATACGTCCTTTTCAAGGCTTCGACTTCTCGTCTCACTGTATACCTGCGGAGTATAGTAAGTACTCGATGGTAATGTCTCAGCTCAGACTCGATCTGCTATTGTTATGTATACCTAGGTACCTATACAGGATACAAGATAGCATCTGTAGATAGGACTAACTGGCTTGCGTCCAAGCCCAAGATCTGGACGCTAATAGGGCTGAGCTATCCCCTGTCCCGACCCTATGCCGGTGTGTCTATTTTCCGTAGCGCGAAGTTGGCGCGCTTATTTCTGAGAGGAGGAGAAAGCTTATCCCCTACATACTTCTTAGGCACATATTCCCTCGTGTTCAATTTTAGATACACTAGCTGGGTAGCTACTCGAGAGACGTCTGCACGGACGCCTTGCTGTGTGTGGATAGCTACATATATAGTGTCTCGACTTATGCAAAACACCTCATCTCGACCTCGTAAAGACCGTCTCCGGGTGTGATGGCTGTCAACTTATTAATAGCCAGTTGTTTGCTGCGGTGTGGGTGTCGCGAATATTTGAATGGAGGTGGGCAGTGGCACGGACGCCTAAGACTCGGCGGTAGGTGTGCGGTGGCTTGCAGTCTAGGCCTGGGCCTTGACGCTTGACGGTTGAAGATCGTATGTATAATTATGTAGGGTAGGTATATTTGCTTATTTTTTTTTTTCTTTCAAGATTAAGATCCGTGTCGCTCCGTCCCTCCATAAGGCTCTCTTCCCTTCCTTAGGCTTCGTACAGTATTATATTTCATCGATTATCATTATATAATCTCATGCTTTTCTGCCTTTTCCGCTCGCGGAGGCTTTTTGCTATCTGTTGTCTTTGCTGTGATGTCGATATCATACTACCTAAGCACGTAACTTCCTGAGGTCATTTGTTGAATGCTTTCGCTTTGACGTATACACTACATAAAGAGGGATGAGCGTCAGCTATACTATTAGTAGCTGAAACTGGAGAAACTCCGCCCTCCACCGCCCAGGTTATACTTCTGCAAGAGTCTCCCAGTTTGTACTAGCATCCGTGTTATCCTCATGCCTTTTTGCCTCGCAAGGCCGGCCAGTTAAGGTTACTTCCTTGCATTGGTGCAGTATAGCAGGACGTCCGTGTGACTTCACGTCTACATGTCTGTTCCTACCTAAGGCAGATACCTTAGGTATCTATGTTTGCAGCCTGTGAATGTGAACATGATGTTAAGAACAGACCACGTCTGACGAACCACGCACGGATCGGTTGCTGCTGTGTGTTGATGAGAAAGATCTTCAAGTTTCTGCGCTTCTTTTGTCTTGTCTCCTCTCTTGTCTCCCTTGACAACAGTGCATTGATCAATTTCCAGTCTCATACGGGAGTCGTGTATGCACCACGTATCGTATCGCGCTGAACAGGATGTACGCAGTACAGCCTTAAGAAACCCATTTTGGGTTATGGGGCGGGGAAGAGAATTAATCCTTTTTTTCTCTCTCTTTTCTCCACTTCCTTTTGTACTCTGTATGCGGGATGACATATCCAAACGGGTCCAGGCTGAGGCTCAGGTAGGCGTGTAAGCTACCCTAGGCAGACGCCTCAGCCACAGAATCTCGTCCTGTTGCCTCTAGAGGAGGTTCACCGCGTGGAAGTTCCCTGCTGTTTCCGACATTTGGGGCATCGTGGACCAGTCAACGCCCTCGAAGAGCTATTGTCTTCCGTTCCCGCCCGATGCAACGTGGGCTCGTGGGCCGGACAGCTGTGGCTGGAGAGTGTCATGCCCCGTGTCGAGTGATCGAGGTCCTTCCTCTCGGAGTACGGAGCTCCGCGTTCTCTTCAGCTCCACAATTTGCGGTCGACGGTCGACAGTGGGGAACGAGGGCAGAGCCTGGGGAAATTGTGACTGGACGATACACTCACCGGTATGGCCGTTCTACACCGTATTCCCGTGACGCTTCTCCAGCATGAAACGGCGGTATTGAGTAATTCAAAGCTAATTGCGGGGCTGATCACAGGATATGTGGATCCAGAGGGCCATGCTGTAAAGAGAGCACAGTGCGCTCAAAAATGCGGAGATGACAAAGCAAAGCGTTGATAAAAAAGAAAGCGGGCAGACGGAGGATTGGATTGGGAACCGAGGTTTCTACAACAAAGGACACAACGCACACCGTGCGGCCTCGAACACGATATTGGATTACCGGGACAACTCGCAATCGATGAGTTGTCAATTGGAATTTGAACCATACTCTACGTGATTTACATACCGGCACTTTCCGGAGCATTTTGGATGTGGAGTTGTTTGTTTTTCTCCAACTGAGAGTGAGGCTGATACGAAATTCTAAGGCTGTACAGTAGTGTGCAGAAACCGCAAAGCGTTAGAAAATCTGTGAATACATCCTCTAGGGATCAGGATAACCCTAGGGCATGAGAGAAGCCGAAGCACGGAACCAGTTCTACACGGCAGCCCGACGTCTGGCGGGCTTGGCCGCTTGCTAGCCTGTTGCCGCTTCTCGGGAAGATGCCGACTCGGAAATGAAATGAGAGGGACTCGGGATGGCAACCAGGAACGGGATCAAAAGTGATCCGTCAAACCTCTTGCCTCTCTTTACAAATCATGTGAAATGTGGATCTCCATTGATCTTTTTTCTAGAACGCCTCCAGCCTTAAGACGCGGTTTGGCTTTCCCAAATCTTACATAAAGCCGGCGGTTCGAGACACGGTGACCTATCCCGTGCCATTGGATAAGCCCATCTCGGGATGGAGCTTCGGCAAATCCCACTAGCTATCCCTCTTTGAGAGAAAATCTCGATCTACAGCGTCTGAACCCATTTTTTTGTGTGATCTGTGACTTGTCGCTTGTGAACAAAAGGCTGATTCGAAGTTGATAACTATTCCTGGTCGATTAGCTGCTTTAGCTGTCGAGATTTTCTCAAGCTAGTGTGGCTAGGCGCCTAAGTGGTCACAAGTCACAGGCACAGGCCAAGCTTGTGTGGCTGGCTGGCTGTTCCGCAGATCTGCCGGCGTGCTCTGGACGGCGGTCTTTTACAACAGACAACTCCGTACTCTCCGTACAGAGGTGCTCCGTGCAGCCACGCAGCAGCCACGGTGCCGAGTCGGGGAAGCGGTGTCTCCGGTAATTGAAGTCTTCGGGACCGCTAGAGATTGAATCTTGTTGGTTGATCGAAAAGAAATTGAGATTGCGGGTGTTCTGTTGCCTCCCCTTTTTTTCTCCTTTTGCCCCGCAGTCACGGAGACAACTCGGCAAAGTGAGGGGGTCAAGCAAGCGCCGCAGGGGCTACTCTGACGTCATCCCCGCTGCGTCGTGCTTCCAGGCACGCCAATGAGAAAAGAGAAAAGGCGATTACCCCACGTTACACGATCGACGAGACAGAGATCGTCTCATGGGCCTAGCCAAGGCTAATACACTTGCCGTACGCAGTAGTAGTATGCACGCCGCTGTATTCTCAAACGTCATTATTAAGCAAGTTATGCTCTTAGCCTTGAGGATGCCTTGTGTTTTGCTGACCGGTCTTCTTAGTCGGTAGACTTATGCAGAAGTACGCAGTAAGATGCAGTTAAAACTGCATTTGGGATAGTATAGCTGTACTGCGGTTGCAAGGGGTGATAATCAGAAATGACGGCCTGTATGGGTAAACTGATACGCAGGGCAAAATCTGTCAGGGTGAAACCGACACGTGATATCACCGTCGATCGCATCTGATTGCAACCGTTACTACTACCTCGTCGCACACCGATAGAAACATATCGGGAAAGTTGACGCTTTAATGGATGTCAAGTGGCCTGACACCGGAACTGCATATCAAAATGCCAGCAATCCTGTCTTATTTCTTCTGGTTTCTGTTCTGGGTCTTGGTTGCCCAATGCGACGCTTTCCTTCGTCGTTTGAGCCTTCGAGGTACTCCGTATTGTTTACATCTCCGCACGCTGATAGGCTCACCAAGCGAGGTAATGCCACGATTTTTTTCTTCTTTTCTGCCTCAAACTTTATTCTCAATGGTAAAACGAAAATATCGATTCCGATAGGCGGACAAAAAAGAATTGTCTCCTTGGGTGATGGTTGTTTTTCTTTAATTCTCACATTTCTAATCTTCGGGCTGTCCCGGCCGTAAAATTGAGGTGGAATCGACTTGGCATGGGTTCAAGTTTGTACTGTAACATACTCTGTACGGAGTAGAGATCTGCTCACCGCTTTCTGGTTTTAGAAAGCAGCTACGAGTCTCCACTCGGTTGAGACAAAAGGCGGGGTTGACGGGATGGGGAAGACAGCGCGAGGCTGATATTCTTTTTCATGTATTGCTGCATTATTTTTGTACCATTTTCAACGACTTTTAAAGAAGAGTGGAAGCTAGGAGAGATGATCTCCGAGGGTAGCGTGTTCAGGTGCCGCTTGCTGGTAGGAACACGAGTTCCTAACCTCGGTCTACCTACGGATCGATGGAGCCACAGAGAACGCGTCTTTGCGCGTGTGTTGTTTCTAATCACCAATTGGATACTGTGGATTTCTTAGAATGGATAGATACGGAGTAAAACAATATCGCCAAGTCAATAATTTCTCCATCTTTTTTTCTTGCTGATTAAATGTAAAGCCTACACCGGCTCTCCTTTTTGTGGGTTTTGTGGGCTTTTTTATTGCTTAACTTTGAGTGGAAAAAACTTCACGGCGGATCTCGTGACTAGCAGATTTTGTCCAGGTTTGACCTTTTAGCCGCTAGAATTATATTAAGATAAACGAGTCGCTCTCATCAAAGTCCTTATTGGTGGACAGGGAAAAAAAATAACCTCCATCCAAGTTTTCCGCGGAGAACTCTCCCTCTTCCTACCAAAACGCCCTTTTTCGCCCATGCAGCCATCTGTCAGGAATTTGTCCCCTTTGTTTCATTTTGACCCTCCATCACTGCGTGACGCGCCGGAATGCCTGAGAATATGCAGGACTAAAAAGACGCACATATGCAGGCCGGAAATCGAATCTGCTCCAGTACCCGGGATTATTAATTTATCAATCAGGTTTTTCTGTGGATAGCGGTGCATGTGCGGATCTGACCGCTTCTAATCTGATGCCTTTTTTGCCATTTCGGGGAACTACATGGCTGGACAACGAGGAGAATCATCCCTTGATATTTTCGTTGCACTTCCGTTAGTAGTGGAGGTTTTTTGTGGACCGGGGTTGCATTCGCTGACGGGACACGATCCGCGCCACGAGGGAACGTTTGAAGCCTTCAACAACGCCTTGTGGGCTCGATTGCCAGGGCTAACGATCAGAAAAAAAGTGGATCCCGATGGAGATGTTCCAGAACTCAGCAATCTTTGCGCTGCTGGTCGCCAGAATTGGTAGGATGGAAAAGGGCCTAGGACGTGGATTGGAAACGAGAGGGGGCCTTTGTTGAAAACACAAAAATAAGAATTGGATAGCGGTGTTCAAGTCCTCTTGAATTACTGCGTACATGTTACTATGATACTCGACAGGTTACGCCGGTAAGGGCGCGATGCTTAGGCGTTTGATGGGAGCATCATGCCAGTAAGTACTGCATACCACGACGAGATACAGGAGGTACCTAGATGTACATCTGTACATGGGCTGCATGGGTGGCGTTGTATTTTTGATACGGCAGAGAGTACCCGGTGAAAGTGTGTATGTATGGTCTCGTTCCGTGTTATCGCCTTTACATACAGCGGTACTCCGCGGTTCGAGCCTGGATACCTATGCGGTACCATCAAGGATCGCATGCGGAGAAGGCGGCGCAGCTTGATCATATTCGCTTTGGCTTTCCATGTTTCCCTGCACAGATAATGCTTCGGAGATGAAATATTAAATTAACATGAACCTGGATAGTCTTGCACACAGTCCTTCTCCGATACGTCATTGTCACCGCCTTCTGGTGCCGGTCGCGGCCCGCCGCTGGGCAATGCACCTTCGCAGCTGATAAGACATGATGACGGTCGCACGCAATAGTGATGCGGTTTCTCTCGCCATGGCAATGTCAAACTGATGTGCTTGCTTCGACTCTTCGAGACGGCCTCGAGAGCCTACTGCAAGCCGGAGAAATAGGCACACCTGGACGCCCCGGAGCAAGCCCCCGCGGCGAGCTTTTCCAACCATAAGCTTATCGCCATGCTTTCGATATAAGATACGAGCCACCACTACTGGCAGCTTCGCGCATCGAGACTTGACGGTATGATTCAACTAAGTTGGTTCTGGCGACAGCGTCGAGCGGCAGGTGCTTGTGGCTCTTCAGCCTCGATTACTCTGCCTGTGTCATCGCCAATGTCATTGTGGCCGCGTCAGTATCGAACCAGATCTGGGAATCTCGGTCTCTCTCGGACAACACCGTGCGTCTCGGGTCGTCCGTGATGATTAGGGCTACCACTTTTCAAATTCAGAACTCGAACGGAACATGCCTATCCTTGTTCGTGATATGCAATATGCCTCATATTAAGATGGGATGCCTGAGCTGTAATAAGTGCATGCGGACAGCAGCGTCAGGTAGTTGCATAGTAGATTTTAGTCACGAGTATACTATTTTGGACGTACTACGGCCGTTAGATCCCTAGTTAATAGAGCGGTAGTATACCTACGGGGCTCGCCGTACTATATTCGACGCAAGCCCAACGGGCGATTCCTGCAAACAACAGCTTACGTGAACTTGAAGGATTTGAGTCACCACACAGTACTCCGCGTTGCTGTAAAGGGAAGAAGAACAAGCTGTACGAGCTGTTTTACCGCAGGTATTGCTCACTGGTGACTCAAAGCATCGTATTTGCCCCCGGATTCCCCGCATCAGCGGATGGGTGCATAGATCGGGAAGAGCCCTACCCTTGTTTCACAAGCTCATAAATCGCCAGCTGTCTCTCGGCTGCCTGGGTTGACAGTCAATTGGGAAGTCTTCATGCTTCCTGGAGGATGGTGGCGAGTTTCAGCGCCTGTAGTCTTTTGACATCAAGGAACCCAAGCATTCCTGATCTCGTCGTTGTCTTCTCACGTGGCCGGCTGACCGCCCGAGTCTGGCCATCACCAAGCGCAGTCTGGCCCGTCAGAAGCATTGAAAAGCATCGAGACGTCGGCCCTCACAGCTGCAACCGTCTTCCCACGCGCATCATTACCGGCATAAGGTGTTTCTTGCGTTGTCCGTCGGGCATTCGTCGATCAGCCATTTTGCTTTTGGCATCCCCGTCGATCTCAGGGTCACCAGATCCCTCTGCCGGGTTGGACTGCTTTGTTGGCATCCAGGCTGCTTACCCGGTCACTGGAATCTGCCGTGCTGCCCTGCACACTCTTTCTGGTGCTTCAAGGCGCGACGCTGCGCTCCTGGTGATAGGTATCTTACGGACCTTCCATCTACCCGTCCCCCCAAGTACGCCATATCACTGAACCGCCTATCGCGCCCGATTTTCTTGGGGCAGATCGACGTCGCAGCTACTATCCTCAACTTCCCGTCTGATGTCGGCGTGGGCCTATCACTGACAGTGTGGTACAGTCCATGTACTCTGCCTTAGTGGCGCCGCAGCTCACGACTTCATAATTAGATGGATCTAGGCAACGACCCCAGTTCACTTGACAGCTCCCGCCTGGAGGCCCAATCTGACGGTGAGAATAATCTTGCTTTTTTCTCATTGCTTTGTTATTTTCTCATCATGCAAGTTGCATGTTCCCCTGACCGCCGGTCGTCTTTCTCCGTTGACGCTCGTGTTCAAGCTTTGGCCCATGTCCTGTTGTCCTGTCCCATGCCTCCCTCATCAGTCAACTGTTCCGGTCATTCTCGTCTGTTCCCCAGGCTTAGCCGCTGCCAACTGGACAGGGCGTTTCCCCTCCCCCTCCATGCCCTTGTTCCGCGTCTAGTCCCTGACTTCTGACGTTCCCGGCCCGCAACCTTTTTGGTCACACGCTCATGACGAGATCTTTATTTTAGATATAGGCCAACCACCTTCGGCGGGTGCTGAGTTGGCAAGCGCTCAGCCTCAAGGTACTGCAGCTGCACAGCAGCAACGTTCCACCTATCGGCACTCGAGTCGGATACAGACCAGATGTCGGTTCTTTGGTTCCAAAAAAGGTAGGTTGCGGTCGTAATTCTCATCGCCGTTGCTATCTCTGTCTTCCCGCATTCAGCTTCGTCGCATGTCAATGGTCAAGACCTGATGTCCGTATTTCTGGTACACTGTTTTGCCGTTTCATGGACTCTGTATCGATGCAGAGTGTGGGGGTTTTCCAATCCATCTCTTTTTCTGAGACGGATTCTTTGTCTCTCACTGTCCTACAAGATTTACGGTTTACGTGGCTCTCTCCATGTGACTCGGCTCATTCCTCATGATATTGTACTGTTGCTGACATCTGTCGAGGATGTCGGGCTGGCAATGCCTGTCCCTACCTTCATGATGCTTCCACTCCTGAGCTGAAAGCGGCATCGCCTGCGGACTTGATTACTCAATCCCAGGAGAGTGGCTCAAGCAACAATGTCTGTGAGTCCCAGACTCCTATGCAAGGCGCAACCGGCGAAGCCGGACGTTCATCGAAGGATCCTTCTGACCCTAGTACCAATCGTCATGCCGCGTCGTGTCCCAGAGTTGTCCAGAAGCCCATGTCGAAGGCTGAAAAGGATAATCCGAGGGAATTCCAGATCAATCAATTGAGACGAAGATTTCATCCCAAGGAACAGACTGATGAGTCTGGAACATTACTAATGTTTGGGATGGAACCATCTGACCCTGACTTTCCCTTTGACCTGAAAGAGCTGCAGTGCAACCTGCATGTACCGCGGTCATATCCATCCAGTGGGAAGCCTACTCTTAGAGTTACTAATCCCGAAATGGAGAGGGGTTTCCAGATCAACGTGGAGAAGGGGTTCGATGAAATTGTCGAGTCTTCTTTGAGAAATAACCGCGCCGGGACCCTTCTAGGCTGGATGAATAGCCTCGATAGGCAGCTGGAGCGCTTTCTGACTGGCGAGAGGGCACAGACTATCAAATTCATTTCTAATATTGGCGGCGGAAAAAAGACGGAAACCAAAGAGGCAGATACTCAGCCTGTGCAGCAGACGCAGTCTCTTACATTGGACGACAGTGGCCCCCCTCAGAATCCGCCGCCAATTGCCCCTAGCACAGGAAGAATCTATAGCGCTGAAGAAAAGGAACAGGCTGACAAAACACGGAAGAATGAGACGAGACAACTCGAAGCTCGTCTTGGCAGAGTTCCGCTGTTCCAGAAACTATCAGATGGAATCTCTTTTATCGTTCCTGTTCAACCCAGCAAGCCTGAGCGGCTTCCTGCCCCTCTTCGATCTGTGAAGACGGTCAAGTTTATCGTTCCTTCGCTGTATCCCCTTGAACGGAGCTCTATAGAGGTTCAAGGAGTCGAAAGGGCAGAGGCTCGCGCGCTTGAGGCAGGTTTCGAACAATGGCTGCGCGAAAGCCCCCGCTTGAGCTTGATGTCCCAGATCAATTATCTTGTGCACAATATGCATGTTCTCGCCAATAAACTGGTTCAAGAGACGCCAGTACCAGCGCCTGAGTTGACTGCTCCCACTCCGCCTGCGGATCCACGGCCACAGCAACCTCAAACTGCTGCCGTAGCCCCAGTAGAAGAAGGCCTGGAGGACCGGGCTCACATCAAAGTCATCCCACGACCGCCAGAATGGTCTGTTCCAGGCACAGAAATCGACAGTGACACCTCAGATGAATATGACTCCGAAGAGGATTCTTCAGCTGACGATTACAATGAGGAAGGAGGAGCCCCTGTGCCGGAGGCTCCTGCCACTCCCCCTGGTCGGGGAGTGTCGCTCTCGTTTCCCTCTCTGGAGCTTTACGGAATTGAACTCCTGGAACTTAAGAGGCTATCCGTGACCCTAAAATGTGAACGTTGTAAAGATATTCTGGACGTGAAGAACGTGCGACCTGCCAACGAACCAGGCGGTGTCGCCGCTGCGAGAGTAGAAGCGTGCAAGAAATGCACGAACTACCTAAGCATTGGTAAAGTAGCCGTATATGATATACTAGTCCTATCCTATTTTGTGGGATTAAATCGCAAGAGAAATTGTGCAGTTGGCTGACAGAAATGTTATTTTCTGTAGGATTCCGACGGGAGTTGATGCATCCCACTTCCACCCGTGCCGGGTACTTGGATCTGGAAGGATGCACAGTGGTTGACCTCCTCCCCAGGTGAGTGTGACCCTTCTTCGGCCCTGCGCAACGTGGTCTACTATTTGTCCCACGACATATCCGTGCGGTTGGTGTCGATTTGTTCGCAGCATTTCCGTGTCAGACTGCAGAATTGGATCAGACAATTTTCTCACCGTCTCGACAGCAACTTTGTGCCGACTTGCTCTGAATGCTCGACCCCGTTTCCCGCACCGGGGGTCGTCGCGGTTCGCGGAGAAAGTGCGATGGCGACGTGTCGCGAATGTCATCGCAGAATGGGTATGTATTACCTTGGATTTCATGAGAAGAATAGATGAGCAGACCCACCTCAGTTTCTATGCCTGTTACTACGTTTGATGAGACGCTTTTGATTGATAGCCAAAAGCTGGGGTCAAGGACTGGATATTTGGACCTGACGGCAGTCTTACAAGAATAACCGCATATGGAACCAGGAGAATGATGTTGCTGACCAATTGCTTTTCACTTTCTACAGTATTTAAAATTCCCGAGGTCAAATTCCTGGTTGTGGGAGCCGCAGCATGTGAGTTTCCATTCTCTTGTTACTTTATCCCTGCTCGTTCTCGCATGGTTCGGTCTACCTATCGCGTGACTGCGAGCCCCAGCCCGCCCAAGTCCGGTCAAGCGTAGACCTAGCTCCCGTTACCCAGAACTTATTGAAGTTTACTGCGCGAGCAATGTATCTCCAAGATGGAATACAACTAACTCATTATAGTTGCATCTCGCCGCCCCCTTCCACCGCGGAAGAAAGTATGTAGATATCGCAGATCACCCCCTTTTTTTGTAAAAAAATGTTGGTGTCTGCGTGAAGACTAATAGGGATTCCGTTTTGCTCTCCAGCCTAAGGAGACTCTAGGTATCGTCGCTGGTCAGGAATTGCCTCGTCGAGGCCGTTGCTCGCATTATGGGAAGAGTTACCGTTGGTTCAGGTTTGGACACTCGTCTCTCATTACATCATTGCTTCGTCCGGAGCAAGTGAAACTATAGCGATCTGAGATTGATCCGTCACTATTATACGACATACCTTAATTGAGATGTGTCTGACTGATTGCTTCCCGATACAGATTCAGTTGCTGTGCCAAAGTTTTCCCCTGCGACAAGTAAGTGACCGGTTTTTGTTTTCTTCCAATAGCTTTTGGCTCCCTGTCTCCTTTCCAGAGCGCTTCATCCTCTAGATGACAGTATGCTGACAACCTTCCAGGTGCCATGATGCTGCCACAGACCATCCGAATGAGCATGCGAATCGCATGATCTGGTAAGTTTTTCTTTCAGCGCAGTCCGCAACGGCGTACGCTTCTTTCTGGCCTGGACATCAGCTCATCTATGCTCCATTGCGAAGTGGATTTTGCTCCCGTGAGCAGATATATCGCCCCGAAGACTGTGGAATCTGCCACTCTGTCCTCGTTGGGAAGGCAGGCAGCGGATTCTGGGAAGGTGGAAAGGGAACAAGGGACAAGGTCCGCATGAGTCGAAAAGGTATGGTGCTATTGATTTTCAAATATTCCCAAGAAGCTTGAAGACATCCCATTTCGTGAGTTTCAAATACCTGACTCGGTTTTCCAGACCCGCGAAAATACAAACGCCGCGGAGGCACCACTCCAGGAAGTGCCAGCTCGTCGAAACGAAGGTGATACGTGCAGTAACGAATCGTGGAGACCCCCGTTTATTACATGCCATTGTCCTTTATACCTCAGGAGTGAAAGCCGAAGTTACTTTGCAGCTATATGCCAGACGGATAAGGTAGATGAGCTGTCCCAACTTGAATGACTTATGAGTTCCGATATCCGATAGCTGAATGATTTTAATGGAGCCTCAGTCGCTTAAAAGTGTCGCTTATGCATTATGAGCTATTCTCTTGACAATACTAGCATTAGGCGGTCATGTTAGTAAATGACAATTTGAAACACTCGATTTGTTAGATCTAGTACGTTACGTTCGGCTTAGTCTCCTTCGCATATCAGTGCAATATGCAAAACCCCACTAACGACATGTCTAAGGTCAGCGAAGATGAAATAATGATAGAACTCTTTCTTTCATTTACTCCAGCCAGCATTCATTCCTATTGTTTAGCCATTGGGATGAGTGTCGTTTAAAACAATCGCGTTCCTACGTCCATTGACATCCTTTCCTGCTCAATTTGCACCGTATTGTACTGCTAGAAATGCTTTCAAAATCCTACCATAGCAGTCTATTATCTTTTTGAATGCTACGTTGTTTTAAAGGATATCCTTTATCAAGGATCGTGAGCGTACACTTTCCTAATTTCTTCACATGATTTTGCCTTTGTATAAATATAAATGCCGGGAAAGAACAGAAGTTGCACAGTATATATATGCAGTATGCTTATAACAGAAGAGTATCCATCCAGGACACATTTGTGGAGATTTCTTAAAGAGGACTTTCCAGGAAGAAATACAAGAAAGAGGCACGATGAGTTGGTTTGATTCCGTTCCCCTCCTCGACGGCAGGTAGTCTTCGGCACACCTATAGGAGCAACATAAATAAGGATGAAGATGTAGGATGACACGGCAATAGGAACCGCGTCCGGACTCTTGCTACAATGCGTCACAGTGCCTCCAGGCGAGCCTTGTTCCGATGTTCGATATATATCCCAGGAGTTACGGAGCCAACTTCAAAATGTTATTATATTATGGCAGTTCACACCGATGAATGGTCCATATGGCGCTGGTGAAGCTCCGCTCCATTGTGCGAAGATTGTGCTGTAGCTTACGGAGTCAAGCGACTAAACTTGCCTGTGGGCTGGTTGGCAGGTCGGGTTGTTGAGCACGATTGGTTGCTGAGAGACAGTATCTGATCTCGAAATTGGCTTGACGATGATTTGAGTTTCTTTAGCTGCAGTGCGGATAGATTGCGGGAATTGGGGCATTACTGTAAAAAAATTTGTATGGAAAAAAATAGTGCATTATATATGCGGAGAAGGTTGAAACATGTCCAGAAGTCCACCGCCGGTCTCTCCCAGCTTGGACTGATTGATTGGTCTGTGTCTCTCCAAGCAAGGTGTCTCCATGCGCGGATATATATATATATATATATGAACCTTGCTCCATAGCCATAATATGCCGTTAATATTTTCAAGTCATGTACGTGACATGGTTACTGTTTCTACATAAGACTAAGTCGGAAAAGATATCCACATACACAGCAGCAAAAAGCAAGAAGTAAAAACCCAGACATCCCCATCTCTGGGGAGGCCTCAATCAAAGCAATCCAAGCAAAAAAAAATTCACTCTCTCCTTTCTTCCGCCCTTGGAAGGAAGGGGGCAAAAAGGAACTCGATGCAGGTTATAGCATGTCTCGGTTTCGATCCGAGGACCTCCGGGTTATGAGCCCGCTGTGTGTAAACGTTAGCAGATGATTCTGATTTTAATGGGATCACGTGATATCTTACGCGCTCTTCCCCTGAGCTAACATGCTCTGATTGGTGATATATGATGCCGTTGGTGAATCGAAAAAAGTGGTTTGTGTAGAGAGGACGAGTGGATCTATACTAGCGTTAGTATACCCGATCGCGGGACAGGGCTTTATGGAGTCACGTGATTCTTAGTACGGAATAGGACCGGGAGGTAGTGTATTTATGTACACGTTGACTGAGTAGGCAGTACGGGCTTGGTCTACCTAGTCATAACTCTTACCTAGTTGGAAGAACAGGCAAAAGTCGTGTGAAGTGTATTTGTAGAAGGGCTCTGGGTTGTCCTTGATAAGGTCAGGCGGCAGGAGAGGATTGATTGATATTGACATCAATTGTTTGATCCATCCTCTACGTGTAAGATGCGAGAACAGTGGGTGGTTGTTTGTAGGGGATTGCTACCTACTCTGCAGCGTTTTCCCCTTAATTACCTGGAGCTGTATATTGTATGTAACGGTACTTCTCTTTTACCCTAGATAGGTCGACAGATAAAATGCCGTGTTATGTTATAATGTTTATACATAATAAAGCTGTGATAGTCCTCAGTATTGCGGACAAGGCATTCAAGGGGATCCGCACTGTCAATAAGCTATTGGAAAAGAGGCCACCTGCCAACAGAGAGTCCTGGTCACTCAAATGGGAAGATCATGTCAGAACTACCAGTGCTTCAGATGGTGACTCACAATGGGCCAGATCCGAAGCGCGCTTTAACATTCTTCTCTCTCCGGCATCAGCTACTTGGGGAGACACAGTGTTATGAACCAACAAATTAGGCGCTGTCCAACACAGCCCTGCATGACGAGCGATATCCCGCAAGATAAGGAATCAATCACGTGATAAGGAATGGAGGAAATAAAGATCCAGTATACCAGGTGTACCAGGCGCACGGACCGGTATACGAGGTATGACGGTATATTATTATTATTATATTCAAGTTTAACGTCCATACCGAGCCCTCCGGCTATGACAGACCCATCTCTTGGGCGAAAGCCCCTATCAATATCTAAATTCTTCTTTGATCAATCTGTGCCTTTTCCTCGCCCCAGGCCGCCTAAATGCGCAGGGCTTTTGGGCCCTAGAAGCCCTCCTTGGTGCCGTTGTCAGTTTGGGTGTCACCTACCTGCTGCAGGCCACCCTCCCCTGCTATCCCTCCCCCTCTCGCTCCGCCTCTTCTAGAGCCTGTAGCCCCCATTCATCATCTATTTGTGCTCTGACAATTGCCCATGTCTCTTCTCCTTGGGCGCAGCCTACTCTTGTGTCTGCTAGAAACTGCAGAATAGCCTTGGTAGCCCTAGGGTCCCCAAAGAGCCTTCCCTCAGGGTGGCCCTCGGCCATTGTCAGTATGGCAACTCTAGCCCTGGTCAAGTTCTTGTATAGAGCTGTTCACTGCCATCGCCACTGTCTACACTTGAACAGGAGGTGGTAGACTGACTCCTTGGGTGCCTGGCACCCCTGGCATGCCTCTGATTCTCGTGCCTGGGTCTTTTGTAGGTAGGTCCCAATGGCCACATGGCCTATTTTAAGCTGGTAGTACCGACTGGCTATCTTCTTTAGGGCTGCAGCAGCTACTGGGTCTTGTCTCCAGCCAGGTTGTGCCCTATATACTCTCTGAGCTTCTAGGCTTCTGCGGCCTAGTGCCTTTGTGAGCCATTATTGTCCATGGGCCTGAATTGCTTCTGTGTGAGCTTGATTCACATAGGCCAGGGAAAGCTCTCCAGAGCCTCTTTGGGGCGTCTTTTTAGCTGCTTGTTTAGCTGCCTGGTCGGCCTTTTTGTTCCCCTTGATGCCATGGTGCCCAGGGACCCATTGGATTGTAACTTGCCTGCCTTGAGCTTCTAGGGCCTGAGCCGCTTGATGAGCTCAGATGGCTAGTCCTTGCCCGGGGGCTGGTTGTCGGTGTTGGAGTCGTGCGATGGCTGCCTGGGAATCTAGTAAGATGGTGACTGGTCCCTGGCCACAAAGCCTTAGGGCGAGCTCTAAGGCAGTGCATGCTCCTATAAGCTCTGCATCAAACACTTCCTTCCCCTTTCCCAAGGGGATCTCCCGTGTCTGCCAGACCCCTTGGGGGTTCTGCCATGCAATGCCTGCGCCTGCCTGGCCATTTTCTAGCCGTGAACCATCTGACCAGAGGCTTAGACCTGGGCGAGCCTCCTGGGCGGCCTTGAGGGCTTGGTCGGTTGATAGAGTCTTTATTTGCCCTGGGAAGGATGCTGGGCTTGTCTTGACTGTCTCCTCAAAGCCTCCAGAAGGATCAATAGGGATAGTGCCAGCTAATTGATAGGCTAGCTGTTGCCCTAGTGACCATGGACCCTGGCGTCTAGCACTTCTCTCTGCCCATACCATGTCACCTTCTGGTTGCTCTTCGGGCTGCGCATGCTGGTCTCCATCTCGGAAGGAGACTGGAAGTATCTGTCTAGCTAAGTGATTCCCTGGCAGGCCTAGGAGTCTTACTGCGTACCCTAGCTGCTTTGCTGCTAGGAGGGTCTCTGCTGGTGGTATGCCTGCCTCCCGAATCAGAGAGCCTATAGGGGTGGTTCGATACATGCCTGTGATGGCTCGGGCCTGCCGGTTGGCGAGGCGTTGGATGCCTTCTAGCCGATCTTTCTGCCCTCGCCACCATAGCTCAGCTCCATATAGGGCGGTATATGACGGTATACCATGGGGGATGACATACGGAGAAGGTATACAGACAACGTGGCAGAGTATACCATGGGGTATACCAGGAGGGGTGGTATACAGGATGGTATACAAGGACTAGGCTATATAAGGACGCTCATTACCACCATGTAGATAGCTCTAGTTCTTCGTGCTCATTAACACATTGTTACTTGGTTATATACTGGCAGGTCAACAGGCTAACCTACTATTGGGTATACGTACTCAATAGGCGCTCTACTTCACCTTAGTCGCGTTGTCTATCAGTTGGTTACTTTATTGTGTTTGACCTACGAAGCCCAAGCCTCCCTACCTTAGACCAAGCCACCGTTGCGACTCGGGATCAAAGGAGTGCATAACAATAACCTCCTCATGTGTCCTTGTCCTGCGTCCTGCCTTTAATCAACATCTCAGTCACTACCAAGTTTTAATTAAGTTAGTGCATTCATATCTTAGCCACTCCTCTAGATGCCATCACATGATCTAATATTCTTTATCTCCTACCATGCAGGGTATTGTTCCATCATGCACGGCTGTGTTGGACAGTGCCTAGTCTAGGATCCTAGTCTCATTAGTTCACAACAACAAACTTCGCTCAGAGTACCTCCACACTCACACACAGAGAGGTGGCCCACAGGAAGTCCAACAAGCATAGCTTTGAATCAATTTGATCTCTTTACCCAACACAGGATCTAGAATGAGAGATCTGTCTTGTTGTTAGCCGCAGGAGTACTAAACTTGTCTGCCAGAAGTCTTAGTACTGGAGCAGAAGGAAACGGTGTACCCCTGAACCGCGACCGCAGTCCTCGGACTGAGCTATCATAACAACATAATTCACCGCCAACTGCCTGCCTAACGTCGCTCTTCAATAGCCTGGACACATCAATTACTCCCAGGCGGATCGTCAGAAGCCGTCTTCAAGGAAATCGACGCCGAACAGAACCACATCCCGCACTGCCATGTTCCTAACGCCTCCTGTCTCCAGAGACAACTTCCACTACTCCAACGGCGATTTCTATGTCGCCTCCTTCAACCAGAACCAGCACCGCCGCGCGACGATCCCAGAGCTCCGGGCCCTCTTCCACCCTCCCCCCGGCCAGCCCCCGACGACCAAGGACCCTCCCGCCCACTGGTACAAAGCGCAGTTGCTGCACTACGGTTTGCAGCCATCGGACAACAAGGGCACAGCCGCGAAGAGGTTGCTGGATGCGCTGAACCAGGGCAGGTTGGAGGTTCCCGTGCATCTACAGCGGCTGGAGCGGGAATTGAAGAAGGAATGGGATTCGAATGAAAGGAAGGCGAGGAAGGAGCTTGCTGCTGCAGAGAAGGCAAAGAAGGCTAAGGAAGGAGCAGTAGCGTCAAAGCAGAAGGGGAAGGGGACAAAGAGGAAGGCTGCTGATGATGGTGAGGATATTGCCGCTGCCATTGTTGCTGCCGGGGCGGCTGGGCTGAAAGGGATCAATGTCTCAAATACTGTGAATATCAATGTTAATATTGGAGGCCGCAGCAGCAGCAAGGGGGCATCAACATCTTCTGCGAAGAAGGCCAAGAAAGAAAAGGAGAATGACAGTAACAATGGAAAAGATGCCAAGAAGACCACTAAACGAAAAAGCACTGCTGCTGCTGCTGACAATGCGCCAAAGACTCCAGCCAGGAAACCCCAGACTGCACGGTGTGCTCAAGGTGCATATTCAGGTGTCCAGTCGGGGCCTACTACTGCTGCTGCTACCTCTGCTGCCACTGATGATGCGCCAAAGCCCACAGCTAAGAAGCAGACTGCAAAATGTTCCTCTCGAGGGGGACACTCAGGTGCGCAGTCACGATCTACATCCAAAGCGAAGACAGAGTCAAAAGATTCCAACTGGAGTATGCGGGAGGAGCTTGAGGGTATCAGACATCAAGCGGATGACAGGTGCTATTGGGACTGTGAGGATTCGTATTCCTGTGATTCTTACTCCCAGGATTCCTACTCCCATGGTACTTACTCCCATCATTCCGACAAGGATGTGGAGATGGAGGATGCTTGGTAGGCCCGGGATAACTGCTTAGCAGACGACTGAAAATACCAGGCCGCAGCCGGTGGCATGGCAGACTGTGCTGCTTCATTTTGGATGTAGTCACAGATAATGGCATGACCATGTGTTCTATTAGGATCTTGTCCACCTTCTGTGGGAGACCTCGATTGGGTGCGCTTACTCAAAGGCTGGACGACCTGGGATTATCTCCTTCCTTACACTTTCTAAAAACAGTGGGTCCTGTCTCGTTGAGACCGTCCATGTTTCCAAAGAAAACCTTGTAGATGCCAGGGACACCAATGTAAACAGACTCCAGCTCCTCCTCCCTTTATATCAATCTTACTGCGCAAGGCTCCCTGGAAAGAGTCCTGTTTTCTCGGCGCTCAGGGCTCCTTGACTTGAAACCAACCTCGCCGCCATCACAAACAACAATTGTACAGTTTGGCCCATCATCACCGTATATGCCTAGGAGGCTGCATCCTTCTTTGCTGACCACCTTTTCCCTTGAATGATGCGCACTGACCAGTGAACAGTGCTTGGTAGAATGACTATCGCTTGAATGAAGTCCATGTCATTCCTTCCAGTTCGAATGCTAGGCGCAAATCCACCTATGGATCACGATCAGTCCGCATAAAATGTGGGCACCAACCCTGTCACAGGTTTCAGTTGATACAGTATTATTATTA